>NW_027526295.1:276805932-277235932 GCF_048455015.1 Haemaphysalis longicornis | reverse complement strand
AGTGGAGGGTTTTTTCTCTCTCCAAAAAAAAGGTAATTACTAAAATGGTCCACTCATGATTAAAACACGAAAATTCTGCCCCGCTGTGGACGTACTCCACATAACATTCCTGCAAGTTTTTTATGCACAGATATTTTTAGCGAACACAGCAAAATTCCAAAACCATATTGTTTAGAGCAAACGACCAAGACGCCCAAACTTGGTGCATCGATGCATTGCTTGAAACCGATAAAAGAATCACCGATAGTAGTTATTTAATAATACAGAGAGTCAGAGTTACCTCAATACTACCTCGTGCCTCCTCCAAACCTCGACGTTTACTCCCGCAAACCTTGAATGTCGCAGAATTGGCGCTCTTTTGGCTTTCTTTTGCGGACGCCGGTGTTACTAAATTTCCCGAGAACTGTAACTGACTGGAACCATCTTTGCAATGCATCCGTCATCCTAAACTATTTAGGCTTGCTTATCGGTGAGATTGAGTTTAGTTTTCTGTTTCGTTCTTAATATCACACCCCCAGTCAGGTTTTAAGTGAGCTTTGTTATTTGTCTTAGGGTTCTGGGGGCGAGTGACATTCGCCCTGGAAAGTCTTTAAATCCTATTTTATGTGCGTTTGCATGCGAAGTTTCGGCCTTTTATCTTCAATTCACAAGTTACACTATCGACTATATCTTGCATCGCAAAGGTCAAGGATATCTAATCGTCCAATTCACTCTCCTGACCCTTCCTCCTAGCAGCTTACATAAAAAAAATAATAAATAATAAATAAATAAAAATATATATAATAAATAAATAAATAAATAAATAAATAAATAAATAAATAAATAAATAAACGAACAAAAGAAGAAACGAACGAACAAACAAACAAAACTATAAATGAATAAATAAATAAATAAATAAATAAATAAATAACCGCAAGCTGACGGGAACTGAGGATGCTATACGAATTTTAGGAGATCTATGCACCAAATATCTCCTAAACGCCGTTTCCTGCTTCCCTCACGTCCTCCTGTGCCAGGGCGCACGGGTACGCACACGTAGGCACTAGGGCGCAAACAGTGCACACTGGCCGGCCGCATGAGGCACGTTTCCAATTTTGGATTCTCATTTCCGTGAGCGCAGGGCTTCTTTCGGGTGCTCGGCTTATGTTCTACGCAAAAGCCTCCCTTCTTCGTTGTTGTCGCAAGCTCCCGCCGCTCTGCTGTTCACT
Organism: Haemaphysalis longicornis; assembly: GCF_048455015.1. Taxonomy (NCBI): domain Eukaryota; kingdom Metazoa; phylum Arthropoda; class Arachnida; order Ixodida; family Ixodidae; genus Haemaphysalis; species Haemaphysalis longicornis. Next base: position 277,234,724 of record NW_027526295.1, on the reverse strand, counting down.
GTCTAGACGCAGACCGCAGCTCGAATAGGAAATTCTAATCGATCGGTCGGACCGGTGTAGTATGGCTTGGTGACCAACTTCCTGAAGTATGGGCAAAAATGCACTTCATCTTATTTGAAGAGAGCGATTTGGCGCTGGAAACCGTGAAATCGAGCGTTCTTGCGACATGTGAAAGCCCAAAGCTCTCGCTAGCTTGCAGCCTTCACGAGGCGATTTTTTACAGAGTCTGGCAGACACATGCCTGCCTGCGGCCAGACGTACATCCATTGCGCCTTAATATCTCTTTCCAATGAGCTGGTAAAACAAATAGCATGAAGCATGTCGGCACGCACGCACGCACGCACCAGCACACATGTATACACACATACACAGACACACGTGTGCTATGATATAAATGTAATGTAAGAAAAACCTGACCAAACTACAACGTGGCACTTTTATTACATGTCAACATTGCTTTGAAGACACCGTGCCTAGGGAAGGTCCATAGTATGAAAACAAGCACGTAAATGAAAAATGACGCGTTGATATTTTTATTCAAAATTGAAGGTTAGCTCATCTTCTCGAACTTAAATACAGGGTCGGGTTGAGAAACAACGTTGAAGAGATGTGGGATAAAAGCCGAAGAAAAACGAAAGATTAAAAAAAAGACTGCCTTGCGCTGTCGTGAGCGGCGTCGTACACATCACTATAGACACTAGAATTTTAGGCAAGAAAACTCCAGGCTTAAGGCGTTTATGACATGCAATAAAAAGCGTCATTTAGGCATATATAGGTGTCGAAAACTCCAATTTAGGCATATATAGGCACAATTCATATTTACTTCAGCAGCGTATTTGAGGACAACAGGTTATGTGCCCCGGCATACCGTATTTGCACGATTTTAACGCACACCTCCTTTGCTAAAAGTACCCTTGAAGTTTTGGCGAGTGTTACAATAGTGTCCAAAAACGCAGTCGGCAACAATGCAACAAAGCGGTCAGCTGCATTGCCACGGACATGCAATATTCCCAAAATCAAACTGAATTCAACCAAACAAAAAAAACCGCCAACATCACGTGAATACATCTGCGTTCAACCATTCCTTGATGGGAACCCAGTTATGCGGTTATAATTACCACGACGCTTTAGTCATTATGCCAGGATGCAGTCGTTGATTGCGTCGCGCTTTCAGGTGTAACCTTGTCAACGGGCACCCGCAGGGTGGACGTGCAATGAATATGACGTTGCTCCGTGAGAAGTAAGGCTCTACTCGAAGGTTGCCTATTTTTGGGCCCAAACATACCACTGCACGCCTAACGTCATCCTTGGAGTCATCTTGACCTAACCGGTATCTATTGAAAAAGTACTCATTGCACATAATACTGTCGTTTCGCCGAGCTAATACATTGTGATGTATGCTAGATTGCAAACTTTTACACGGTATTTTGTTTGGTGCACTCGTTGGGAGTGCGTCCTGATAAGTACGCACATGAGTAAATTATAGTCACATTCAATTCAAACAGCATTTCACGTTCCTTTGATAATACCATTTCGATTGGTATTTCCGCAGCTTCGCTGTTTGATCGGGCGGGCACAACTGAGTGTCAAAAGATTTTTCTTTCTCTTCAAAAAAGGTATGTTCAAATACTAGCAAATGCCGTCCGTGCAGACAAACCACTACTTTAACGGAAACACCTCCATTCTATTCTGCGCGAGAGGTGTTGTAGAGGGAGGAGGGCGAATAGCGTGTGGAGTGGGAGAGGGAGTTACATGCCAGGGGTGGCACAAACGTTATCGTCTTTCAGCGTTATTCCCAGATAAAAAAAAACCACGTGTGGCAAATTTAGTGTTGAAGGTGTTGGCAAACACTTTCAGCCCAACCTCAAGAAAATGAAGCATATCTCGGAGTATGCGCTCCGTCCTCTTTCGTAGGTAGCGAAATCCACCTGCGAATGTCGTTTCTCCCCGCTGTTGGCCTTTTCACACAAAGCAGCGAGGAACGGTGCAAGTAAGGAGACCGTAATGGGATTTGTTGCCCCAGCCGCTGCGTGAGCAGTGTTTTCTTCAAGCCGTTGTGTTTTGTTACGATGCAACATAACTTCGTGTCGCGCGGATCTCCGTGCTGGCGACATTACTTTCCGGGGTTCCCGCACTTCATGCCTGAAATGGGGAAGCCTTTCTACGCCTTTCGCACACCATTTATTTCCTGTTCGCCTTTCCTTTTTGCATTTTTTCTCACCTTTGATAACCTAGATACCATTTTGCGTAGGGGTGCCCTTCTTGTTCAGAGACGACAGAAATGCCTCATTCTTTACCTTGGGGCGCCGACAGTGTTTTTCTCGTTTCGACCTTTTTATAACTGTTGTTTTTCCCCGAAAAGTGTGCCTACGCATTTCCGACAAGGACGCACTCGGAATACCAGAATACTTCGTTTTCTCCTGCTTCTTCTCCAAATACTAAAACGTTTTCTGTCATTTTAGTTGTTTGCAAATTTTGTCCGTGCAGGAAAAATGAACCACGCACCGCAGGTAAGTGGTGAGGTAAAGAAAAAGTTCTGAACTACAACTCGGCATAGCTCCCAATTCAAGGTTGTGCATAACCTCAGCCAAGGTTTGCTAAAACAGAACTTATTTTGTTTATTATGTCGTTTCATGGAAGCTCACTTGCACGGAGTAAGAATTCTTTCACAACAAGTGCGAAGATTGCAAAATAGGTATTTCAGAAGTATTCAACCTATTGCTTGATAGATGCGGTTATTCAATACAAAGGTTAAGTAAGCAGATACTTTTCCCAGAGTTCCTCCAGTGGTTGCGCCGAGGTGCTGGGCTAGAATAAACATTATGGTTGTCAACTGCTCGTTTCTCTGTGTTCCAAGACTAACCAGAAAGATTTTTTTGTGTATTTCTTACATTATATAAGTGTTAGATAAACAACGGGGGTTGAACTCGTCCTTTTATGCATGATTACCTAATCAAACGCGATTAGGATTGTCTGTAATTGTGGACGTCAGATTTATTGCGTGTGAGCACGTAGCCCATAGTGTCACCTCGAGGCGCGGTGATCTTCGGGAAATCCCTCCCGACTGATGCGTTGGGGTGTTAGCAGTGCGATTTGGGTGGGAGATATTTCATCATCATCACCACCACCAGCATATCTACGCCCACTGCAGGGAAAAGTCCTCTCCCATTAGTGTCCACCTATACCGGCCTTGTGACCAGGACACCCTCCTATGAATACGCGAGATATTTAAGTTCTCTAAATACATCCCCTGCGTCCCCGTCCCCCCGCCAATCACCCTCATTACCACTCCATAGTCCTGCACACTTTTGGTCAGGCTGCACGCAGGGGTGGTTTCGGCGAAATAGATGACACGGACATGCCGCCGAATGGTGGAGAAGTATGGCAAGACTGCTAATCGCATTGAAACAATGTGGACGATATTGCATTCTCGCCTGGCAGCACGGTGCGCTTATCAGGAAGTGCCCACTCTGCCCTGGAACACTGGGCAGAGCTTTCGCGAAGGTGGAGTTGGACGATGCCGGACACTCCTCACGAGACGCACGCACACGTGTGCTCGGTATTTTCTTTATATTTTTTTTTGCTCATGGATGGCACAACGGAGAGGTTAAACAGGTTTGCTGTTAAAAAGTACGTATTCAAAGCAATATTTTGACGTAAACTCTGACATAAAGATTCCAATAGGTTGCGCACGAGCACTGGAACAGGGAAAAATTGAATTGACTTGAGCAAATGTCTTCCACGATTAAAACCAAAGATTTCTACCTCTACCAGCCAACGATTCGTTAATGGCGTCTGGCACCAGAAACTACGAACGCGTACGGGACTAGGAGGGCGGTTTTCGCATCCGGAGCAGTGTAGATGGCGCGGTGATAGGGCGCCATTACCCAGGGCGGTACGGCTTTGTCGTTTGCTTTAGCGACGGCGGTTCTGAGCCTTTTTTAGCACAGCTTCGCGTCCACTGCGCGCTGCCTTCGCATGGTTTGAATAACTTGTTCGACGGCACCTCCAGGGTAACCCGCACTTGACGGAATTAAGGGGTCGTACGGCAAAGATGCGTTAAAGGGACACTGAACTGAATTTGTCAAGCTCCCCTTTCTGCTTGCACTGCGTAGACTGGCTCAAATGAACACATTTTTCATCGTTTATCCGGGCGATAAGGCGGTATTTATTTTATAAAGCCTTAAAGAAGAAAAACTACCATGCGCGGTTTGCGCCGGCTGAACCAACTAACCGCACTGACGTCAGGTAAAGGTCCTACGTGACTGGACGATGTCCAAGATTAACATACAAACAAGTTTTGATTTCGGTTCTGTGAAACAACATGCTTCACATCCGACGTTATCGTTGGATGGGCATTCTCGGTATCTCAATATTTGCCATAGCGTACTTCTGCCGTGTTGTCAGCTGTAAAATTCCTCAGATAAGCCTCCCAGGACAGCTTGCGATCGTAGCAATCACTACCGAGGCCTATGCCATAGATGAACGCTATCCGAGTCACCGCAGACGCTCAAATGCCATGCGCTTTTTCCCCATCTATGGAGCTTGCCTCACTCATACCGGTATCGTAAAAAGCGTATTCGCGTAAGGCGACCAGGCCAAGGGTCTGCTGATTCTGGCCTGTGTCCACTGCCCGCAAGCAGTCGGTACGTATGGCAGCAACACACCAATGAGAACTCGCTAGGTGTCCGTGTCAGTCTGCGGGCATTCTGCGAACTTGCTCGTCGAGCAATGAACGTTACGGCCCAAAAATGGAAAATTCAGTAAAAAAAACATCGGCCGAAAACGAAGTCAACTTTCAAAAATTAAATCAACTTAAAAAGGATGCAACCTCGGTGATTCGAGCTTCCGACTTACAAAATAACATACACAGGGCTCCAGACCACTAGGCCGTAAGCCAGAGGTGACGGTTGATAGAACTATAAGGTATACAATGCATAACCAGTTTACATTTTTATTTAGTTTTATCATTTCCAGCAGCTTAGATGACTATTTGTTGTATAGCGCTCGTGCAGTAGGCGTCCCCCAAATTTTCAAAATATCTCACGTCTTTACATTTGTTAGACGGAAAAGCGTTCGCAGATGTGTGGTCGTGCAACTCACCGCTGTGCTTGCTCACCCAGCGCAAAAATTTGCCTCCTGCACCCTAGTTTTACGCTATGCGTAAAAGTTTCAGTTGATTTTATTTCCTTAGTACCTATATTAACTTCGCTGACTCTTCTCCCGCCTTCAATTGGCCTTAGATTTTCCTACTAGCGTACCAGTCAGTGAAGCATCGCATGTGTGCTTGTGCAGCGCTTGTGTGGAGCGATCTCGACTTATAGCTTGATGCAGTGTACAAAGTAACAAATTAAAGAAACGCACATTCTTCCATCCACAAACGTGTCATGGCTTAGTCTCAACTGAGTTAGCGAATTGCGACGACCCGTCGGCGGCCGGCGGACTAAACGCTGTGTCGACTGACTCTGTCGGAAAGTCGGCGAGCCGTGCAGTAGCGCAGTCAAGCCACACCAAAATGCCATAGAAAATGGGCGAGGATGCAGAGAGGAGGACAGCATTTTCGAAGCGAATTGATTTTTCCACTAAAGAAATTCGCGTAGACGCACCCTAGGTCGATACATGACGTAGGGACTCCGGACTACAATTTGCGCTTGTAATTCCGCAATGTTTACAAATCACTTCAGTGTCCCTTAAAGGATTAGTTTGCAGCGCGAGAAAACAAAATGGGCTGAAAACATACAGACATCTGGCCGCTAGAGAAGCGCTACCTTTTCTCGCACTGCTAGCCATAATGGGACTCCCTTTACTAAATTAGTGAAAACAAATTCGGTTATGTGTCTAGACGTAATAGAAAAGGCAAAAGGAGCAACTGGTTCTGATAAATACCTATTATAAAAGTTCCCTCAGCTTTCTCGGAATTCTCAAAATAACTAACTAGTATAAATCGGTAAAAATGGGTATCGTTAAGCTCTCATGCCGAATTGTGAGCTTTCTCAGAAACCCCCTACGAAGTTTGAGAGAAGCTGTATAGCTTTCTTTGTAGCCGTATGGCTGCATTTAGGTGGATGACAAGCTTTCCTTCGCAGAAACTTACTCCACCTTGGGGGTTTCCACTAAATCTGGTTGAAAAACACCTGTCCCTCACTTCGAGTTGTTGATCAATTCGCTCTCGCGCTACAAACGACGAGACTCCTGGTTAGGTCCGTTGGTAGAGCGACTGCTCCGGTTAAGCGGTGGTCCTCGGTTCGAATCCTGGACCAGGACAAATTTTTCTTTAACTGCGAAGTTTCTGAGAAAGTTGTATAGCTTTCCTTTGTAGCCGTATGGCTGCATTTAGGTAGATATCAAACTTTCCTTCGCAGAAACTTTCTCCACCTTGGGGGTTTCCCCTAAATCTGGTCGATCAACAATAACTTATTCCTGAAAATTTTCACCTTTGCAACGAACATCAACCCATCTAAAATAGGCCTAAACAAGCATTTCCCTCTCCACCCAAACTAATTCACATCAAAATAAGTACCATGGCTATAAAATTTCAATTATAAAAATTACCCCGTAGCATCACTCATGGGAGGATCGAGAGGAAACGCCATGAGCGGAAGTGCTGGATGTGGGAAAGAGAGGGGAAATCATGTACCAGAAACAGCAGAAAACTATGTCTTTTGACGCCGTTTTGCAGCGGGAAGTCATATTTTTCTACCGCCGTTATCTACCCCTTCCTGTTTGAAATGCGCCGTAAAATTTGATCCCTTTAGTTTTTAAGTGCACCGTCTCTATTTCACCGAGTTTGCTGGCCCAGACTGCTCACACATGAAAAGTAAAAACCAAATTATGTGGTTAGCGTACTCTGTAGCCTCATTTACCTCTCCACTATAAAAGCATAATTATCTACAGTAGTAAATCTCCTAAGTGGGATGCGATTTTATACGCTTGTTTGAGTTACATGGTCTTGCGTACTTTTTACTTCAATGCTAGGGCACACGGGGATTGTCAAACAAATCCCACGTCTTGTCAACGTCTTGTCAGACACTGAGCAGCGAAGAACGTCTCGCGTCGAGTTTTATTACGGTAGACGGAATGATTCCTAGCTCCAGTGCTTGGCCGAAGGCTCCATGTTCCGCAATCCGCAGTGTGCACTCCCAAATCCTTCGCAGACTTACCCCGCAGGTAGCACCGTAAAGTAAGACAGATGGGAGGGGAACTTAACTCGCAGGGGAGCGAATGAAAGAATAAAAATGGGGCGGGGAAATTTCAGTTTGACAACTTTGCAGAACAACAAAGGCGTGCAATATGTTTGGCCTGCATCGAAAATGAACTCGTCGTTGTGCCTTGGTCCTCAACGTTTCGAAGCCGCTTTACGAAAGCTATCAGCGGTAATTCATCACTGTCAGCTTTTGCACAAAAGAAAGTACGTTCATTCTTCCGCGCAATTTGTTTATTCTGTACGTGATTAGACAAGTTAAGAAAGTGTGCCTCATAGTCCCCCATTTACATTGCTCTGTGTATTTTCGGGCGTTATCGACACTTCACTTAAAGCTCGCTCTTTTTTTACCCGCGGGGACATTTTTCCAGCGCTGAAACGTTGCGAAAAATACAATTTTCTGCGCCAGAAAACGCCGAAATCTATGTCTTTTGCGCAAACCCCCATCACTTGTTTTCATTTCTCAAAGTTGTATATACAATCGTTATTTCTCCCCCGTATATATGTCGCTTTCGCAGCCCTTTAACATACCGGTACAGTATATAATATATTAGTGTGCAGCTTTAGAGTGAAGCTTTCTGTGACCGTTCGGCCAAGGGGGACTCCGTGGAGAGCTCTCACCTGTGCACGTGTGGCCAAAAATTTGCATTACAGAACGTGGCGTCCGTTGGCACCCCTAGGGGACTCTTGTTCGCGGAGCAGCTATGCTGCGGCCACCGCCGCATTTGCTCCTCTACCGCGGCTGCTTAGTTTGCTTCGAAACGTCAAGCCACTCCCGCTCTCCCACTCTCTGTCTTAATCGGTGCTACGCAGGCTCGATACTGATCGCAGGTACATACATCGGGCCGCCTCTGCGTTCGTTAGCGGTAGCTGACAACTCAGTAGGGGCGTGCCCTTCCTGTTCATCGAGCTTTATCAGGTCAGGGTTTTGTGCGTTTTTCCTGTGCTTGTGCTACAATGCCTTGCTAGAAAGCCAGATTTATCGCGAATTGGCAGAAAACGGGGCTCTAATTTTTGTTTGACAACAAAAGTTTTCCAAAAACTGGTCCTTGACAACTCCCTTAAAAAAATGGTTTCACAATTTCTGTTGACATTTTGTTGAGTTCTTATCCATTCAACAGAAATTCAAGGCTTATTGAGTTACACAATAAGAACTAAACTAAATTTTTGTTGTCGTCTGCACAATGATTTTTCTAGTATTAGCAGCAAAGCTGTTTCCAAATCATTAGAGTTTCATATCCGCAGTTAAAAATACCAAGAAAATGCCGAGCGCACGTAATCGTGTGCCTCGCGGCGAGCGTCCGGCCATTAAAAAAATTGGAGGAGTATCGCGGTGAGGAGATGAAATGAAAATCCCGGGTCATCTCCACTCACGTGAAACTTGGAGAGGGGCGAAGCATGCAGTGTATAATTGTATTCTCGACATCTTGGCGTTTCTGCCAACTGAGATGAAACCGTTGGAGGGTAGAGGTAAACAAGCGCCAGTCAGCGGCATAAACTACTCACAACCGCTAACCACTGTGCTTTGATTTACGCCAAATAAGGGCCATATGCTTGAAAGGAGCGAATTCTGTGCGTAAATATGTCACCACAGACAGTTTTAGGCGCCTATACTATGGCGGTCATCGCGCATCGCTTGCTAGGTTAAGAACCCGACCGGCGCAAATGTTTTGGCCTATCTCAGTGATTGAAAACAAGTGCCACCGGCGCTCCTCCGTCTTTGCTCTCACGTGCGGCCGTGTGCCGCTGGGCGAAAACCGTCCATCCTCCAAGTCAGCCGCCGCGCGGTGCCCGTGCCGATCCTCGGCCATGTCCCCAGCTTTCCGGTAGCCACGCCCCAATTGATAAATAAAAGAGAACTGCCGTTCGAGCGCAATCGCACAATGGAACCACTTAGAGAGAGTATATGTCTGTTTCCGATATCCTACACTTCTGGGGCCTCCGATTTTTCAGTTCCCCAGTACCACTACCGTATCGTACGGGTAGCTCACAACGTCAGGCCCTTCAACGGCAATGCGAATGACACCGTCCAATGTTTTCGCTATGAGGAGATTCGTCAGTCGTGTTAGATACATTTTAGAGCTGACAAGTGCCTCTCACAGTCTACCGAGGTCATGCCGTCCTCGATTCCAGCTAGCCTCAAGGCCTCGATTTCTGACTCTTGAGGACGTGTGGCCGCTTCTCGCCGGCGTAACCGGCGTACGTACTTTTAGACGCTACGGCGCACTGGCGGTAACGCGGGCCCCACGCGTTCGTATCATAATAATAATCAATCAATCAATCAATCAATCAATCAATCAATCAATCAATCAATCAATCAATCAATCAATCAATCAATCAATGTTTATTATAGTGCCCAGGAACCGCGGAGGCCTTCCTGCTGGAGCACTCAGAGGGGAAAATGCAGCACTGCAGTACATCAACAATTTGCTAATAAACATTCAGTGAGCAAAAAAACGGGAGAGTCGGAAGTGGACGTGGAGGAGCCCGAATGGGGAGCAAAAAATGAAATAGACTTCATATTATGCGATAACCCTGGCGTCGTGCAGGATGTGGAAGTGCTCGGAAGGGTAAGGTGTAGTGACCACCGTATGGTAAGATCTCGAATTAAGCTAGATTTGAGGAGGGACCGCAACAAGCTAATACGAAAGAAGCCGATAAATGAGCTAACAGTAAGACGTAAAGTAAAAGAATTCAGGATCGCGCTGCAGAACCGATATTCTGCCCTTAACGAGGAAGCCGAGCTTACGACACAGGAAGCCAGCGACAACCTTACACGCATTATCACGGAGTGTGCAGTAGAAGTCGGGGGCACTATGGCTAGACAGGATACTGGTAAACTTTCACAGGAGACGAAAGATCTAATCAGGAAACGGCAAACCACGAGAATCTCTACCGCAGCTGACAGAATAGAACTAGCCGAGCTCTCGAAGTTAATCAATAAGCGTAAGACAGCTCACATACGGAAGTATAATATGGAGAAGATCGAATACGCTGTAAAGAACGGAGGTAGCCTGCAAGCAGTGAAGAGACGTCTTGGCGTGGGGAAAAATCAGATGTATGCACTTAAGGATAAGCAAGGCGATGTCATCACAAATACGGATAAAATAGTCACAGTGGCCGAGGAGTTCTATAGGGATCTGTACAGTAGCCGGGACATACAGGATAATGCCGAACGAGACAGTAGTTCAGAGGAGATAGACATCCCACCAGTAATGACCGAAGAAGTAAGGAAGGCTTTGAAAGAAATGAAAGGGGGCAAAGCACCTGGCGAGGATCAGATAACAGCAGACCTCTTGAAGGATGGCGGAGAAATTGTACTTGAAAAACTGACAAACCTGTATACGCAATGCCTAATGACCGCAATGGTACCGGAATCTTGGAAGAACGCGAACATCATCCTAATCCATAAGAAGGGCGACATGAAGGACTTGAAAAATTATAGGCCGATCAGCTTACTGTCAGTCGTCTACAAGGTATTTACCAAGGTAATCGCTAACCGAATCTCTGCAACCTTAGATTTCAGTCAACCTACAGAACATGCAGGGTTCCGTAAAGGTTATTCAACAGTGGACCATATTCACACGATCAATCAGGTGATAGAAAAGTGCGCTGAGTATACTGAACCCCTATATATAGCCTCCATAGATTATGAGAAAGCATTTGACTCGGTCGAAACCCTAGCAGTCATTCAGGCATTACGGAACCAGGGGGTAGATGAGCATTATGTAAGAATACTAGAGGATATCTACAATGGGTCTACAGCTACCATCATCCTCCATAGGGAGAGCAGCAAAATACCTATAAAGAAGGGTGTCAGACAAGGAGACACAATCTCTCCAATGTTATTCACAGCATGCTTACAAGAAGTATTCAGAACGTTGGATTGGGAACAGGTGGGAGTAAGGGTTAATGGAGAATACCTCAGTAACCTCAGATTTGCTGATGACGTTGCCTTGCTAAGTAACTCGGGGGACGAATTGCAAAGAATGCTTTCCGCACTGGGCAAACAGAGTAGAACCGTGGGCCTGAAAATTAATATGCAGAAAACTAAAGTAATGATCAATAACCTCGGGACAGCACAGCAGTTTGAGATAGATGGCGAGGCAGTGGAAGTGGTAAGCGAATATATATACTTAGGCCAAGTTGTGACCCCAGATCCCAACCATGAGGCAGAGATAATTAGAAGGATCAGAATGGGGTGGGGTGCATATGGCAGACATTCTCAGATAATGAATAGCAGCCTACCATTGTCGCTGAAGAAGAAAGTGTATGACAGCTGCATCTTACCGGTACTCACCTAGGGGGCAGAAACTTGGAGGCTCACTAAGAGGGTTCAACTTAAATTGAGAACGACTCAGCGGGAAATGGAGCGGAAAATGATAGGTGTAACATTAAGGGACAAGAAGAGAGCGGAGTGGGTCAGGGAGCAAACTGGTGTTAAAGACATATTAGTAGAAATTAAGAAGAAGAAATGGACGTGGGCAGGGCATGTAATGCGAAGGCAAGATAACCGCTGGTCATTAAGGGTAACAGAGTGGATCCGTAGAGAAGGCAAGCGTTGCAGGGGGCGGCAGAAAGTTAGATGGGCAGATGAGATCAAGAAGTTTGCGGGGATAAATTGGTCACAGTTGGCACAGGACCGAGGTAATTGGAGAATAATGGGAGAGGCCTTTGCCCTGCAGTGGGCGTAGATAGGCTGGTGGTGGTGGTGGTTGCATCTAAAAGATGTTTATTGGTTTAAGCTTTAGGTGAGGGTAAGAATGGGCAAATTGAAGGCTAAATCAACCGTTCAGAACACGGCATCGCGCCGAGTAATTAGCGACGAAGCTGTCTTCTTTGTGAAGCGGGTGGGCAGGGCGCCCTCATGTTGGTCAACTCTACGTACGGAGGCAACGTGAACACCGCAACGTAAAAATCCAAATCTCACGTACGCCCGTGAGACACCCGTGGGCCCTTCGCGTTCTGAGCATGCGCAATTGTCACCCGTAAAAGTTCTGCGTAGGTAGAGCTTCTACGCACGTGAAACTAAAACTGTCTAATTTCGCTTGGCCGGACGACACGCCGAACGGCTGGGCTGAATCTCGCCCGGCTGTCCAACGAGGCGCGGCAGACGTGCACCAACATGCCTCGAAGCAGAGCCAAGGAGTCGCCTCCCTCTTCCCCTCTTCAGCGGATCGTCTGATGCAATTCCTAAGGCGCGCGGGCGTCGAGAGCGGTAATCGACGGAGTCAGAGCTGAGCCGTGCTCTCGCCTTTGTGCTAGCCATTCAACGCCCTTGTACATACTGTTACGCGATGGGTTTATTATTTACAGGGGTTGATGAGGTGAAATTCCAAACAAAGCCAAGATGGAACGGCAGTGCGCTGATTGATAGCTAGCAGGGAAAACAGCTTCGTCCTCCTCTTCTTCCCTTCATCCTCGCTGATGGGGTGGTCAATTAAACTATTGCAGGTGTACCGTTGGGTGCGTGGCATTACCCCGTCTCAGACGAAGCCCTCTATTCCAGTCAGCATGCGTCACGAGCATGGAAACGCTTGAGTCTAGCCACACACACGACCGGCGTTGTTTTGCAGGGTCGGCTTTATGATGGGAGTCGTTAAGTTGCGTATATAAGCGAATATATATAGCGAATATATATACTTAGCGAATATATATACGAATATATATATATATATACTTAGCGAATATATATACTTAGGCCAAGTTGTGACCCCAGATCCCAACCATGAGGCAGAGATAATTAGAAGGATCAGAATGGGGTGGGGTGCATATGGCAGACATTCTCAGATAATGAATAGCAGCCTATCATTGTCGCTGAAGAAGAAAGTGTATGACAGCTGCATCTTACCGGTACTCACCTACGGGGCAGAAACTTGGAGGCTCACTAAGAGGGTTCAACTTAAATTGAGAACGACTCAGCGGGCAATGGAGCGGAAAATGATAGGTGTAACATTAAGGGACAAGAAGAGAGCGGAGTGGGTCAGAGAGCAAACTGGTGTTAAAGACACATTAGTAGAAATCAAGAAGAAGAAATGGACGTGGGCAGGGCATGTAATGCGAAGGCAAGATAACCGCTGGTCATTAAGGGTAACAGAGTGGATCCCTAGCGAAGGCAAGCGTTGCAGGGGTCGGCCGAAAGTTAGATGGGCAGATGAGATCAAGAAGTTTGCGGGGATAAATTGGTCACAGTTGGCACAGGACCGAGATAATTGGAGGATAATGGGCAAGGCCTTTGCCCTGCAGTGGGCGTAGATAGGTAGATAGGGTGTGATGATGATGATGATGATTAGCAAAAAAAACCTACAAAAACGGAAAAGAAGATTAGAAATAAAATATTGCAATCCAACCGACTGCACACAATCAATTCGTGCTGGCGCACAGAAAAGGTATAAGACAGCAATGAAATACATCAACAGCTGGCAAATGAACAGTGAGTGAGCAAAAAATAAGAAGAAACTGCAACTTAAAAGAAGAATAAAAATGCCATAGTGTAATTTTAGCCAACATTACACAATCAATAGAAACTGTAATGTCTGTTCAATTGCAAGAAGACATCTTACAATAAGCGTAACTATACGGAAGGGTGAGTGAAAAGAAGAAAGTTTTTACAATATCCGGGAAGCGTACATTTTCAGTTTCAAATGGACGCATGAAGTGAATATGGCAACTTTTAATGATAAAAACGGCAGAAAAAGAAAAATTCTACGATAATTACAATCGCAGTATCAGCACAATACACGAATAACCAGGAACAAGAACAAGCTCGGTGAAGTCAATGCACACGTCAGGACGATAAGTGAAGAAAAAGAGCACTGCCAAGATGAACCTAGTGTGTCAGAGCTAACAACCCGGCCAAAAACTCCCGAAGAGGACGCTGAAAGATATCGAGCTTGTCGGAGTGAACATTATGCAGATGCTGCATCATTTGAAGAGGAGAACACGTGCTAAGAGCTCCAGCTGCTTTAAAAGGGTGGGCGAGCCTTGTAGCGTTTTGTGGAACGCGAAAACTGATTGATTCAAGTAGTTCTGAGCATAAAATAATACCATGAAGCAATTTGTTCATGAAAAGAAGGTCTGAGTGGGTCCGCCGGGAACTTAGAGAAACAGTTATAGGGATAGGCTCCGAAGGAAAACGATGCCTAAATATTGATGAAAATTTGGTCTGTACACGCTCGATACGTTGACAGTTGGAACTACAGGTTCCATTCCAAACGACAGAAGCATACTCTAGTTGCGGAATACATAGCGTTCTGAATAGTTTTAGGAATGAATAAGGAAACCGGAATTCTCGTGAAAACCTGCATACAGCCCCAAGAGAGCGGAGCGCCCGCTTAGTAACTTGAGTGACATGAGGTGAGAAAGTTAAGGCACTGTCGAAAAGCACGCCGAGGTCTCTAATCTCTTCAACTCTAGACAAGTAACCGCCGTTAATACTGTAAAAAAATAAAGTGCGGTTCGTTTTTTCTGCTATAAGACATTACCTTTGTTTTTGTAGAGTTAAGATTTAATCTATTGTCTGAGCACCACTTAGAAAATGAGGATATATCTTGCTCCAGGGCAATGCAGTCATTAACAGACTCAATCCTTCTGAATATTTTAATGTCGTCAGCGTAAAGAAGGAAAGAAGACATCTTAATTGCGGCTGACACATCATTAACAAAAATAGAGAACAAGAGAGGCCCCAACACGGAATCTTGAGGCACACCGCTTGTTGATCTGTACAGAGCAGACGTCTGCCCGTTAACGCTAACGAAACTGAACCGGTTATCTAGATAACTACCCAACAATGCCACGAGTGGTGTATCAATTCCTACCTGTAAAAGCTTTTTAAGTAACAGCGTGTGGCAGACAACGTCAAATGCTTTGCTCAGATCACAGTAGACAACGTCGAGCTGGCCCCTCACAGAAATGGCTGCCGAGGCCTGCTCCATAAAGCAGGAGAGATTAGTTGTTGTCGACCTTCCTGATATAAAGCCGTGCTGGTTACTTTCAAGAAAATTCTGTACAGAACTTGACAGTAATTTGTACAGCGCTGCCTCAAACAGTTTGGAACAAGCACAAAGGAGAGAAACTGCTCTGTAGTTTGCTGCATCCGATTTCGAGCCTGACTTGAAAATAGGACGCACTCGAGAAATTTTCCACGCGAGAGGGAACACGTTTGTTTTTAGACACTGGTTAAATATCACCGTCAAAACAGGTACAAAAATGCTGCCGTATGTTTTGAGAATAGCTGGAGGTATTCCGTCAGCTCCACACGACAATGACGGTTTCATGCGCTTTAGGCTCTCCAAAACCAACTGCTCGTCCAAAAGCACTAAGCTGGAGCCCTGTACGCGATTTAACAATATGTTCATTTCAGAGACGTCACGCTGGCCGCATGTGGCACTGAAGTGCTGAGCAAAGTGGTTGGCGACATTATGAACTTCTTCCCCAGAGGAATCTACAAGATTAATAAGATCATGTGAGTTGTTCTTACGGGACCGGATGTATCTCCAAAATGTTTCAGGCTGTGAATTCGCACTACTCTCTACAGAATCGAGATAGGAGCGCTGGTCCCGCTCATAAAGGTTTTTACATAATTTACGGTAAGAGCAGAAGTTCTGTTTCCATTCGTCATAACCGGTTTTCTTATACTTTCTGTGGCAGCGGTCTTTTAATTTAAGAGTCGTACGAAGTTCTTTCGAAAACCAATGTGGGTGCTTGGAGTGGTTTGGTTTATACTTGGGAATAAATTGGTCCTTACCGCTTTTGACAATTTCGGTGAACCGTTCAACCTGTGCATTGCAATCAGGAAGTTCTTGAATTTCCGACCAATCAAACGAAGAAAAAAAGCTATACAAGCCAATGTAATCCCCACGTGCATAACAGAAGGGAGAGAGTTCATTATACTTTAGTGAGGTACCACAATGCCGAATCGAAACGGGAGCCGAAACTGAAAATGGAGGATGAAGCTTGTCGGGTTTGACAAGAGAGATATCCACCATTGATACTCGCGCGTTCTGTATGTTTGAGAAGCAGAGGTCTAAGATATTTTCGGAGCAGTTTTTGATGTTATTCAGTTGTGCCATGGATGTGAAATCTAGGAAGTCTAAAACAATGCGAGATTTTTGCTGTACGTAATAATTGTAATGCTGGTTAGTTAGACTGTCCCATTGTACACCAGGTGCATTGAAATCCCCTAGAATGATAAACTGGTGATTTTGGTGTGAAGCGCAAACTTCTTCTACAGAAGTAAGTAGCTCATTGAACGAACAAATAGGAACATCGGGGGGAATATAAAACGCCCCTATTAAGAGCCTCTCGCCCCCAGTCAGTCGGATGTCCAGCCAGACACACTCATTGTCGCCCTCAAGGTATTGACGCCTCTTACACTGAAGACCACAATCGACCGCAACTAATACGCCCCCTCCCTTTTGTTTAGCCCCAGTAAAATTCCTATCTTTGCGGAAAACTTGGCAATTTGGAGGGAAATAATCATTAGAGCTAATGTCGCTACAGAGCCAGGATTCAGAAATTACAATAATTGGAAAAGTTGTGGAAAGTACATTAGCAAAAAATTCGGACGCTTTAGTGCGAAGGCCGCGCACATTTTGATAGTAAATGTCCACCCTATTTAGTTTTTTTCATCGTGTGGGACATCAGTGAAACAGAACGTTTCGGGATGCAGCTTTCCGCGGAAAGGTTTGAAAAGGCAGCTCTTCGGCCAGAACAAAGGATCGCTCAAACGCTCGAAGGAGTCCTCATCGACCGTAAAGCAGAAGGAAGAATATGAACTGTACTTGGTCTTCAGCCGCTGACAAGCCAGAGGTATGACATGTACAGTCGAAAGATGCTCCGTCAGTTGGGCTGAAGTGGTGGACGGTGACAGTTTAGACACGAAGATGTGTCTCGGACGCTTAGATGGACGAACGACGGAGATGCTACACGCATCTGAAGCACCCACACACACTGCACTCCCTCTGCGTTTGTTTGACTGGGCCGAGTCGTTGGAAGCAGTGCTGTTAACTTATTGGGGGGCAAAGTCGTCAGGACGCTTCCTAAAAGTCGCCAATTATAACGAAAAGTCGCTAAGCAATGATGATGATGATTACTTTTTTTCGGAGATTTTTAGTTTTTGACTGGCTGAGTGCTTGGAACGGCTACTGACGGCCACCTGCGGCCGCATTGCACGCTAAAGATCGCAGCGCCACAAAGGCTTGATCCTGGGCGTCACTTTTCGAAGCTTGTTCCGAGCACTACCCTGTTTCACAATATTTTATGCCTGTTTAGAACACTGTAATTCAATTTCTCAAAGTCTCCAAAAAAGTCGCTAAGACTCCAAAGAGATAGAATTGTCGCTAGCACGACTGAAAACACGCTAAATTTAGCGACTTTCTCGCTAAGTTAACACCACTGGTTGGAAGGTGGCTTGCCGGATGCATCATTTAACAAAAGGCAAGCCTCGGAAGGGGCTGGGGTCAGCTGCTCGTTCGCTGAAAGCGTAGACGCTGCGTTTATCTTCGCCACAACAGTGGCAAAGGATGAAAGGTCCACTCGCTGCGTGGAAGGGGTCGCCATTGTCACGTTGAGCTCAGGTGTCGAAGTGGGGGCAGGCCGCTCGGGAGGCAACGCACCGGCCCGCGGTAACCGCGGGAGCCGCTCCCCTCGAAGGCTGCGAACCTGCGCCGCAGGACCTTTTCCGGGTTGAAAGGGCGCCTCTAGCGGCGACTGCGGGAACCACGTTTGATGGCTCTCGGTTCTCCCCCGCCCGTAGCGACAGCACGGCGTGTTACCCCCTGTTCTCTGGTTTTCCTAGCTGCAAACTGAACGCGGACTGATTTTTTACGCAGTGTGTATTTCGGGACAGTCTACATCATGTTGCCGATTCAGAACTTCACGAAGTTTCATGATCCAGGAGGAAACTGGAGCGGTGACTTGTCGTTTGTGCCCGCGATCAGCCGCAGTGTGATTGACGGCCACTTCGGTGACCGCCAGTTAGGCAAGGGTTGGGCGATGAAAGAAGAGCTGTACATTCGACGCATTGTGTGCTCCATCTACAAGCATTCCCCTGGGTGTGAGTTTGTTGTAGTGAGAAGCATATGCCTCTGCTCGATGAAGCCCGGCCACTACCGACAACTAGCCGCGCTTCAAGATGTAGCTGGCTCAGCGAAGGTTGTCCAAGCACATTGCGACTGCGTCGCGGGGTGAGTACATCCTTTTATCATGCGTACGAAAAACGAAAACGCTGTTCATGTGTAACGTATTTCAGCGTTAGTTGCGTCAGGTGTTTCACGCTTACGAAATGTTTGTTTTTAACGGTAGTAACAAAACAGTTTCGGTAAAGAGCTAGTTGGCGTCTCGTCGCGCGCATCCTAATGAGTGCGATTGCCGGCAGATATACTGATTTAGGCTGCGTCTTCATTCGCGTTTTATTTTCCCGGCCAGCGAAAGTAGGATTACTTGAGTTTTGTAAGCTGCTTGAAGGGACTGGGTCGTTTCTGCATTTTACATTACCTTTTTTTTCTTTTGATGGCTGTTGTTTTTGATGTTAGATATATACCAGATATAAAGATGTACTGATACAAATATACCGGTTCAGTAAAATAAAGGATTCGAATTATTGGTTCACCAATGTTTTTTATTGGAGTATCTAATCCTTCGGGGCTGCAGAACACCGCGCACGCGTTGCATAAGCTTCATACTGCACCAATTTTTCGCATCTTTTAAATGTCCAATCGCAGGCTGGGCCAAAGGTGTCAACACATTGCTGCATTGTTGATGGCGATACGCAGCATCCAGACACCGTCTTGCACCCAGGTGCCAGCCCGATGGATGGCTCCAACACAAGGTGAGACCATTTGTGCATGCATAATATGTGAATGTGCATATCACCATACATTACACACTGAATCTGTGGGCCAATAAGGACGACACTGACCAGTAAACAACTTGCAACTGGTGAAAGCTTTAGGTGGAGACAACGGAATGTAATACGTACTCCAAAATTTGGAAATGATAAACCGTTATGCCGAAAACAACATTAACGAGGTTTTTTATTCATTCTGCCGACACAATACTCTGTTTCGCATTGAGCCTCACGTTCGGTTTTCATATTTTTCTGTACGGACTAAAGCAGCACCAAATGCAAAAAAACAAGTTTTCATCGACAGACGTACAGCTTCAAACATTTTTCAGTTTAAAACCTAATGACGTGCTGCAGCACGCAGTACTTTTTTCACTGTGGTATAGTGTATTGCGATAGACCCGTACAGTTGCAAGGGAGGAACGCCAAGGAGGAATAAATGCACATTTATTTCAAAAACACTTGATATAAGCCAGCATTATCACACCCAACTCAGAAACATGATTAGTAATGGTGGAGTAGCACTTATACAAAACCTGTTTTTTCTTTCTTTTTTTTTTTTCAGGTCAGAATCGTTTGCCAACAACACCACTGCAAGAAATCACATTCCGGAAACACGTCGTCAACAAGGCTGTGCCAGCAAAAAAAAAGAGAAAACTGGTGCATGGACCCCAACCACATGGACAAGACCTGGCCAACTTTGCCGACAAGATGGCTCGTGACGCCCCGGATCTCCTCTGGAACCGCTACCGAGAAGGAAAACCTGCGCCTCTGCAAAATGCGAGCTGTGTCGCTGACACGGAAGACCTGCACTCAAAGAAGTGCTTGTTGTTGTGCGACGAGTATTTTGAAAGGGGAGTCCCGTTAACTGCCGCCGAAAGGCTTGAGGTATGCGAGCGCACTGTTGGTCAGAGTGCCAATCCAGAGTGGCACAAAGAGAGGGTCGGCCGGCTTACAGCCTCAAATTTTCGAAGAGTGTTACACTGCCACAAGCCTGATGGGCTTGTGAAGGATATTCTATATCCCGCAAAAAAACCACTCAAGCCCGATGACCCCCGGATGTACGGCCTCAAAAATGAAGCGGCCGCTGTAGATGGCTACATCACTTTAATGAGGCTGTATGAAAAGGACATTGAAGTCGCTGAAACTGGACTACATGTCCATGAGGTTTATCCTTTTGTTGCAGCATCGCCTGACAGAGTAGTACGTGATGGCAATGAACTTGGCCTTCTCGAGGTCAAGTGCCCAGCTACGAAAGCAGGAATACCAGTTAGCATTGCTTGTCAAGATAGAAACTTTTGTGCGCAGCTTGTTAATGGCTCAATAACTTTGAAGCGTGACCACGCATACTTCTACCAGGTTCAAGGCCAGCTTGCTGTCACAAAGAAGCCATGGTGCGACTTCGTCATATTCACGAACTGCATCGACTTGCAGAACGCTATATCCGTGGAACGGATTTACTTTGATGAAGGGCTGTGGAGGGGTATCTTGGAAGGCCTTGTATACTTCTACAAAGCTGCCATCATTCCAGAGCTGATCACACGGCGTGTCAAACGTCTCGGCTTTCTGTATACCACTGGTGCCGGCTACGCTACCTTCAAGCGCTACAAAGAAGGCTTCTATATCATTGACCATCACGATGAGGCACTAAAGCTGACCTTGAGGAAGCTCAAGTAACCACTTGTTGAGTTTGCTTCGACCCGCCAGCACAGTCATTGCCTACCAGCGACTATGTGCAAAGACTACGCATGCTCTTTCGGCCACTGCAACCTCAGCCTACATGACCTTCCCTGCCGAGACGTTCACATCACGTCGGACCTTCGCAATGCCACCCACGTTTATCTGCACAACGACACTGTACGCAGGCCACTCCAACCTCACTACGCCGGCCCGTTCCCGGTACTACAGCGACACTCGTCAATGTACCTTGTGGACATGAACGGCCGCCCTGACACCATTGCCCTCGAGAGGCTCAAGCCCGCCTAAATGGCTAACGCCGCTCTGGATCCTCCACAAGAGCCTCTACACACAGGCGCACCTGCAGCCACGCGCATGGAATAAAAATCAGGTCTCTGTTGCGGCAAAACGTCTGGTGCCGTCTCTCTCTCGCCTGATTGGCGCTCTACACATCCACCCGCCGCGGTGGCTCAGTGGCTAAGGCGTTGCGCTGCGGAGCACAAGGTCGCGGGTTCGATTCCCGGCCGCGGTGGCCGCTTTTCTGATGGAGGTGAAAAGCAAAAACGCCCGTGTGTACGAGATTTCGGCGCACGTTAAAGATCCCCAGGTGGTCAAAATTAATCCGGAGCCCTCCACTACGGTGCGCCTCATCGCCTGCGTTGCGTCGGCGCGTTAAACCCTGCAATCAATCAATCGCTCTACACATCCATTACTTGACCATGTTTTCTGCATCGGTTGCTATTCACAATCTTCAGACGCTTGCTCCCTTTCATTGTTTATCAATGGCCCTCTGAAGTTGCTCAGCAAAGCACATGTCGTAAAGACAGCATCTGCTAGATCCAACATATTAATCGGGTATGGCTTGTCAAAGATGTGGAACTCCTTTATTCTGCGAATAACCCTCTCGATGTGCACTCTTGCACTTGCAACATTTTGCGTCGCTTCAACATCTCGTGCACTCATCTGAGCTTCACCTGGAACTCGGAAGGGGGGAATATGAAGGGAAACTCCTTGTGGCAAAAGGTCGTCTACTTTAAACCCTTTGTCCACCATCACGCCATCTCCTGGCTCAAGGAGGTCAAGTACAGCAGACTGCTGTACAATGGCCCTGTCACTAGTGCTCCCACCATACATTGCCGACACAAAACTTACGTAGCAATCTGGTGTCGCACCTACCAAACACTTCATTGTGTTGGCGTATTTGTAATGGGAAAACGTGTGTTTCTGTGCGACAAGACTGGAAGGTTTCTGCATGCGAACTTCTGTTGTGTCAAGGATTATACGTGTATTTGGGAAGCGCCGGAAATGCCAAGGAATGTGCTGCTGCACTTCTGCCAGCGTGGGAAAGCTCGTCATACTAGTTAGTTCTCGCTGCAGCACAAGAATCCACTGCGCAAACATGCGGCTAAAGACTGCCATAGAAACAGAAAAGTTTCGACAAATCTCCTTGGTTGCCATGCCAGTGCGCAATCGCACCAAAACCATGAAAAGCTGCTCCTCAAGGCTGTGCGACTTCTTGTCACTATTTTCTCTAAGGGGTGAATTCCTGCTACACACATAGTGCAAAATGTGCTCAAACACTGCTAGAGATGGCAAGCCCGTGTAATACAGCATATCCTTTGTTGTCTTCATGTTGCGCACAGACAGCTGCGAAGCCTTAATCTCGTAGTAAGAATTTTGCCACTGCTTTGCATTTTCTCGGGCGTCACGGAGTTCAGATTCTAGTTTTGCTGACTTTTCCCTTTCAGCCGAGAGAAGGGCTTCCAGCTGAAGAATGCGTTGCAACGCAAAATCATCTGCTTGACAACCTTTCTCTAGCATGCTTTCTTCACCCGAAGGTGAAGTCACCTCCACATGGCCATCAGCCGGTGGTCCACGGTTCAACAGTGTCTGCGCTACACTTTCTCCAGATGGGGACAGGTTGCCCAAAAGAGGAGTTGACGGCGAAACATGAGCGTTCTCTGCTGCACCATCTGTTAATGGTCCAGTCAAATCATCCTGTCCTCCATGCAGAGGCCGTGAAGTGTCAGGGTCCCCAGTTGACTGGCTCGGTGCTTGGCAGTTGTGGCGCGCAGCCGCTTTTGAGCCTGAGTGAACACACAAACGTGTCAACGGGGATGTGTTAGACACATTCGAAAGCAGTATTTGCCACAAAACATGAGAAAATTTAGTGACAGCGTAAAAGGTGAAAGTGAACATTTCGACAGACTTCTGTCTGGTTGGGAAGTTAATGAACTGAGATTTAATTAGGCTCCAACCAATACAATGTAAAAAGGCAAAAAACTCAGCGTAAAAGGTGTAATGATCTTGGTCCTCTCTAAAAAAATATTTAATTTGTCCGCAAATGCTACTTGCTCTAGTATTTATTTGGCACATAGTGAACAAACAGCTGCGTTCATACTTATCGAATGAGAAACGACAGACGTAAGTATAATCCAGTGTCAACGCAAACTTACTTTGTCTCTTTTGGGATCTCTGAAAACGGGAAACAGCCGAGGCATGGCTCGCTTTCTTGTGTTTGAATATTGACGGCACGTAGTCCGGGTGGGCTGGAAAACGCGAAGGCTGACCTGAGAAAAAAAAAGAAATAACGGCTGTGAGATTGCAAACTTCGCGCTGCCAGCGACAAGTAAAATAAATATGCCGAGGCTGCGAGCGCATATCACTCACCCCTCATTCCCCCAAAGCGGGCTCGCGCTAAGAATAGATGGTATCGTTTACGGTCAATCAAAAGACAGGAGCGGAAACTGACGAGACGCGAAACAGTAATCGTGACTTCTGTGCCAGACGCACGCCAGGTGTGAACATTACGCTAGCCCCGCTGCGAAGGAGGCACGGCTGCGCTGCCAGCGACAAGTAAAATAAATATGCCGAGGCTGCGAGCGCATATCACTCACCTCTCATTCCCCCAAAGCGTGCATTACTGATAGCGCGAGCCACTCGTTTTCCTAATGATAAGAATAGATGGTATCGTTCACGGTCAATCAAAAGACAGGAGCGGAAACTGACGAGACGCGAAACAGTAATCGTGACTTCGGTGCCAGACGCACGCCAGGTGTGAACATTAACGCTAGCCCCGCTGCGAAGTAGGCACGGCTGAGCGGCCTCGCCGCTTTTTACACTTCGTAGTGACACTCGATTTATGCCGTCACTAAACGGAACAAAAAAGACAAGGCAGTTGCTTTACCTGTGAGAAAATGTTCGCTGCAGACGCGCGAGTTTCCTGTCGGCGCCCAAGGTGACCCATCTTCATTCACACGACGCATCGTCACGACCCACTTCGCTCTTTTAGCGGCGTGAAATGCAGCTGAGGGAAATCTGAAGAACCGGACGCTTGAACATTTGCTACTGGCATTACTGCAGCCTACAGCAGAGCACCGCTGCGGCATTGCAAATGCTTTTCGCAGGCGTCGTCCTAGGCTGAGCCAGGAGAGAGCGCAGGGACTCAAGGCACTCAGGGGTTGCTCAGGGCCACCAATGCATATGGCGGCCGTCGCCCTTCCCATCAAGCACTGCGCGCGGCCCGCCGCGCATGCGCAGATGGTTCTCCTGGAAAAGGTCCAATGCCTGACTGCTGGGCGAAAGCACGCGCGTTCTCCCTGATCAGGCGGTCGTTGGCCTCTCGTAGCTTTGCCACCTCGTCCGTCAGGAATGAAAGGCCCTCGAGAGCGTGGAGCAGCATTTCGCGGATGTCGGTCGCGTCCCCTCCAAGGTCGCCTGGTCGAGGAGCGCTGTTCTGAGGATCGGGTGGCTGCGTGGCCGGCAGGCTCTCGTGTACGGAATCGTCACTAGGCCTACTCACCACCTCCGACGCCGAACACAGGCACAGATTACACTGGAAGGGCCTCTCACCAGTCTTCACAGCTTGCAGCTCCATGTCGGGCAGCTGAATACATTTGGAGTGCGCACGTTTTTTGCACGATGTGCATCGAAAATTCTCCTGTCTGCCGTAAAAAACAGCGGAGCACAGCACGCAGACATCTGTGCTGGGCGCCATCTTGGCACAAGCACAATAATAATAATAATAATAATCAATCAATCAATCAACCTTTATTTTTGGTGCCCAGGAACAACCCTAGGGTCTTGGTACTGGTACACCATATACAAGCATTCATAAAAACAAACTAAAATCAAGACAACACAACACAGAAAACCATATATATGAAAGAAACAATAAGGTAAAAATAGTTAGAGAGATCCCAGAAAGCAAAACAGCAAAACAGCAAAAAAAAGGAAGCCTAGTGTTAGAAGCCATGACAACCGGCCAGCAAAACGTTGAAGGCACGTGAAAAATTGAAAATATACAAGCAAATACTCAATGCACATGACGGAGATAGATAATACACATAAAACAAAGGTTTTGTAACAAAATGTTAGGAAGTTTCAAAATGGAAAAACGAAGTTCAGCGTTACAAGCACTGACACTTAAACCGACAGAAATTCAAGCAACACAAAATCAGGAAAAGTGAAAAACAAACAAGCAAGATGATGATTTGCATAAAATAAATACGGAACAGAAATACGGCACATAAATGACATAAAGGCACTTAAGCTACAACAGTTTTCAATTCATTAGAGAACAAAGACAAAGAGCTCTGGAATATATCAAGACGATCGGAATATTCATTATATGTACATTGTATTCTGCAGATGGACGAGCATCGTTTACTTAAAGCATCTGTTCTGAAAGTTCGCAATCTTCGGAAAAGTTTGTTCGGCAAGTTGACATTGATAAGTGCAACCAAGTCATCACACAAAATATCACCATGAAGAAGTTTATAAAGAAGGATAATGTCAGCTCTCATTCGTCGACACCAAAGGGAAGGAATACTTTTGAGACAAGACATGCTGCCGTTTGCGTCTTCTTGTACATGACGGAAACGGTGCCTAAAGATAGAAAGGAACTTATTTTGAACCCTTTCGATGCGGTCATATTGGACTTGCAAGTTCCATTCCAAACAACAGAACCGTATTCGAGAAGAGGTAAGCACAGAGCCGAATACAACTTTAAAAAAGGAAGAGGACTTTTAAACTCTCTAGAATACCTGCAGACAGCACCCAGACATCGAAGAGAGCGTCCGGTAATTTGTGTAACGTGGGAAGGGAAAGTCAGAGAAGAATCAAATAGTACTCCCAAGTCCCGAATTTCGGTCACCCTCGGCAGTGCAGTGCTTGCTATTTCATAGGACTATTGCAGCTGTTGAGTTTTCCTACTATAGGAAACAACTTTCGTTTTTGAGGGGTTCAAAATTACGTCGTTTTTGGTGCACCAACGATGGAATGACACGATATCAGCCTGAAGAGAATTACAGTCCTGAACATTACGCACTTCTCTGAAGATTTTCATATCATCAGCATACAACAAAAAAGAAGAATTTTTAATGGCAGAAGCAACATCGTTAATGAAAATGGAAAAAAGAAGGGGGCCCAGAACGGAGCCCTGGGGTACACCACTGGTTGCTTTGTACCTAAATGATGTTTGACCATTAACACTTACATAGCAATATCGCTCCTGGAGATAGCAACGTATAAGACCCACTAAGGAAGCGTGAACATCTAACAGAATGAGCTTGGCAAGCAATAACGAGTGGTTGACTACATCAAAGGCCTTGCTCATGTCACAGTAGACCGCATCAAGCTGGCTTCTACCAATGACTGCTGGGAGAGCCTGCTCCATGAAGCATGCGAGGTTTGTGGAAGTTGAGCGACCACGCATGAAGCCATGTTGATTAGGAATGAGGACGTGTTTAAGTGAGAAAGAGAAGACCTTATGAAGAGATAACTCGAATATTTTAGAGGCAGAACGAAGAAGCGACACTGGCCTATAGTTCATGGGGTCGGTTTTTGGGCCTGACTTGAAAACAGGGAATACACGACAGATTTTCCATGATCGAGGGTACGTGCCAGACCGGAGACAGTTATTAAATATTGAGGTGAACACAGGAACAAATATATTTGCATACGTTTTTAGAATTGCAGCAGGAATACCAACTGGCCCAGAAGAAAACGAGGGCTTTAGCCGCTTGATGCTGGCCCGCACGATGTTCTCATCCAATTGGAAACAAGCGGAGTAACCGTCCTGGTGACAAGAGACGCTGCCGTCATCACTACCACCGCTAAGCCTAAACAAAGAAGAAAACTGACGAGCAAAGCAGTCGGCCGCATCTGCAACCTCATCGCCGTTGGAATCCAGTAGACGAATAGATTCTTTCGTTGTACTAGATCTAGAATGAATGTACTTCCAGAAGGCTCCCGGCTGATGAGTTGCTTTAGCTTCAACTGACGCCATACAAAGCATGATTACGCTTGTGCAATATTTTGCATAGGGCACGTAGGAGCCGGAACTCCTGAGCGAACTGATTCGCACCAGAGCGCTTCATCTTTCTGTGCACGCGTTCTTTGAGTTTCAGGGCATCCCGCAATTCAGAAGAAAACCAGTGTGGGAACTTGAACTTCTTTGGTAAATGTTGCGGGATGTATTTCTTCATACCCAAAAGCACAATCTCAGTAAAACGGTCAACTTGTTCATTGACATCAGAGTGGTCAATGACTGTTGACCAAGGGGCAGCAGAAAAGTAGCCATACAGCCCAACGTAATCTCCCCGGGCGAAAGCGTAGCGAGGTTGTGCATTGCTTGAAATTACAGAACGGTGGAGCATTGTAGGAAGGCAACAGGAAATAGAAAGAGGAGGATGATATTTGTCGGGTATTACTAAAGCACAATCAGAGCGCAACACATTAACGCCATCGAAGTTTGAAAAGCACAGGTCCAGAATGTTTCCACTGCAGTTTTTTATGTGATTACGCTGTGCCATGGAAGTGAAAGACGAAAAATCTAGTAACCTATTACCCTTCTGTTGAAAGTAGTGGTTGTAGTGGGAACAGGTGAGGTGGCTCCACTGAACGCCAGGAGCGTTAAAATCTCCAAGGAGGAGGACTTTCAGGTCGCAATGAGTAGTCAGCACCTGTTCAATGGAGGAGACTAACTTATTGAACGCGTCAGGAACTACATCAGGAGGAACGTAAAAAACACCAACTAGAAGTTTTTCAGTTTTAGAAATATGAATTTCGACCCATAAAGACTCACCTGCGTTTTCAATATCACTACGTAGCACACACGGGAGAGATTTGTTAACTGCGAGACGTACCCCGCCCCCCTTTTGTTTGCATCCAGTTAAGGCACGATCATTACGATATACATGGTAATTTTGAGGAAAATAGTCATTGGATAGAATATCATGGCACAACCAAGTTTCAGATATAGCTATTAACGGAAAGCAAGAAGACAGAACATTACCAAAAAATTCAGTCGCCTTAGTTCGAAGACCTCGCACATTCTGATAAAAAACATCTAAACTAGTCATTATTCTTTTTCTGATGTGTTGCGCTCAGAGCTGTGAAGCATGCCTTCGCGAAACATGCCTCGAAACTCCTTTAAGAGGCAGTCTTTCGGCCAAACAGCGGGGTCATTCAAGCGCTCGAAAAACTCTTCACTGACGGAAATATAAAAGGATGCGTACGTTTCAAATTTAGTTTTCAGTCGTCGGCAGTTCAAGGGCGAGACACCTAAGTTTAACAGATGGGCATTAAGACTAGCAGAGGTCGTGGACGGAGAAAGCTTTGAAACGAACATTGCTTTGGGGCGCTTCGGCTGCGGAACGACTACCAGTCCACATGTGTGCGATGCACCTACACATGCCCGGCTTCGACGCTTCTTCTCAACAGTAGGAGGGAGACAGTCAAGCCACGGCCGCTCGATGGAAACTAGGTCCATCGAGCGGCCGTGGTCAAGCACAGGCGCAGAATGCACCGGGGAAAGTTGGGACGGAGTAGGAGGCAGTGCAGGAGAAGCCGAAGACACCGACTGCAGCGGAGCAGACGTAGCCGAAGGCAACACTTCCTTGTTTACAGCTTGGGCAAAAGAAGGCTACCCTGAGCTGTGACGCACTCCTTCGGGCAACACGGCGGGGTGGTGAAGTAGTTGGGCACGCAAGGAGGCAACCACCTGCGCATAATGGGCGCGGTCACCCTCCCTCCCCTGACGGAGACAGTCGAAAGCCTGCGCGTTTTCCCGGCGTAGGAGGTCGTTGTCCTCCCGCAGCCGGGCCACTTGGTCGCTGAGGAAAGAAATGCCGTCCAGCGCGTCGATGAGGAGTGCGCGAAGACCGGCAGCTTCCCCTCCAAGGTCAACCGGTTGGGACCGTGGCGGCGGGGCTTTCCTGACTACTGCCGGCGAGTCTCGTCGAAGGGAGGGGGAAGGAGCCCTGCTTGCGGACGGGCCGATGTCGTCGTTGGCTACGCTAGGCCTAGCCGCCGCCTCGGCCGTCTCACACAGATTGCATTTGAACTAATAATCAATCAATCAATCAATCAATCAATCAATCAACCTTTATTTTCGGTGCCCAGGAACAACCCTAGGGTCTTGGTACTGGTACACCATACAAAAAAAACACTACAATTAAGACAAGACAACACACAAAAACTATATGTATGACATAAACAATAAAGTAAAAATAGTTACAGAAATCTTAGAAAGCAAAAAAGGAAAAAAAAAGAACAGAAAGTCAAAAAAGCAAAGGCAGGCTTAGTGTTGCAAGCCATGCCAATCGGCCAGCGAAACGTTCAGTAGATGTGAAAAATAGGAACTATACAAGCAAATATTGAATCAACATGACATAGAGTATACGTATATAACCAAGGTTTTCTAACAACATATTATGAAGTTCCAAAAAAAAAAAGGGGGGAAAAGCTTCAGCATTACCAACACTGACAATAATAATCAATCAATCAATAATAATAATAATAATAATAATAATCAATCAATCAATCATGTTTATTTACGTGCCCAGGAACAGCCAGAGGCCTGAGTGCTGGCGCACGGGTAGTTACATGAAAACAAAATACAAGAAACATATAGCAAGAAACAAACAAGCGACAAGACACAAAAATTAAAGTAGTGAAAATGACGAGTAAAGCACAGGCGGAGCCTGGGTACAGGTAAAAAATAAAAAAAGAAGATGCCTATGTTGCTCTGCCTGTCGTAAAGGCCACACGACAGGCAGAGCAACAAAGTTTGACAGTAATACAAAAAAAAACAACGGAGTGTGGAGACAAATGATAATACGAACAAATGACAGTAAACAGTTTCAAAAATAGGCAACTATCAGTTGGATAGACACAACCGCAG
The DNA here is from genome assembly GCF_048455015.1 of Haemaphysalis longicornis. Taxonomy (NCBI): domain Eukaryota; kingdom Metazoa; phylum Arthropoda; class Arachnida; order Ixodida; family Ixodidae; genus Haemaphysalis; species Haemaphysalis longicornis. The sequence goes on along the minus strand of NW_027526295.1, from coordinate 277,204,814 downwards.
AGAAACCAAATTCCAGAAAAAAAAAAGAGCGACAGACATATCATAGGTGTTTAACATACTGTATTCAACAGCGCTGTACGGTAAATTGTAAAGGATTTCTGAAAGATGTCAAGGCGTTCAAAGAAGCGGTTGTAACAATTCTGTATTCTGCGCACAGGAGAATGATTGGAGTTGCGCGCAGCGGTCAAGAACGGGCGATGCGACCTGGTGGGCTTTTGTGGTACACTAAACTCTAAACAGTTAAGCAGGTCTGCGCAAGAAAGGTCGCCATGAACAATTTTGTGAAGAAATGTGAGGTCTGTACGCATACGTCTGCAGTTCAAGGAAGGGATGGAAGGAACTATGGGTAAGTCAGAATCAGGATGAAAACTGTGATTGTGATGACGGTGCTTAAATATGGATAAAAACTTCTTCTGCACACGTTCTATTAATTCACTACTAGATTTGGAGATGCCGTTCCAGGCAACAGAAGCATATTCTAACTGTGGTATACATATTGCATTGTATAGCATTAGAAATGGATCTGGAGAAGAGAATTCCTTTGTAATCCGACACACATTTCCAAGGCTTCGGAGTGCTCGCCGGGTGATGAGCCTAATACGAGGAGAAAAAGAGAGGGTACTGTCGAAAAGCACCCCTAGGTCCCTAATCTCATCAACCCTTTGCAGAGGAGCTCCCTCAATACTGTAGGAAAACAGCAGACGGTGGGTTTTCCGGCTGTAGGTGACAACCTTTGTTTTAGTGGGGTTTAAAATTAGGCAGTTTTTCCTGCACCAGACCGATAATTCCGACACATCCCTCTGCAAGGCACAGCAGTCCTGAACACCACTAATGTGCCTAAATAGTTTGACATCATCAGCATAGAGAAGAAAAGAAGAGTTTGTTAACACTGTTGAAACATCATTGATAAAGACAGAAAACAATAAGGGACCCAGCACGGAACCCTGGGGTACACCACTTGTTGCAGGGTAAACACTAGACTTTTTGTAGTTAACATCTACATAAAAGGACCGGTCAAGGAGATAGTTGGACAACAAGGCAACAAGGCTTGCGTCTACACCGGACTTAGCAAGCTTGTTAATTAATAACTGATGGTTCACCACATCAAACGCCTTACTGAGGTCAAAATAAATAACGTCCAACTGGCCGTTTTCACAAACTGCAGCCGAAGCCTGTGTCATAAAGCTTGCAAGATTTGTGACCGTCGATCGACCCGAGAAAAAGCCGTGCTGATTTGGTATCACAACGTTCTTGACGCAGGCAGCAAGAACTTTGTGCAGAGCTGACTCAAAGAGTTTTGAGGCGACACAAAGGAGTGAGATCGGGCGATAGTTAGAAACGGCTGACTTATCACCAGACTTAAATATTGGAAAAATTCGAGCGATCTTCCATGCACAAGGAAATTTACCTAAAAGTAAGCAGTTATTATAAATGGAAGTTAAGACAGGCACAAAAATGTTGCCGTAAGCCTTCATGAGGCCTGCTGGAATTCCATCTGCACCACAGGAAAATGATGGTTTCATCCGTTGAAGGCTGTCATTGACAATTTTTTCATCGAACCTAAGTGTGTTAAAATTAGAGTTATTAAACGATAGGCGTTCGTCGTTGGCATCTGGCAGTTGAAAGACAGAATGAAAGTACTGAGCAAAACTGGTGGCAACATCCTCGACCTCTTCACCATCGGAATTAAGCAGGCTAACGTGTTCTTTAGACGCCTTAGAACGGCCGCGTACATACCTCCAGAATTCAGCCGGTTTCTCAGACGCAGCAGCCTCTAACGATTCTATATAGAGCTGGTGGTCACGCCTGTAGAGGATTTTACAAAGTGAGCGATACCGACTAAACTCCGCTTTCCACTTGTCAAGCCCAGAACGCTTGGCCTTTTTGTGGGCGCTATCCTTAAGTTTAAGCGAACTTCGAAGTTCTCTAGAAAACCAGTGGGGAAATTTGGAAGGAACAGGCTTATAACAAGGGATATACTTTTCCATGCCCCTTCTGACGATTTCAGTGAAACGTCGAACCTGTTCGTCAACATCATTGACATCCAAAACACTAGACCATTCAGCAAATGAATAAAAGTGATACAGCCCCGCATAATCTCCACGCTTGAAAGCATATCGCGGGACTGCACAATTGTCAACACCGCCAGAGCGATGCTGGGTCGTGACCGAGACAGAGACAATAAGAGGGGGGTGAAACTTGTCGGGGTGCACAAGGGATATTTCGGAGGCACACACTTGTACGTTTTTTAAGTTTGAGAAGCACACATCTAGAACACATCTAGAATAATAATAATAATAATAATAATCAATCAATCAATCAATCAACCTTTATTTTAGGTGCCCAGGAACAACCCTAGGGTCTTGGTACTGGTACACCATATACAAAACATACATAAAAACAAACTAACATCAAGACAACACAACACCCAAAACCGTATGCATGAAAGAAACAATAAATTATAGATAGTTACAGTAATCTCAGAAAGCAAAACAGCAAAAAAAAACAGAAAAGAAAAGAAAAGAAACAGGAGACCTAGCGTTGCAAGCCATGACACTCGGACAGCGAAATGTTCAAGGCACGTGAAAAACAGGCAATACTCACTGAACATGACAGAGGTAAGTTATACGCATAAAACGAAGGTTTCAGAACAAAATGTTCGGAAGTTTCAACTTTGAAAGAAGCTCAGCATTACAAGCACTGGCACTTGTCAAACCTACAGAAATTCAAGCAACGCAAAACCAGGAAATGTGAAAAACAAACAAACAAGAACATGATTTGCCTAAAATAAATACGGCACATAAATTTGCAATGACATAAAGGCACATAAGCTACAACAGTTTTCAAGTCGTTTGAGAACACAGAAAAAGAGCTCTGGAATATATCAAGACGATCAGAATATTCATTAATATTCATTAATATTAAATAATTAAAATAATTTAAAATTATTTATTTAAATAATTAAAATTAAATAAAATAATTCATTAATAATAATAATAATAATAATAATCAATCAATCAATCAATCAATCAATCATGTTTATTTACGTGCCCAGGAACAGCCAGAGGCCTGAGTGCTGGCGCACGGATAGTTATATGAAAACAAAATACAAGAAACATATTGCAAGAAACAAACAAGCGACAAGACACACACATATTGAAGTAGCGAAAATTACAAAAATAAAGCACAGGCGGAGCCTGGGTACAGGTAAAAAAGAAAAAAGAAGATGCCTTTGTGGCTCAGCTTATTGTAATGAATACACAACAAGCAGAGAACAGTATAAGACGACAAAAACAATGACAAGAGTATAGAGACAAATGATAAGACAAGCATGATAAGTAAACAGTTTCAAAAACAGGCAACTATATTGGTTAAACAGAACCGCAGAGAAACCAAATTTCAGCAATAAAAAAAAAGAAAAACGAACGACAGAGATATCATAGATGTTTAACATACCGTGTTCAACAGCGCAGTACGGTAAATTGAAAGGAGCTTTGAATAATAATAATAATAATAATAATAATAATAATATTAATAATAATCTTTATTTCCATCAATACAAGTGATGGAGGAGGTGGGAGTAAAAGCAAAAAATCACTTGACGGCTCCCACCATCCTTACAGCTGGCAGCGACTGCAAACCGCAATAGAGGACAGAGTTTGACATTGTATTGCGGTCTGCGTAGTGAAAAAAAAAGAAAAGAAATGGCATTCAACTACGCGCTGCGTAATGAAAAAAAAAGAAAAAATGAATAAAAAAGGGCCAAAAAAAGCAACAAAAGCCATACGAACAAACAATTCAAGACTATTCATTAACAAATTCATGAAACAAATCAAGCTTTTTTTGTCAAGCGGACATTCAAAGTTACACAGCCGTGATCTCAATATTAAAAATGATCCGTACATTCTTATGTAGAACGTGGATTGCCGGCAAGATAATTGAGTAAAAATGACACTGAAAAATTATCAATATGGATACCCTCACCAGTGATAGTGTTTAATATGGTGGGTAGTTGATACGATAGGAGTTGATGACCATAGTTTGTACGGACGGGGGGTAATGCCAAATGGGGTTTATGGCGCTGTGGATATGGGGTCTCGTACAATCGTAGGCTTGCTAGACTGGAATGCCAATTTAGACCTCTTTTAAAGTCTGTAGTCTTTCTTGGGCTACTTAAACCCAGAAATTTTGGTCTGTCTGTATGTCTGTCCGTCTGTCTGTCTGTCTGTGACTCGATTCAGCCACCCGGCCAAAGCAAAAGAATGCCTGCGCAATAGTCTTATATAGTCACAGCTAAATCTACCCGTCTATGTCCGGTGTAATGTTCATACTTGTCAACATTGTTGAAGAAGAACAAGACATTACGCAAATATGAGACAACAAATCAATACAGAAGTGATGTTTGCAGTGTTCCTTTATAAAAAAATCAAACATGCTTGACTTTGCGAAATTAAATACTTCATCAACTGCAGAAAAAGAATTCACTCCGCCGTCGCCTGCTGTCGCCAGCGCGCCTATGGCTTCTGGCGCCATTTTAAGAAATCAACCGGCAACAGTTACGCAAGGTTCCATTAGATAGGTTCCACGTTCTGCTTGCAACGCACGTGGAGTAGGGAAACGCGGTTCTGTAAACGTTGAAGTAGGGCGCCTCGATTAACGCGCGTGTTCGCCGTACGGAAGCGTTCGCATCGAGACACCCGGTTTGGAGCAGTGGAACGCGGGAAATTTAAAATGATTTAAGCAAACATTTGGCGTCTTTACCTTGGGAGGAGCGCGACGCAAGAGGAACAACATGAGAGGTGAGCGGGAAAGCGAAGGGAGGCATTTACTTCACAAAAGCCGATAAAGACTATCGTCTTTTTCTTTCGGGTTTGTAGTTCCGGATCGAGCGGTATTTTTACAGGTTGAATATGTTCACTATGTCATGTTTCTGAAATAAATGTTGTGTTGTATGCCCGTACGGCAAGTGAAGAACAATGGGAAGCATCCGTTTTTCAAGACTGGCTAGTTTTTCTAAACTTGAGGTTCTAGTTGTCGCCCATACAAGTGTGGAATAGTAGGAGTAAAAGCAGAAAAGAGCCCGGTACAGTAGTAGTTTGACTTTGGGGGGCAATTTGTATTTGTGGCGGCGAATAAATTTCATGGACCTCGAAGCTTTTAGCGTTATAAGGTGTACGTGATCATCCCACACCATATTTTCTGAGAAAACAACACCCAATGTTTTGAAAGATTTAACTATTTCAATGGTTTGTGATTAATAGCATAGTGGAATGTGTGAATGTATTGGTTTATTTTTCGGACGGAAAATCACAGCTTTTGACTTCGAGGTGTTTACTTCAAGCAAATTAGCGTCTGACCAGGCTGCTAGTTTTTCCAATAATGCGTTAGGCCGGGAAAATAAATATGTGGATTCACCCGACAGAAAAATACTGAAATCATCCGCGTATATTACAAAACGAGCTTTGCGTTCAAGGTTAAAAATTAACTGGCCTAAATACTGCCCTGAGGAACACCACAAACGGTAGGTCTTGTAGTGGTATAGAAGTTATTCATTTGAACGTACTGCTTTCTACATGATAAATAGGACTTAATCAAAATTAAAGCTTGCCCCTTATACCACATTGTTCTAACGTATAAAACAAAATTTCGCGGTTGATACGGTCAAACGCTTTACTAAAATCTATAAATAAATCTGATTACAATATTTCTTTTCGAAATTGTTTAGTATATATTCTTTTTATATATGTAGCTTTCACCGCACACACACACACACATATATATATATATTTATATATATATATATATATATATATATATATATATATATATATATATATATATATATATATATATATATATATATATATATATATATATATATATATATATATATATATATATATATAGCTCCTACCGCACAGGCACAGAAGGCTGTCCGTGGGTCCGTGAGTGCAGCGAACATGAATCTCTAGAGGTGGGTGGTGACGTGCGGCAAAACCACTGCCATCCACTGTGGGGAGAACCCTGGTGTGACTGTATGTCTCTAAAAGGGATTGGCGTTACCCCCAAAGAGTGGACACAACCGTGATGTTTTTTTTAATTTTTTGCGCCCCTACACGACGTCTCGACAGTGTGGTGTACGAACTGTTGGTTTTTTCAATAAACAAATGCTTTCACCGCAACTGGACCTAACTGAACTGAACTGAACTGAATACTAAATTCAGTGAATGAAAACTTAACTGAAACTCGACGGAAAATCTATAAGAGCACCGTGGCCACTTTTCAACAGAACCAAAACAAATCTTCAACACAATTTGAATAGAAATTGTTTTAATATTCAATAAAAGTTGGTGAGTCAATTCAACAACATTTTGATTAAAACTCAACAAAATGCTCTGTAAGGGCTGGCCGCCAAATGGGCCCTATCATTACTTCGACTTTACTTTACTTGTAATCATCAGTAAGTGTAGTGTGAAATTTTACACGTTACAGAACTCGATGATGATGTATGTTTGCAAAGTGAATTGACTCTTAATTTTTAGGACATGTTAGTTAGTTCACAAAGCATTCTCCTGCGTCGTCATTTCTTTTCAAGCCGTTCCTTTAGTCCGTAGGACATTCAAATTGTGCAGTTAAACGCGCCGAAGCTACACCTGAGCTTTGAGGCGCGCCGTAGTGGAGGATTGCAAAAAGTGACTGTGGTTACCAGGGGATGTTTAACTTGCACTGAAATCTCGACAAACGGGCATTTTTGCATTTAACCTCCATCTGGAAAGAAGCTGGTGAAGTCGTGATCGAACCCGCATTCTGACTTATACTCGGTGACAACTTAAGAACGGCACCGAAGTTGCCGCTGTACCTTATGACCGTAGCCGGATGTTTCTCCGCGCGGTGCAAGTAGGGCATTACTGGGAATATTTTGAACATGGCGTTAGCCGTTCCCGTGATTTTTTGGACTTAATATGCTGATAAACGACTCCAGTGACGACAAACAAACTGCGTGAGACAAGGCAGACGATATCACGCATTCATAGCAAAACCCTTTCAGACGCGGGCGCACTGACGTCACGGGTTCGGCGCTTTGGCGGAGTGATACACTACATGAGGTGCTGCCGTTCTTGAGTTGTAACCGAGTATAGTAGGAGCGTCGCAGGGTGTGACGAGCGGACGTATGAAGAGTGTCCATTTTAACACGAAAGTGTTTTATTCCGGGGTACACAAACATTTAGTGACGTCATATCCCTCACGGAAGTGACGCCGGTACAAAAAGCAAGCGGCCTGGAAAGGGTGCACCCCTGCACACAGATATTTCTGCGGGGAAGCAACCTTTAGAAACAAAGAGTACATTTATACTGAGGGTGTTTCGTTTTCGGGTTTTACAGTTTTTGTTTTCGGGTTTTATAACACTGTCGTGTGACAGTGTTTTATGCCGGGATACACCAAGATTTTAGTGACGTCATATCTGTCACGGAAATGACGCCAGTAGACCTTTGCCGAAGCGACCAGCCGTTAGGACGTTGCTCGCTAAGCACACCCACACGACAGCCGGCGACCCGCATATCTTGCTCAGCTGCAGATTTCGCTGCACATTTCACTTTGGCATTTTACCGACTCATATGACAGATGAATCAGCCACAATTCCTTGTAATAAAGATTGAGCTGCATTTATGAATCGATGTTTGCCCATGCGTGCCCTCTTGTATATTAACAGTGCGATGGAAAAAAGTTCGAGCCAAATTTACTGAGTAAAGCTCTGAAGAATGATTTGGAAAAGCCCATAACCTGGTGTGTCTGAATAGCATATAAATGCTAACTTGGCACTCAGTAAAATATTTACTCAAGACTTGAGGAAAGACACAACGGATCAGAAACTTTCCTTACTTTTAGCTGCAGGCTTTAAAGGATAGTCCTTGTAGCTTTTTCAAAGTGTGTTGGCGATGACCTCTTTCAGTAATTTTCTGTTCTGCTTCTTTAATGGGCTTTCCTCGGCCCAATTTTTAAAGACCTTTATTCTGTCGTGCACTAGGTCCCCACATTTTCCAATACTATTTTTGTATATATTTTTTATAATGCTGTGCTTGATAGCTTTTTTTCTACGTTTTCCGCCGAGGAAATCGAGAAGTTGCTCACCATTTAAGCTTTGTTCATTAAACTTATGCCTAAAGCAAAAACCGTATTCGAACGCAACTTCAAATGGTGCAAATGGGATGCGTCCATGATATTTGAAACATTTTAACAATTCGGGTATTTTATGGTCGTGAGTCAACTATCAAGGTTTTAGGCGAATGCTGCCATAATTTTTCAAACGATATATTTTATACCTCTTTCGGAATCTAAGTGAATGTTGTGACGTATAACCCGCGCCACTTGAGCACAAAGCACAGGTTCTTTTCTTGCTGGGTGTATAAAAATTTTCTCCTTCCTCATATAAAAAATTTCTTAAACGTGTACTACGAGAAACGTTGCCGGGCTGTAAATGGAAGGATGCGATATTATTTCTCTTTTCGATAATCTGATTTTCTTCGAAAGAACTCGGACAATACGAAGGAGCGTATAAATGGGAGAGAACCTCACGATGGGAGAACACAGAGAACTTCACGTGAAATATGCGCTACAATTGCTCACACAAGCAAGAATACCGCAAAAAGTGATGGCTCTCCTGGCCCTATGGCGCAGGTACGGATAACGCTTGTGTACGAAAATAGTCTGCAACCAAAACAGATCGTTATGTGTCATTTTCTCGGACATTTTGTTATAGTAATGGTACTTGGTCATTTCTTGACGTACGCAATTCTTTTAATACTGGTAGTTGGTTTTTTGTTTGACATGTGTTCTTTTTCTTCTCGGCGAATAAGATACCCAACCAGACATATTTCTTGTTACTACCTCTGCCCGCACCGTCTTTAACTTCCTTCGCTACTTTCCTCAAGCCTATCCTGTGAATTGAGATCTACGGTGATTGCTGCGGCCAACGGTTTTATTACCGGCGTTCAGCTTTGGTAAGAGAGATCTGATTTCTGGTAGAAAAAACTTCGCTAAAACGTCGTGATGCAACGTGTCGACGAACTACATTAATTCAACCCCTTGGCTGAAGAACCGGCATTTGCTACCCATTGTGTCGTCAAAGTTCTTGGCTCACTTTTCATTGGGGATTCCATTACGAAGAAAGTCTTTGGTGGTTCCAAGCTAAAAAAAGTCCCAGAGGTCGCGCCTAACGTTCCCTTTAGCGGTTTCTTTTAGATCACGATATTACATTTTGTTTTGAAACGCCAAGTTCGCGAACAGAAAAGTAGCTTTGCGCCTTTTTGTATGTTAGCTCGGCAACGTACGTCCTATCTCTATCATTTTCGCACCGGATACCATGGATATGCCTGCAACACTGAAGTTTTATTTTGTGCCGGAGATTGTTTTTGTGAGGTAAGATGACATTGTTGGGTTTTGAAGAACAAGCATACACCCCTAAACGCAGGAACATTTATTCCGCCACTTGGTGGGGCTGTATTGCAATGATTGCAAAAAGCGAACAACCAGTGCTTATCCGAGTTGCGTTCGAAAGGCTGTACAAATTCTTGATGCCTGATAAAAGAAAAAGACATCGGCCAAAGGGTTTACCTGCTTAAGGTCATACACACTTTGGAGTGCATCGTTCCGCGTTCGGGAAGTTGAAGCAAGGCTTAGGGGCCATGACAGTTTATATCATGACGAAACATGGGTCTGTACGTATCACTGTTCTGGAACTTTCATCGAAATCTTATTGTGTATAGAAAGCCATCTGAGATGGTATCTTAGTCTGTTCGTTCCAAAAAAAATAGATCAGGAATGAATAGTTTTTATTTGTGGCCCCGCTTTCAAGGCAACCTCCGAGTTCAAAACTGACGGCTGGAGCTCAACAAATGGTACGTGAAAGCTGGGATCTAGACACACTACGTACCGCTTACGCACCACTGATGTCGGAGGCACAATCAGCAGCCCTGTGAACTTTCACTGATTGTTCGGGCATCCAAAGACAACGCAGAGCTGTCCGGATAACTTGGAATTGACAGGCAAAAAGCAGCGGACATTGTTTCACCCTTTTGAGGGAGAATTCCGGTGCCCATTTCAGGGCTCCATCGCTGCAGGTCCGTTGGTAGACCCCCGAAAAATCCCGCAATTCGCCCCGTCGTCACCCTTTCGCAGTTCCGGCGCTTCGATCATCCAGTGCACATAGTCATACTCTTGTTTAAAATGGTAGGCGAAAGTACCTTGGCGCAGAACTGTGGCACTGAATATTCGCCATCCTTCAGAAGAAACAGTTTTTGGCATGGGACATGACGTTGAAGAACCAACTGCAACAGAAAAAAATCTAGTTTTTTTTTGGTGAAGCCTGACTGGTTTGGATGTTCGGGGACTTAAACCTCATGCACGGCTAAACAATTTTTACGTTTGCTTTAACAGCGACGCTGTTTAGAAAATCGTAATTTTTCGCGTCCGCAGTTAAAAATACCAAGGAATTGCCGAGCGCGCGCACGTCAGCACGGGCCTCCCGGTGACCGCCAGGCCGTTAAAAAAACAAAAAAAAAATGCCTAGCCGTTGCGTGCACGTGCCACGCGACGACCTCTCAGCTTCCCCTGCACACAATTATCAAGCCAAGAATACCCATTTAGGGAAATTGGCCAAGATTACGGCGACCGCGCGGCAGTTACAAAAACCGAGAAAGTGCCGAACGCTCCATTCTACGTTTCTTGCGACGACCGCTCAGCGTCCCCTGCGCACGTTCATCAAGTCAACCATACCCACTTAGGGAGATTGACCAAGATTACGGCGACCGCTCGGCAGTTACAAAAACCGAGAAAATTGCGAGCGCTCACGTGTGCGTGCCTCGCGACGACCACCCAGCGTCTCCGGTGCACGGTTGTGAGACCAAGCATACCCGCTTAGGGAAATTGGGCAACATTGGCAAAAAAGAACTCCAGCGTTTGCCGTAATGGTGGCAACATTTGCTCGGAACGAAAACGACTCCAGCGTTCCCCGTAATCGAGGCAACACTTGCTCGGAGCGAGAAAGGACGCGTCATAGCGTACGCCACTCCAAGGGGATGTCCAATGATTCTAACTTCAAAAAGAAAATGAAAGAACCGCACCCTTATAGCAACAATGATGGAGTGAAGGGCGTTGCGGCAGTAAACAAGAAGCAAATAGGCTGCATTCATGGGTTTAAACCTTCGTGATGGTCGTGAAGGTTGCGTACAGTTTCGCTGTCTGCAAGTCTTACGCGTACCTGTGAGCCTCCTTCATGTTTTTATACATCTATATTGGTCATGCTTCTTTGCTATGGACCAGACTGTGGCGAATTTCTTTCCGTTCCCCTTTACTCGTTATGCGTAATCACTGTGACCAATTAATCATTTGCTTTTTTTGTGCTCCGTCGTGTACTTTTTGTTCGTCCCCTTTTCCCTTGTGTATTTTTTCACCGACTCCCCCGGAGGGAAGCAGCAAGCGAAGTATTTGTTTTTGGCCAACCTCTTCTTCTTTGAACCAATATTTCTTTCTCTCTTTCCCTCTCTCTTTCCCTCTCTCTCTCTCTCTCTCTCTCTCTCTCTCTCTCTCTCTCTCTCTCTTTCTCTCTCACATCTGTGATGCAAGGTCCACAACAGCGGCTTTAATGTTATTCCATATTACTTTTCGTTGCAAGGCTTCCGGTGTTAAAACTCGAACTTTCGCAGATTTCGTACGAGCAGGCCACTCGGCTGACTTGGCAGGTGTGCAACCGACTGCTCAGCTGCGTTCCATGACAGAAACTGCTCCCACGTGACAGCGGGGTGACGGGAGTAAACGGTATAGTACCAGTTGGAAAACCCGCCCACCATCTGAAACAGGGGTGAATGGAGAACCCATCCCGTCAGCGAGAAACGGAAACGAGCTCTACCGTACGAGCGCCTTAGCTTGCAGCACACAGTATTCCTTTGAGTTCGTAAGCCGGAGAACACTCACGTCAAGCATAGAGAAAAAGGGGCCAATCTAAGAGGAAGCGTTCCACTCGAGTCAGGTTTGTTCTCCAGTGTGGTTCATTCTACTTGACTAGCGGAGGCATTCGTTAATGAAGGTGATGAACGGGTGAAGGTTTCTCTTTTCCTTAATCTTCTTTCGCGATCACGGGCACGAAATCTTTGCTACACAGAGCCTGTCTAGACTAATGACGGTGCGTCGGCTTTCCTTTTGTTAGGAAGAATGACATGTAGGCCATAACAATAAGAAGTTACCGTTCCGAATTTGACGGAGTAAGCAGTCCGCTAGAGACTTCTGCCGAGAAACATCTTATTTCTCCTCACTCAGCCTTCTTGTCGAAAAGTAAATTGTATTAGCTGTTTTATGTTCTCTGAATCAGTGAACGGGAAAATGTAGAACGCGCGAACAAATGGCTCAATTTTGTTTTCTTTTGTACTCCGCATTTCCCAGACGTCGCTTTTTTGTCCATAAATTGTCTGCACGTGGGAGCTGAAGAGTGTGTTTTTGCTCAACACCAGCACTCTTACCAGGCTTTACCCGTAGGTTATGAAAGGAGGAAAACGATAGAATTACATTGACGTGCACGCTATTCGATTTTCCCAGTGCAACAAAAACGCAGTGTCAGACTGCCGTCCGACGGAGCTCCAGTTCAGCGCTGCAGCCATGGCTAAAGCGCTGTCCACCGTCATTCGTATTTTTAAGGCCTGTAATTAAAGTTTGTGGGGTTCACGGAAACGTGACTCAGGTGAGATGCTCATGTTAACTCGTTATGTGGGAAGGTTAGAAAGCGTCGTCAATATTGTGTTTAGAAACTTATGCGACTTAACATGTGACGCGAAGCCAATATGATAATTTTTAGGGCGTAAAATACGTACGAGATCTGTGAAAACACAGTTTTAGTTTCAATTTTACCTTCGATTTTTATTTCAATATTGTATACGATTTTATAGTTGTATTTAAATACACCAGGAGGTCGAAAACGCGAAATCCGAGCGTGGCACGTTCGATGGTGATACCCAAAACGTTATGAGCGAATGTTACAAATCAAGCCACGTTTAAAACATTTATTTAAAAGACATGCTTAAATAGCCGCGTCCGAAGGGTTTTTTGAAAACATCTGAAGTTTATACATAAACCATTGTATCAATAATCGTTAGGAGCAAGAACCCATCCGATCAATGTACGAGCCTGACAGACAGATTGAGGAATCTGAAAAATGCAGTTAAGACAAACGCTAATTTAACCTCATTTAGGATGACGCTTCCAAGAATTGTAAAAGTTGATTATTATAAAACGTTTAAGGAGTAACCATTCGACACAAGAGAAAGAGAAACGTTTGTTTCAGCTTTCTGAAGTTGGAGTGGTTGTCTAGTTCGGGAATCCATGAAGTGAGCAGAAAGCCTTCGGTCTGGATGTCAGGAGTTGCTGTACGTCCAGACGGCCGCGGGTCACGACGTTCTCCCACAACTCAGGGATAGGAAGGAGAGGATCGCAGAGGCGGAAGCTTGGAATTGCGCTCACACTGTATTATAACATGAGGTAGAGTTCTGGGTTGGGAAAAGAACTGGCATTCAGCAGAGCATTCGCTCAGAAACATACGATGCAGGCGAAGTGGTTGAGGAAAGGTATTAGTTTTTATTCTGCGTAGTAGGGATTTTTCTTCCCTCGAGAGCGCAAGGTGAGGGGGGAGAAACTGTAGCCTATTGGACCGGTAATATTGCGTTATGTCTTGAGAGTTGGCGAGAAGAATGGACCATGTTGTTGGTCTCCTCAGAAGCCTGGAGGGAGGGGGAGCAGGCTTGCTGGTGAGCAAAGTTGTTGCCCATCAGTGAGGAATAGCCAGGATTCCAGATGATCTTAACTTTCCAGCGGGGTTGATGTGGCAGTAGTGACTTTAAAGTAGAAGGGGCTACCCTCCCAGGTAAGAAACGTCTGCAGGCAGCTTAGGAATCCGTGATAATGTTCGGGTGCTTAGTATGTATGTGGGCTGAGGCGGTAGCTAACTCTTTAGCAACCCAGGTTGACGATGTCTTGATTAATGCACAAGTGATGAGGGCGCTCTTTGTGGTGAATGTGGGTACATCGTGTTGATTGATTAACTTATTATAAGGTTTAACACGCCGGCGCTACACAGGCTATGAGGCGCACCGTAGTGTAGGACTCGGGATTAATTTTCACCCCGTTGGAATCTTTACCGTGCTCCGAAATCTCGAACACGCTGGCGTTTTTGCTTTTCGCCTCAATTAGAAAAGCGTCCGCTGCGGCCCGGCATCGAACCCGCGTCTTTGGACGCAGCAGCACAACGCCTTAGCATCTGAGCCACCGCGGCGGGTCAGCCTACTTGGTGTTGACCATTACGGTAGGTACTGGCATCCGTATAGGTGACATCTGTTCTTTTTGCGTAAATGTTCTCATGCGCTTGACTTCGGGTTTGTCAGCGGCCGAAACGGATGTCAGTGTGCATCTCTTTTGGGTAAGGGGCGAACCCGGATGTGACTTCTCCAATAGTAAGGAAGGGGCTGAGAGGCAGTAGATTGCGGATATGCAATGTGGAGACTGCTTAAAATGGCTAGTCCTGCAGATGCTTGTGATAAACGGAGCCGTTGGTTGATAATGTTGTGCCAGAGCGCTCAGCCCAAATTCGCTGCACGGGGCGACGCGCCAACAGCGGGGCCGACTCACGCCTCTTCCAAACAAGACCAAACCGCCCGCGGCCGACTTGCCCAGACTTACACCGCCGCAGAGTCGCCTCTCCGTTCGCGTCGCGGTGGCTGGGCCGAATCATGCATCGGGTGAACGACCGGCAACGGACATATCGCTACTCGCCCGGAGGCGAGTTCGAGGAGACGGCGTGGGAATCGCCATCCCTTTCCCCATCTGGCGCCTCGGCTGACGCAACCGCTTCGCTACCATTCATCGGATTTCAAACTTCAGCCAGGGAGAGTCCTGATTGGAGAGATTCAAACTTGTCGGTGCTCAAACGAACTTGCGGGGGTATAAAACCTGCCCGGAGGCACTTATCGTGGGCTTTTCTCCGGCGGCATTCTTCGGCGGCCCTTTTCGAAGGCACCGAGTGGAGAGGTGCTGTCGCCTTTGTGCGAGTCATGTAACGTTAGCTTACCTTGTACATACTGTATATAAATGTTGCTTCAACTTTTCGTCGGCTCGAGAACTTCGTCGTCGCTCTGCTCTGCGCCTTGTCGATAGCGGACGGAGCAAGGCAACGCCGCTACACCGGTGACTGCGCTCGGATGGCCAGTCGCAAGAGTTGTGGCTGCGGTGAGAGGGCCCAGTCCCAACAGCGGTGGACAGCGTCGGGTTGGCTTATTCCCAACATCGGTGACAAGCTGGGATGCGAGTCCCAACCTTGGTGACTGCGGTGGGATGCCCAGTTACAACAATAGGTGGCATTCGATAAGCTCGGATACAGTATTGTGGAAGCCAAGTTGTAGGAGACGGGCCGTTGATGGGTTCATGGGTAGATTTTATACCTGTTTAAAAGGTTTGCAGATTTATCTATCAATGGCTTCCGTGTCTATTTTGCTGAGGATCAGGTAAGGTGGGACATACGGTACTCGTGAAATCAGGAGAGCTTAAACCAGTCGGATGAAATCTTCCTCCTTGATGCCCCGGCAGCGGATAATAACGCCGCCTCGAAGCATGTTGGAGACTTGGTGAAACGCCTTTGAGATTTCCAATAAAGTTGGATCATTACCTGTTTTGGAGTGGATGATAGGGCCTAAAATCTGAAGTGAGGAGCTGGGCCGTATGGTATGGCCGTCGAGGGGGCCACACGCATAATAAATCATGAACGTTGTGTGCAAGAACATTTAGTCTTTCATTAAACGCTTAGGGTTCAAATTTCGAAACATTTTGGCTTAGTGACCCTCTACATCAAGGGCAGAAGATACCCTACGAATTCCTAAAACTAGGTTTGGGCCGGACGATAATCAATAAATCAGACAGTCGCCACGCTAACCTGTGTTTTTTCATGTGCACACCCTGGCGAAATCGTATAGATTCCCCCTCTCCTCTCTTTCTCTCTCTTGCAACGGCGCAGTTGACTGTACTGTTGTCTTTTAGCAGCGGAGCTGTTGTACAAGCCGTAATTTCACCGTTTGAGTAAAAAAAAGTACCAAGAAAATGCCCAGCGTCCGTGAGCGCGTGCTCGCGGCGACCGCCGAGCATCCCCGCCACGCAAAGGGGTTTTACCAAAAAAAAAACTCCAGCGCTGTCGTCAAGCGCTGCAGCGCACGTATAAGAATAAAAACTCCAGCGCTAATATTGAAGATGCAAAGACACACTGCTTGGGAGAGGTCACCGAGGCGACCGCGTTCTCTAGAAGCCATTATGGATAATTGAATACATGGCTACGAGTACGCCACCCCTTGCCGGTACGACTTGCAGATCCCTCCTTCGTTGCCTCGAGTGGATGACGGAGAGATAATGGTGGAAGCTTACAATCCTGAGGATGGCTTCCCATCAACCATTTGCCGCGAAGAAGACGACGACATCTTCAACGCATATGACGACGATCACTAGCACCGCAACTATGCAAATAAGCAATGATACTGAAACTTAACTATGTGCCCGGCAGTGCTCACCCAGAACAGCTTCTCCATTCAAGTCTTGCGCGTGAATGCAAGGTTCCCTGAATTTTTTTGTGCGCCCTGTCCCCAGTTGCGGTGAAAAAAAAAGGATTCTCTTTATTAGTACATACGCTTTCATTCCTACTACTTGGGTAAGATAAAGACATGCGCTGATCTGTATTCCACATGTGCAGTTAGATTATTACGGCGAAGGCCTTAGATAACTTATCGAATGAGAAAAGTGAACGTCGTTGACCTAAACACAAACGGTAGCAAAATCGCCCTTTGAGTTCAAGATGAATATACAAAATACACATAGATATAATCATGTGAGATTTGATCTAAGCCTTAAGAGCAGGGGCAAGTGCCTTACCACTGCGCAAACTCGGTGCCCTGCCAGAGTGGAAACAAGAATTAGCCTGGTGCCTACCGCGCGACAGGTGAACGTGACGGCTCGTGAGTAGAACACGACGCACAGCTCTGCCTGTGCGGAAGCTGTGGCATGAATTGCAGCCAGTCTGCGTGTCGGAGTAATTCTCACCAAAAGGTGAACAAACGAAAGCGAAGAAAGGTACGCGAACACAATGGCGCAGCAAAGAAGTCTCATCATAGGTTTTCGTATTCAAAGAACGTAAGCGCACTTAAGTTCCCGAAGAATATTCCGCCAATTGCGCCAATTATTGCGCCACTGGTCCATTCCTCTAAACAAATGACTGCTATAGGGTCAAAATTGGTCAGGTCTTCAGAGTGTTAATAGAAAATTTCATTTTAAAACAAAATAACTTTTTAGAAGCACCTGGCTTAACTGATCATATTGGCTCTTTTATACACTCAGCAGTCGTGAAAAAGCCTACGCTCATTAAAAAACTACGCTCATTAGGCCTTAATTGCATGCAGTGATTAAGAAAAAGGAACAAATGGCTAGGAATATCAATGCATTTTTGCAAGTGTTAAACGTGCGTTTTGCAGCTGAGACACACTGACACACTCTTCTTTAATAATTTAGCGCGCACAGTGTTTTATTCCTAGTTGAGGAGACAACTCCCAACACGGGGAAAGCGTATCTTCTTTCTCCTTTCTTACTTAGCTTATCACAGAGCCTACCACTTTGAATGATTAAAATAAACAAACCTCGTGCGGTTTCTATTCACTCCATAAGCCTTTCACTGGTTAGTTAGCAACAGCCCCACTTCAATCCAGTGACCGAATTTGTGTACTTATGATGGCCCAAGTAGCGCAACAGTGTTTCCGATTGGTGGACTGCTTCTGACATATCATAGATCCTCTTAGTCCGGCAAACAGATTGCTGCGTTGTCGAAACGGCACTGGGTCCTACAATAGAGCCTCCCATACATTCCTACGAACGTAAATGCATCACAGTATACAAGTGTGTGCAACTGACCCGTGAGCTTAATAAGACACGAAATCAGGTTTTGTGGCTTCCAATACCGTCTGCGAGCAGGATTTGTTTTTCTTTTTTGTCCTAATGCATTTTTACCTTTATTTCCAAAAATAACATACAGGCCACCTGCCCTAGAACTCGATTCCCGTATTCGACTGCTAGATTTCTTTTGTTCATTCCTCGTCTATTTTCTACAATACGGCGCAATGCGCAGGGCATATTGTGTTTTTCTCTATCAGCGACTTCCGGATTTAAGGGGGAAGGAAGGGTGCATGGGGGTGGGTTTGGAGCGTATAGCAATACCAAAAACTACTTCGCGATGTAATGCTGACTGGAAGCTCACGGAAAACGACTTTGAAGGAAGCCACGTCCAAGGCGGGAGGAAATCCGCGGTTCTAATGCAGTTTCTTCCCAATCTGCGAAGAGGGTTTTCTGGGTCGGCTTAATGTGAGCCATCAGAAAAAAAGCTTGCGGCAAAAGGATCGATCATCGTGTTTACTTTGGTAAAAAGCTTACAGGGACGATGGAGACAAAATGCCATCTTGTTCTATTTGAAAGAAATCTAAGATTGAAGATTGCAGATTATATTTTTGGCCCAGTTTGAGTGGGTAGGACGGAGGAAAAAACAAAGCGTGCGCAGCATGATGGGTCTCCGGCCCTGGCGTGTGGTAACCCACTGGTCTCCATCCGGGCACCGAAAGACGTTTTCTTTATAAAAAGGATATCGGAAAACTTTCAAATTTCGCGCTATGCAGCGTTCGCAGTGGCGTATTAGGAAAAGAACCAAAAATAGGGGTATCAGTGTTCTAATTTTCCGTTAGTACACCAAACCTAAATATCTTAAAACTTAAAAATTAGTACACCAGACTTAGTACGTTCAAACTTAAAAATCTGATGTTTTTCTTTTTGTGCTGATTATGATGAATTTTATTATTTGCACAAGCTGTCATATATGTGCTATTTCAAGTTTGGCGCATACGAGGCGGCTTCGGGCTGCTTTTTCCACATACTTCATCACATTCACCGCTCACTCTATCCCACAAAACTGTGGTTGCAATGCGGAACACGGGACACAGTGCGGCATCTTATGTAGGCCTGCAAATCTTTCCCCTTCCCTCTCATCACCTCACGCGACCTGTGGCAATCAGCGCTGGGTTGCTCAAACCTAGATGTCCAAGAAGAGCTCACGCGTCGGGCAGGCATAGTCGCCGAAGCAATATGGTCTTCGGCCACCAAGCAGCGCTAACCCTTTGTTGAATAAAGTTGTATTACTCTCTCTCTCTCTCTCTCTCTCTCTCTCTCTCTCTCTCTCTCTCTCTCTCTCTCTCTCTCTCTCTCTCTCTCTCTCTCTCTCTCACGCTGTTTCTTATGTTCGCTGTAAGTAAATCAATTAAAGTTAATAGAAAACTTATTTTCAGCAGTCGCATCATCAGAAATAATGGCTGCTGTATCTTCTGCTCTTCGATTTTTTCTCGTCTCCGGTGTTTCTATTTTTCTGAGCTGTAGCTATCCAACGAAATACCAATGAAATGTCTCGGCTGTCGACAGTAGGATCTTGCTTGTTTTTCGCCCACGCTTGGCATCCTCTTATTGAGTGTCATAAATTACTGTTTCGTGTTTATTTAAATTTTTGGCGTTTAACCTGAGCTATGCTACGAGTCACGCCGTAGTGTAGGACTCAGAATGAGCTAGGCTGCCCGAGGGCGTTTAACGGGCGCTGAAATCTCGACCACCGGGTGTTTCTGGTTTTTCGCCGCAATCAGAAAAGCGGCCGCTCCAGCCGGGATTGACCTGGTTTCCTTGAGTTCAGCAGCACTGAACCACGCGACAGGTGACCTTGCTTGTTCCTGCTGTGTTCTGGTTCTACACAGTCAGGAAATGTGCTATAAATAGAGTAACATGTAAGCTACTTCAATGGAAGCGCAAATTACAATTCCTGTCGCAAACGCACATTACTAGGTTACCACCAAAAAGAAATGTTGCTATTCAGGGCGCACTTGAGACAACTAGTTACTAAACGAAGCGTTTTTGTAAGAAAAAAAAAACAATTCTTGCTCGAAAACAATCCCATACAAAAAGAGTAAGTGACCGGAATCCCGCTAACTTGGCAATCCCAATGACGGCCCTCGGAAGGCTCCAGCTGCCAAACTACCCTGCTTCAGAGTACAAACAGTGTGGCTACCACCCAGAGCTTCGGAAGACAAAGGAAGTTTCAAGAGAAAAGAGCTCTGCTTGCCACTCAGGGGACAAATGAGGCCATCAGAATTTTTCCCCCTTCCACGCAGCCTCCCAGCAGTTCTGCGATTTGCGGCGAGTTCTTTTGAAGGCAGTACTTTGTTCACAGTACCTTTTCTCTTTCTTTACGAGCCTAATGGTGCCATTTTCTGCTTGAGAGTCCATGTGCAATCTCAGTTATCGTTCTCTCTGAGCGAAGTCTCGGAGATGCGCTTTCATGGCACATCTTAGCTTGTTTAGCTATTTAAGTCCGTCAGATTGCTGCTTAGTTGAATGGCTGCCGCAGTGCGGGGATCATTTCGCCATCTGCGACAGTAACTCGTGAAGCTACCGCCAGTGTGAAACACATTCTATTGAATGTACCCAGAAAAATTCATCACACGTGCGGGACTCTGTCTTGTGGTGTCCGTTGAGCCGTTATTTTCTCAGTTTGGCGCTACCACATTACTATGCATATGCTACGAATCTCGCATGAGAGCGATCTTGGCGGTATTTATAGGGTTCTCACTTGTTTTTCTCGTTCAGTGCGCGTTTTACTTTCTGCATATGTGGGTTTCTATTACAACAACAAATGTAATGCCTTTTTCTTGTTCGAGGGACATTTTCTTCAGTTGTGTAGGAAATGATCTGCTTCCAATCTAAACCATGGTGCATGCTTGAAATGGTGTTGGTGTCATGGTAATTCCTCCATTTTGATTTCAGTGTTCTTTGGAATGTGTGATTATTTGTTCCTGAAGGAGAGATGAGCCATGTACCATACGTAGGATTTCTCTTGCTCTGACAAGGGGATCAAATTGTTACTAAAACGTTTTGAGGCCATTTGAGGGTTTCTAGGGCTTTGCGAAGTAAACATTTGCTCTATCACGTACAGATAGACACTCGTCATGAGTGACAATGCGACCCATTTGATAAAATTAGTCTCTTATACGACTAGAACGTGTCTATTTGCACGACCATCAGCTTACCTATAGAGGAATCGCCGGTACAAGCCAGATTGACAAATATTAAACCACCAGATCGCCAAACCAGACTGGAGCTTTAAGCACAACTCCGGTAAACGCTGGGGCGCAGTTGATAGCCATTTTACCGCGGAAACGTAACCGGAACATTAATCTGCGCCGCTCCTGGTAGCGGCAGCTGGTTACATAGACTTTTTATTTTTGTTTTAAGTGCAGAACACTTTAGGCGCTCGCCTTGTCGCCGTAGCTGACTCGATGGACCCAAGTAGAGCAACAGGGCGTCCCGTGGTAACGCTGTCGTTCGCGGCGCACCCCAGAGACTTCGAAAGCGAAGCGGGTTATACAGTCATAAGCATTAGAAACTCGTGAACCACTGGCGCTTGTCGTACATCTACCCGTTTTTTAGCTCAAAGAAAACTATAGGTACATTTGAAGCAAAATAGACGTAATTAACCTGCAGCGCCCGCCTTCATTTAGTTAGGAATGTTCTGTGGGTTTGTTTTTACGATAGTAAGCGGAAAAAGCAGCAGCGAAAGAAAACCATGGTGCATTCGAAATGGAGCAGAAAGGCTCCACGTGCACGAAGAAAATGGTGCGTTCGAAATGCCGCAGAAAGGTTCCAGCCGCGCAAGAAAAAAATGGTGCGCTCGAAATGACGCAAAAAGGCTGCAGCCCCGCAAGAAGAAAACGAAGCGTTCGAAATGACGCAGAACATCTCCAGCATACGATATTAAAACAAGGACAAAAAGAACACAACTCCCGCTGGTGCAGTTTCAGGCAGGGGGCGCGCGAGCACTGCGAAGGCGGGAAATTTGAAATGCATGGAGTGGTAGCAGTGAGCGGACAACGGCGGCACTGCCCATGGCGAATCACTGCTCTGCATTTACGACAGCTTTCACATTTAGTGGAGCGGCTTTAATTTTTTTTTTCCCAAATAAAGTCTCATAACACAAGTTCGATGGGTTTCACACCACCGTCAACAACTCAGCGTTATCAAGGCGCCGGTGCCGCCGTCGACCAAATGACCCCATCGGGTACGTCCGATTCAACATGTCGCTGCGATGATGAGTGATCCTTTAAAGCGAAAATTATCCCTCTAGGATTTGATGTATCTTTAAAGCGAAGCTTTCTATTCCTTACCGGTGCCGTTCATCCTTACGCCATCGCGCACTGCAGGAAAGCCAGCTTGCACAATTAACGCCCCAAGAAGACAAACGCTTCCCGTGGTCGGAATCGAAACTGGCTCCCTCATGGTATTAAGCCGGCGTCTATCCCACTGCTCGATCCCAACACGGTCGAAGCAGTTTGGATTTTAGTCTTCGACTTTACCTCAGGCTGCATTGAAAAAAGCTTCATGTTTTAACCATATTTCTCTTAAGAAACGGGCTTTGATTTCACGTCTTCGAAGAAAAAGTCATGTGTCTTTTAAGGGCGAGGCGTTAGAAAGCACCAAACACAAGCCCACAATTTACGCATAGTACGGCGGTCGATACTTTGTTACACACTCAAAGACATGAGACGGAAAGGCTGGGTGAAAACGATAACGACGATTGTAGCCGGAAGGAGAAGTCAGGGGATTAGATATGTGCCACCACCTACGAATAAGGTCAGTCACAGTGCCTTACTGTGCACTGAAATGCCAGCCCTGCCTGACTAAAGATAAACTTACCAAATCTTCTGACTTATTTTGGTTATTTTTTTTTTACCCCGACGACCTATTCTTCACAATGGTTGCATCCGTGTTAGTGACGCTGGTTAGGTATAAATGAGGAACAAAACAATGCAATTAGGGTAAAAATGAAAGCAAAAACAGCATATCATCCAGCAATAAAAAAAACCACGAACCCCTCCAAGCGATGTATACTATCGTCGTACCCCGGCTCGTACACCTTAGCAAAGTTCTTGAAGGCAACTTCAAATTCCTTTGTCCGTCTGAACAGCTTTGCCCGGGCCGTGGCGCAACGCACGCTGTGTAGTCTCACGGTGATAGGACTAACTTAAACCTTATCTATGGTCTCAGTATTATGCCTCACTGGTGGATAACGTTACTGTGCAATGAAAGAAACCTTCTAGAACATACTATCATACGGCAACACAACGCAACACGTCAATTTATCCAACCGTTGCAATCCGTTCTGGCAGCTTAAGCACGGTGCCCGTCTTACAACCCCCGAAGAAAAAATTGCCCCCACCTCCCCGAAGGGAATCGTGAGGAAGTGCGAATGCATTTCTTGCGCCGAGAGTACACGGCGTAGTAATTGTGCCATCGCCTTGAGAGGCGCAGTACCGGCGAGGGGGAGCTGTCAGGCGAGGGGAGAGGCGCGCGCCGAGGGGGAGTGCAAACCTAACCCTTCCCTTCCCTTCACGATTCCCTTCGGGGAGGTGGGGGCAATCGGAGCCGGACCCAGCCGACTCCAGTCGATGCGCACGCCGCTAGCGACATACAACGGCGCATGCTCCAGGTGCTTCAACCACGCCAAGATGCTACCACGCTTTACTAGTCCGCGCCTGTACGTAGCCGGACTCACCAGCCTCCGCTTCACGTGCACGTCTATCGCAACGTCCTCGGGAACCAGCCGCGGAAGACACTCCACCACGCTCGGAACGTCGATGGGCACGTTCACGATATGTCCCTTAATGCCGTACTGACCGTTGCCCCGAGTCAGCCGCCTGATGGCCATGAAGGGGAGGCGAGGCGAGATGAGGCGCTCTTCGACCGAGTTTAGATCGGGAAGGTGAGCGGGACCCCCACCTCCCCGGCGGACGATTCAGGCTCGCTTAAGAAGTGCATTCGCACTTATTCCTGGCCAATCTCCCACGTGGGTATGTGCCATGTCAGCGGCCAGGCAGCGCGCGCCCATCTCCCCCCGTTGCTAAGGAAGACGAAAAGCGCGCGCACCCGCAGCTGTTGCTATGCGGACGGCGGAAGGTTCGGGGTCGCTTATAAAGTGCATTCGCACTTAAAAAAAAAATTCCCCGCATTTACCCGGGTGGAAGAATGTGAAAGTGCGAATGCAGGAGTTGAATTTGCGCGGTTCGGTAATGTTCGCGAAAGAGAGATCACACACACACACACAACTACAAAGAAAGAAAGATGCATTTATTCACAGACACCTATTTGTGTTGTCGTTGTACTTGATTGCTAGAGCGTATCTCAGCTTTGCAATTTCGTGTCAGTACTCCTTTAGGCGGGTGCATTAGCCCTTCTCACGCCCGATTCCTGGCCAATCCCCCTCGTGGGTATGTGCCATGCACAGACACCTATTTGTGTTGTCGTTGTACTTCATGGCTAGAGCGGATCTCAGCTTTGAAATTTCGTGTCAGTACTCCTTTAAGCGGGTGCATTAGCCCTTCTCACGCCCGATTCCTGGCCAATCCCCCACGTGGGTATGTGCCATGTCAGCGGCCAGGCAGCGCGCGCCCATCTCCCCCCGTTGCCAAGGAAGACGAGGAGCGCGGGCACCCGCAGCTGTTGCTATGCGGGCGGCGGCGGAATGCGGACGGCGGCGGACGCTTCAGGCTCGCTTAAGAAGTGCATTCGCACTTAAAAATACCTTCACCTTTTAAGTGCGAATGCACTTCTTAAGCGAGCCTGAATCGTCCGCCGCCGTCGTCCGCATAGCAACAGCTGCGGGTGCGCGCGCTCCTCGTCTTCCCTAGCAACGGGGGGAGATGTTCCCGCTGACATGGCACATGCCCACGTGGGGGATTGGCCAGGAATCGGGCGTGAGAAGGGCTAATGCACCCGCTTAAAGGAGTACTGACACGAAATTTCAAAGCTGAGATAACTATGTAAAACGCTTCCTTTTTATCAGGAGATATCTCTCAGCAAGTTTTAACAGCAACCGTTCAGCGAAACATATTTAAAATCCATTTCAATCTTCGCCCGCACGAGAAAGCCCAGAGCGGGTCGACGTGACATCATCTGCTACGTGCCCCAAACTGCCGACGTCGGGGCTCCCGTGACGAAGCCGAGGCGCTGGCTGTGGTTGGCGCGAGCTGCTCGGGCGTGTGTACACGTCATGGTTTTGGGACTGACGTCATGCTGCCCGGGCCTGTGGGGACGGCGAAGACCTCGACCGGTCTGGGCGCGCGCGTGCGCTTGCTCGCGAGCGCTTCCAGAGAGGCAGCGATACGGCAAGAATGGTGACGTCACGTGATACATCCTGTCATGGCGGCCGCTCGGCGTTTTTAAGTGCGAATGCACTTCTTAAGCGAGCCTGAATCGTCCGCCGCCGTCGTCCGCCACTCCTCCGGAGGTGTTATCGGGCGCCTCCTCTCCCCTAGCAACGGAGCGAAGCTGAATACCCCGGAGCTGAATACCCCGGAGCTGAATACCGGAGCTGAATGCGGAGATGAATAAATGCATCTTTCTTTCTTTGTAGTTGTGTGTGTGTGTGTGATCTCTCTTTCGCGAACATTACCGAACCGCGCAAATTCAACTCGTGCATTCGCACTTTCACATTCTTCCCCTCGGGGAAATGCGGGGTATTTTTTTGCGTTCAGCTTGGGCAACTCGTTTGCTTGCTACCTGAAGGGGGCCGATAAAGCGAAGGAAAGGCACTGTTATTAGAATTTTGTTCTGTTTTCATGTGTTGATTTCCTTTAACCATGCGTTCGCGATCGCGGGTGGTTTTAACAAGATTTCTTTGCCCGGGACCTCTAGAGGACAACACTTTTATTGACAGGCGCTTTGCACGCATCTGAACTAGTTGTTTATTCGAGGACCCTCAAAACTGAGGTCCAAAGCCAGATACAATAAGAGCAGCGAAGGTCGTTAGACACACAGGATACTGTACCATGCACCTGCTGGCTCCTACCTCAAACAGTAGGCCTTAAAGTACAGTTTTAAAGTGCCTGGCTGGGTCACTTGAAGGTCATTCAAGTCTATTTGAGGCAACTGCAAAGCCAGCTGCTGCAAAGGTTCCCATTACGGATGACGAAGTTTATGCTGAGTTCTGCCGAGGACAGACGGGATCCTGCCGCATGAAGAAGCTTGTTCGAACCGTGCTGCGGTCGAGCGGCTGCAGATTCCCCTTTCGCTCAGAACTACGCAGAAATTCAGCTCTTCAATTGGCACATGCGCAGAAATTGCAAATCGTTGCACCAGGGCTATTGATTGAAACTTCACCACATTTTTCATGTCCGCTGTGGCTGTCACTTCATCGTTATTGGCATCAGTCCGCGCACAACAGCAAAGCAGAATTTAGTACACAAGCACTAAGGACCTGAAGCCAATTGGAAGCAGGGGCGAGCAAGGAATAAGCTTAAGCTTCCGGCCAGGAAAACAATGGATAAGGAGAAGCAGCGGTTGGACATCCGTGAGTGTAGAAAAAAACAAAAAGGTAGCCACCGCTACCGGATACAAAGCTTGCTAAGCTTTTGAAAGTATGAAGCACAGCTGTGTTCGCCCGATCTTGAAGGGACGTCGGAACTGGCCGCAACTGTAAATTACAGGTTACGGAAAAAAAATGAGGGAAGCTTGCACTCTCGCGCAAGTCTTGAATGGCCGAGCTGTTGCAGGTGAGTATTGTCGGACACATAGTGAAGTTCTAGTATGATTGTTTATTTGCTTAGTTTCGGTGCCAGCAAACGTCGTCACATGATTTGAATAGGACGTCGTCGTCTTCGCGGCGAGGGGTGGATGCAAAGTCATCCTCAGCATTGTTAACGTCCACCAGCTCTTCGCCATCAACTCGAGGACTCGGTGACGGGATCTGAAAGTCGTCTCAGCAAGAACTGGCACACTCGTAGCCATGTCTCCAATTATTCAGAATGCTGCGGCCGCGTTGACCTCTCCCAAGCAGGGTGTTTTTTCATCTCTAGCATTGGTGCTGGAGTGTGTTTTTCAAGTGCAGAGCACTTTAGGCGCTCGCCTTGTCGTCCCAGCTAGCTTGCTGAAACCAAGCATATCGCCACGCCACGGCGTTACGGTGTTGCCTGTCACGGTCCCTAACCGCGGCGTAACCCAGAGGCTTCGAAAGCCTAGCGGCTATGCCAGGATATACGTAGCGTGAGCTAAGGTTCAGGTTGTTATTCTTAGCTTTCCTGGTTGTCTACGATTAGCTGATTATCATGCTCACTGATACTTATCATCCAATCCAAATCCAATCCAAATCCAACCCAATCCAATCCAAATTAATCCAACCCAAAACCAATCGAATCCAAGCCAAGTCAATCCAATCCAATCATCGCGCTTGCGCAGCACGGCTCTCTAGGAGCTACGCCAAACTGGCCACCTCGGCCAGTGTAGCCAACCCAATCAAATCCAATCCAAGTAATGCTGTTGTTCGCGGCGTACCCGCGCCAGCAATGAGTGGCAGCCAAGGTGATAGCCTCTTACGAGAAGCCTTGTACAGAGGGCAACACACTTGTCGATAACACGGGTTTCGTACTTATAGCCTTATCTTGCCTCGGCCGAAAAGCATTTGAAGAAAACTATTGTGTCATTCTGAAGTCTGAACCATATATTGTGACCTCAATGTTTTTTTTGTGTGTGTGAGAAATTTGAGTCCGCACTTTTGAGAGGTAACTAGTTGAAGTTGATCTCAGTGTTATAGACAAGGGTGTTGCGCACCGTACATGTTACTGCGAAAAGCAACCGATATCATTTACAATAATTTCACCGTAAAAAGTAACCGATTAAAGTTACAATGACAGCCTAAAAAAGTAATCGAACAATTACTCTAGGGCAATCATTAACTTCAAACATTACATTTCATACAACTTATTACAGTAGTAAAAATATACTCATATAGCGCAGCAGAAGTAGCGATGCCGCCCTTAAATAGAGTCGAGAAAATCTGTTTTTAATCAGCTTAGGGATCTAAAAAAAGGCTGACCGTTTTACCGAGAGCTGAGTGACTCCAGTACATCTAAACCTTCTCGGAAAGAAAGAAAAAAAGTCAAGAAATAATATAAAAAAAACTTCGTGATCGGTTATAGGAAAAAAGTACTTGAATTTTCAGCAACGTCACTCCTTAACAAATGTAATTGTGCAGCTACAAAATTGCCCTGAAATGTAATCGATCCAGAGCATTGCATCACTCGTAACGCGTTACACACTAGTCTGCTTACGTTTACTGCTAACCAAGTTGAAAGGGAAATAACAGCAATAGTTCTCCAAAAAAGGTTAATCGCATGTTTTTTTCTTCCACGGCTGCCGAAATATTCAATTTAACTCTGTCACCACCTCGAAATCAGTCAGGACTTTCATTCCCCCAAGAATCTGCCATCGCAGAAGCTCGCTGAGAAGTGATGTGCCTGAGTAACCTATTGCACCCGCTCACGTCAACTCATTCTTGTTAGCGGGTTTCTGCGCCGACTCTGCTGCTTTTTCCGCTCTCGTACAACGCGAGCTCCTGTTTTCTGCCTAAAACTCTCCCTCTCAGGCAGCATTAGTCACTGCAGTCAAACGCTGTATACAGTATACTTGCGCAGCCTCAAAAATATTCAAAGTAATTCGACAGCTACTTATGTCAAGTGCTCATTACAAGGGCTCGGAATTTCCTGTTACTATCTGTTCCAGATATATAAAAAGTGGAAAATATCGCGGCAAGTAAAGAACTACGCCAGGAAACCACTTTGGGAAGGTTCTCCCCGAAAATAGCTTGTATCAGCAAAAATAAGGATATGCGTAGAAATAGAAATGGAACATGTATTGGCGGTTCCAGACAGTTTTAGCAGTTTCTTTTTCTCGGCCACGTTTTCTGAAGGTAATTAAACCCATTGCTACCATACAGTTTTAAAAACACTGAACAAGAACTGCATATGTATGTGAGATATATATAATCCGTCATATTCCCTCAAAAATACTACCGGTGTTCGAGCTCTTACGTGTCAGATATTTTTATGAAAAGGTAACGTATTGCACATTTCAGGTCAGATTTCAGTTCGCAATAGATGTGAGCAGATATCTGTTAATTAGAGATGCCATTTTCACTAGTGTTACAAACAACCACATTCAATTATTAAAAACCAGTACGTGCCCAGTATTTGTTCAACTTGACGTTCTATACTGCGGAACGCCAGATTCCAATTCCGATAGTCGCACGCTGATCACACGGAATTGCAAAGAATTCATTCGCTCCCATTTTTAGGCTAAAATACAGTATCTAAGTCCAGGAATTTTAAAAAGGTGGTGCACCGAAAGCAAGGCATGCGTGAAATTCTGATCATTACACTAAATCACTTACGCAGGCAGGCAGGCATGCACGCGGTAAGTTTCAAATGTCGGAAAAAGTTTTGCACAGAGCGTTGGCCTTAATTCATGCTTAGATAAGCCATTCAGATATTTATTTCAGCAACACGAAATATTTTCGAAACTTTAAGCGCACCCAAACGCTGGTTTTTACACTTTACTCACAAAATGGTTGAAAAAACACGCTCAATGAAATGATTTCCTTTTAAACCAGTTCTACTGTACAGAAAACCGTCGAATAGCTTGGACTAGCCAGTTCCTAAGAGCGTAAAAATGTTGATTTCTTCTGATCCAAACATGAATTCTCAGAAATCTGGCTCAAGAGGTTTTTGACTTCAGGAGAGTCAACGAGTAACATAAAAAAGTAGAAATTTCAACCTTTTCCTGCCGCATGACCATTTTCTACTTCAAGAAAACGCACTCAAGCAATAAAACCGGAGCATACATTTACGTGTGTACGTGTACAAAGTTTTCGCGCAAGTAGGCTACTTCGCGATGACCATTTACTCTAATCACGAATTTGCCAGTTCAAGGTATTTTTGCATTGCCAAAGTTTTTGCACATGAACGCCTCTTTACACTGCAATGTATGTTCACCCTTAGACATGCTTTGACACTTAGAAGGAAGCTTACCTTCCCCTCCCCGTGATAGTGTACACATGGGCTTCATAGCAAGCGCAGAGCTACTTCTTTTAGCCGCTTTATTGGCATGACAACGTCACGCTCGAACTTCCTACATGCTAGCTTCTATTTTTTTTTACAGATGAGGCTGCGGCTTTTTCAAGAGTGGTATTTAGGAGAAGGGAGGGAGAAAGAGACAAACATTTATTGTACTAATGAGCAGCAGGATGTCCTTAGGGGAGTGGAGGGAAGGGGCGCAATAAAACATGGAATGGTAGAATATCGTTAAATCGGCCTTCGTTAATGCGGAAATTCGGACAATCCGTTATTTTCACAACCTCGCTTTAAAAATGTACATGGCCCTGTGGCGACAAACATTCGCTAATTCGACACAAAATTGCACGCGCACCGGTTTAATCTGACTGGAGGCAAGCCAAGGACGGTGCAACTGTACAACTGTACCGAGTTTTCGGAGCGGGTATCGTCGCCGTCTCAACCACCTTCACGCGATATTGGAGCGGCAGCGACCACTGACCGTTTTTGCGATCGCGGAGGGCCATCCGTCGCCGTCGCTCGCCATCCGTCGACAGCAACGGTGCGCTGTCGAAGTTGATGCAACGGTGCTGTGTTGAGAGAGAGAAATACAACCTTTAATAGAAAAGGATGACCACTGGTCACGATGGGGGAAAGGAATGGGGATGGAGGGCAAGAGAAAATAAACAAATTAATGCTGGTCGTTCTCAGTAGACTCAATAACTGGGCCAGTTCATGGTGATCGCAATGGGGTTTGTGCACATACACCAGTTCGTTCGGGGGAGGACCCGCTCAAACAACCCGTGCCAGACCGCTTTTAAAATTGAATAAACTGCTATTTCATATAATAGTTGTGCACCAGTTTGTTGTGGATCGGGATGGGGTTGGGGAGATTGAAATGTACGGTGCGTGGCGAAAGCTGGGCACCACCAAACTATGTGTGTGAGGTCTGATGGAGTGGTGGTACGGCAGTAAGGACATCGAGGGGGCAGGTGAGGGGTATACCACTTGCGAAGTGTTTCGGGTGTGTACGCTGAATTTGCAATATATTTGCTAATAAAAATTTCGCCTGAGCGGGGAATAGGAGGTAGGCGGCTGAGGTAGCCAGCTGGAGTTTGGACTTTTAGGCGAATGCATCGGTCCTTCTTGCGCTGGTGAATACGCATAGCTGGGGAGGGAGAGAGGGACCACGACGGCCTTACCCCAAGCACCAGTGGAGGATGAGAGTTGGAACTCTCCTGAGCGGCCACATGGGCCGCCTGGTTGAGTCAACGGTGCGCTCTCGAAGGTGCGCTGTCGCCGGCCAGTTATCCGGTTGTGAGATCATTAGCACGAACTTCGGCGTGGACGATGAGGCGACGAAGAAGACCCGACGACGAAGAAGACCCGTTAGATGTGCTGGGTCGGGTGCGTCGAGCCGCAAAAGAAGCCGTGGAGGCTCTCGTCGTTTTAGATGGGTTTTTCTATGATGTCCCAGGCAATACGCTTGCGCTGGAAGAATTGTCGCATGCCTGCAAAGTAGTCCTTTCCGCTTAGCTGTCCGCAAAAAACAAACAAGCATCGCGGACTTCTTCTCAAAGTAAAGGTATAGAATAAAATAATTGAAAATGCGCGTTTTTGTTATTCATTCGATAATTCGACATGAGGGTAAATTGGGCATTTTTTTTCCCTCCCTTCAGATCCGAATTAACGACGTTTTACTTTATTTAGATAAAGTGATCTTATATTATGCGAATGAACACCACCTCGGTGTTCCAAACAGAAAATTGCATGAATGGACGGAGCTGTAAATTCACGCTACGATCAGCCATCTAACGTATCATTATAGGACTGCTGGCCTGTAGGCACGCATCAAATCAAATCAATCAAATCATTTATTTGCCATCATACATAGTAGATGGGAGGGCGGCGAGAAAAAAGCTGCTCACAGGCAGCTTGACCAGCCCACAGCCCCTGATTTATTTGGTTCAGCGCAGCTTCACGGTTGCACATCAGTACAGTGCATGTACATGGCAGTATAAATGAACTGAACACACTGGAGAAAAAAAAAACCCTCTCCATTCCTTGGGAGAAGAAGAAGAAAAAAAAATAAAAAAAGAAAAAACAAGTTCCAGTGACAATAAAAACACGGCATAGCAAGAAATCACAGGAAGGCATCAAACTTAGGCGCTATACACGAGCCGGAGATTCCGGTAAGAACAAGAAAACAAATCAAAACCATCTACTTTGTAGGCGTTCAAAAGAGACGGTAAAGTGTAAGACAAACGCTGTTGACCGGTATTTAGACGAGCAGTATGCACTAACCAGTTTTCTGTATATCTAGTTGGGTAGTGAGGAACTTTTTTTTGCAAATTTGCAAGGTCTTGTAAGGCAATCAGGTTGTGTCCTATCTATGTTTTAAACTTCGCGCTCAGTCGGTATTTGTACAAGTTGTGAATACTGATTATTCTGGCATTGTGAAGAAGGCGTTGAAGATGGCAAGACTGAAGATGGCAAGACTAGTTGAGCATAGCTGCGAAATACACAAAACAAAAGATTTCCTGTTAGTACTCCCTTAATCTTCTTTTCCCCACCCAAATGCGTTATTTTTGGTTCACCGCTAACATTTAATAAACAACTTTCGGGGAAGGACTATATCTGTTACGACTGACTGGAGGCTAGTTCGTGGTTTTCAACAATTTTGCCAGACCAGTGAAACGTAAGAGTCTGCAGCGTCTGCAGGAAATAGTTCCTGTGTCCGTACACCGCCGCCCCGCCACAAGCCGGTCCCTCATGGCTTGTTTGGGGAGTCGTCGCATGCAGCTTTAGGGTAGGTTCTCCAGCTGGAGCACGAATCCTGACACGCTTTCTTGTTCACCCTGCACCCGATGGTTGAACTTGCATGTTTCCGCTATGAAGGCTTTCCGATGGCTGTAGTGGTTCTCCAGCACAGCTTCGACCTCGTCGTAGGCCTTACTTGATGGTGACCGTGGTAAAAACAGGTTTTTCAGTATTTTGTACGCTTTTGGCCCGACAAAAGTCGTACGGGTAACTTTTCCCCGTTAGCTACTTCATTTGCCTGCACGTACAGCTGGTATCGTTCCGCATGCGAGTCTAAACTTTCGGACTTCTAGACAAAACAGTCAATTCTTCCCACCTTGGACATGTTCGGTGCGCCGTTCCCTCGACGTTCACTGTCCCGGCCGGTTGCGTTCCACGCCCTTATTTTAGTAGAGGAGGCTGCCTCGGAAAGCGACCTGCGCCGATCCCATCCTCGTCGCCAGTTATCGTGTTCCGTGCAAGGAGAGCCGCGCGCAGGCGCACGGCGGGACCATCAAGTGGACAGCAGCCAGCTCAGGAATGGGGAAGGTTTCTTGGCAGACAATGCGCGCTTCTTATACGCTCTGGTTGTTGCTTACGCTCCAGTTGTGTTTTTGCTTTTATGGCCCTGTTTATTCAATGTTCCTACGGGAACCTGTAAGTTAACGTAAATAAATAAATAAATAAATAGATAACAAAACATAACAGATGGCGCAATCACATAAACGAACTCATGGAGAACATGAAGACACGTAGAAGAGCTTTTTTTATGCCTTTCGCCATTGCAATCGAGTGACCTTCAGCCACCGGGGCGCAAGCTGCGCCTTTCTTTGTTGTCACATCGCTCGCTCAGAGCCTCGCCACTATGGTACCGCGTGACTAGGCGATGGTAAAATGCATGCTTCGCCTGCGCTTGCTTGCTCAGCGCCGGCTGTGGTTTGTTTGCGAGCGATTCAGAGCAAGCGATCCACGTGACTACGTGCAAGTTTAGCGACTACTTCGCCTTCTTCAGTCTTGCCATCGATTGCTCCCCGGTTAGGCCATCTGCGCCTGCCCTTCAGCGCAAGCGAAAAGATGAATCTAATCGTCCAGTATGTATTGCTAGACCCCAGGCTGTAAAGTCTTAAACAAAGGCAAACTTTCACGAAACACTGTATGCATTGTCGTGCTAACTATCAATTTTGATATGTTAAACCTGAAAAATTTCTCTTGTTATAGTCGTTGTCGTTGCAGTGCAAAATTTGTGTTCCCAAACTTCCAACCGCTCTTCTCCAGCGTTACTTGAATTGATTGCTCGACCCCAACCTTTCGCCCATGTTATCCAGCCACCCCGTTTTCAGTCTCCCTCTGAACTTCTCATCCGTTGCTCCAGGAGACGCTGTAAAACTTTGGAAATCAACCTATTGTGGTTCTACGTTCATTCCACTGGTTGATTGGTTCATTCCATTGGCGTTCCATTTGACGTGTTCCCCTTTGATTTCAGCTTGGGTGCCAAGCTTCTACACCTGTTGACTTCCTAATCTGTAAGTCCTGATTATTATTTGTTAGGATTGCTCCTATCCCCTTTCTTTCAATGCGTTTTTGTTTCGGTAACCTAGGCATTCTTGCAGAGATAAGTAGGACCCAAAGTTTCTGCTCCGCAAGCTGAACCAGGAGTATGCACTTGAAGTGTATTAGACTTTATATGTGAGCCATTTACACATGGTTTTCGGTGCTTTTCGTATTCCGTTGGGGTAGATTACCCGTAGGGCTCTTGGAATACACTACTAATTTGTAGAGCACCACAACAGCGACTAGGACCACTGCCACTTCTACGCCCATGTTTAGTACTGCAACTAATCCCAGCACTATTACTTCCATCACCACGAATTATACTACAGCTGCGGCCCGTGTGACTCCCACAATTTCTAGTGGCATTACCGCTATACCAGTACTCCTGCTACTATGACTAGGGAGCCTGCTTTTTTTTCGAAGGTGCTGTAGGGGGGTCCCAACATGCTAATTGGTGTCATGTAAAAAATAACTTTAATTACGAGAGCCTATTACGGGTGTTGAATACTGCCGCGTCAGTCCGCAGGCGTTCTATCACTGAGTGTGGGCACCTATAAACACGCGCGGCACGAGGACAGTAAACGGCAGGTATTTTCATTTCATTTCAATTTATTTCCTTAAAGACCCCATTGAAGGGGTATTGCATAAGGGGTGGGTACATACATGAAAACGTGAAAGCCATATTTTATTACAATGCAAGGAAATTTGTTACGGTGTTCAAAAAGGTGGAAGGACAGGTTATGGCGGTGATACTGTTTCCCGCCAATATGGTGTTTCCACACTCCCGCACAGAAAATATATGCGCCCGATTAATGAACGCCGAGGCTGCAACACGTTAAGTAAAGATGGCGAGTAATACATGTTACACAAGATAGAAAATACCCGCCGCTGTTTCCAGCTTGGTTAGTATTATTGTGTCTTGGGACTGCGATTTCCGGGACCATTTCTTCCAACAACTGTTTTCTTCAACTGTTATGTTTTCTTACAGCTACCAATATATCTTCACGAATTCCGCACTGATATTATGCTACTGTGTTACACAATTCTTTTTTTCTTCTTTTTTTCGGCAGAGTCACATCGGTGCGACTGCAGAAAAGCGATGCGACTTTCATCTCGTTCACGCCACGTGCTAGTTTCACAGGTTAGTTTTCCGAAAACGCGTTTCCAGAGTCGGTTCTTGCATGAGGGAAGTTTCTTTAGGGCCCGAGAGCAGCAGCTGCAAACGTTTCCGTCGCGGCACGCAATTTCGGCAGCCAGATCACTGGCGCCTTTCGTGATACTTGTTCCTGTCGCATGTAAGGCACGGCTGTTGCGAAAAGCAATAACAGAACTAACCGGTCCCAAGCATTTCGCCCTCGTGTTCCCAGAGGAGCAATACCTAAAATAAAACAGTCTTGAACTTTCCAAGAAAAAAGTAATTTACAGAGGCACACCACTGCGATGTATTTTTTACTGCAAAGCAGTGTATGTCTCACCCCATCAGTTTTCATACCGGTGAAGCGAATTCACTCGGCGCCGCTCCGGGGCTACTCCTCGCCGCCCCCGACCCCTCTGTCACAACGGTTACCACAACGGTTGTTCCCCTCGCCTCCACCGATGCTTCTTTCACAAGTTGCGCATTCGGCTGACAGCGGCCGTAGCGCCGTTATCAGATGATCGCGGAGAATCAACAGCAGCACGACTGCGTGCAAAAACGCCAAAAGTCGCCGCAACCGCCGCCGCCCAGAATATAGCTGCGGCAGTTTTCACCGCAAATTCAACCTCGCTCACTGGCTGCGGGTCCCTCCTGGTTGAAAGCAACTTTCCCCGTTGGAACGCCGGCGTGAGCACATAATTTTTTTTTACCTTGGAAGCCAATACGAGAGACATTGCCGCGTCGGCGGCCCTTGACCAACTGGTTATAGTTCTTCTGTAGGAAGAATGGCAATAGATCTTAGTATGGCCGCATGTAAAGTTTTTTTCACTCTCTTCGCCAAGGTATTTCACGCCTAATTATGCGCCCAGCCCCGGTTTCCGGCCTAGGCGTGCACGTGTTTGGGGTGCAGGGAGAGGGAACGCACTCACAGCAGGCCCTGACGCGACTACCGGTGACATACCCGTTGTGGTAGTGGCAGATTTAAACGTTGGAGTCTCATGGCTCAATGCGCCCAGTGAGCTGTCCATCGCAATCGAGCGGTTTAGGTCTGGGTTGGTGTGTTGCACAGACAATAAGATGCCTTCGACAGGGCAGTGAAAGGGACACCCACGTGTGTGTCTGCCAGAAACAAGGTTGAGGCCTTCGAGGTGTTAATTCGCTATGGGACGGACGTATGTCGTTCGCTTGGAGGAAGAATAGTGGAAATTGAAGATGCTTCAGCCCGAACAGAAGCGTGACTTGGCACAAAAACAACGGGAAGCCGCCATCATCGTCGTTGCCACCACGCGTTTCACCTGGTCGTGAAGCTGCGAATCCCTCCCGAATGAACAGCAACTGGCCTGCTTGAAACGCCGATGTGGACCATTGTCACTTGTCCAGCTTAAAGGGCTTTCAGAGCGACATGTTCGACAGTGCCTTTCACTGCTAAGCACCCGCTTATGACCGGTTGGCGGTTTATAAGCACACGGGTTGGGAGTGGAGGGAGAACGGGGGGGGGGGAGCTTGCGCAGATAAAGAATTCATGGTCTTACTGATGACATGCCCGTTGCGTTGGCGTTGGTTTAAACGTGGCAGTGAAACAGCCCAATGGACCCGTCCGGTGCCCTCAACGGTAGAGCTGATCGCGTTGGCGTGTTACACAAACAGTAAGATGCCTACGACGCCGGAGCGAAAGAGCCAGGGCTAGGTTCGTCCGCCAGGATAAAGCTCTTGTCTTTCCAAATTTCATTCAAGTAATTGGCTAGGATGTATGATCAGTGGTAAATTACAAACAAGCGTGTTTTGTTTCGCGCACTCCGTGGAGGACGTGCAGCTTTGCAGGTCATCCTTCTTCACAGAGTGAAAGGGCACTAATTTCTTTTTTTTTTAACTTTCGAGGAACAGTCACTTAAAACGGGGTGACTCAAAGTGAGTTTATTGTAGAATCGTAGGGCGTACACAAGCCAGCACCGCAAACGGAGGATTACTTTAACGCTCGAGGTAACCCTAGCTAATGGGACGAATGCCGAATGCCAACAGAAAAGTATATAGTGGCGTCCCACTTGGCAAACGCGGGTTCCACTTAACCGCATCGCGTGTTCTATAAATGCTTTGTTTAAACGTTCTGTCACCTCCAACTGCAGAATATCGTGTCAAAGCAGCAGAAATTCTCGCTTTTAAATCATGGGGCGATACTCCATGGTTGATATGCGTTATCCTGTGTGTGCGTTACACTTTGACGTCTTTTGGAGTACGCATACGTGAATCCCGCCGGATTTAGAGTACATGGGGACCAAAAAACTGAGGCCGACGTTTCTCTATAATGTCTGTCCTGAATGTAAACCATTGATTGATTGATTGATTGATTGATTGATTAATTGATTGATTGATTGATTGATTGATTGATTGATTGATTGATTGATTGATTGATTGATTGATTGATTGATTGATTGATTGATTGATTGATTGATTGATTGATTGAAGTGGCGTGTTGCGTCTGCGTGCCTGTGCGTGAGTGCCTACGTGCATGCGCGCGTGCGGCGCGCGTGCACCACGAGCCGTTCTGGGGTGGATCTGATTTGCAAACTTCTTAGCTGTTATTGAAACCCTGCAGGCTCTCGTACCTTGTTTTGCATTTACCAAAGCTTGTAAAATATTAGAAACTTTGTAACGTGCACTTTCGCGTTGATCGATCTCAGTGGTAGAAATGGAAAAATTACGACCACCTCCCCTCGCGGGAACCCTGGTGTGATGCAACGCATCTCATGGGGGGTTCCATTGGCGTTTTCCATCGTATTGATTACGCTTATAGCAGGGATTCTCACGCGAAGGGGGTGGGCGTAATTTTCCATTTTCACCATGCAATATACATGCAGTAGACGTATGCTTAGGTACGGTCTTTATTGCAGACGAGAATGAGTGCCTTGTGGTCCGTAAAGTGCACAGTTAGGGGAATTGTCGAGTACTGCGAGAGAGTGCAAGCGTAACGCGGACGACCCTCGACTGAGACCGTCGGAGCGCGGCATGCCGCTTTATATTCACAGCGCCCCAAGGAGAGGAGAGCGCGGAGCGAGAGAGTACTGCACATGCTCAGCGCCGCCCACCGGCGCCTAGCAACGGAGTGAGAGCGCGCTGCGCCAACCCGCAGCTGTTTGCGAGAGAGTGTTCGCTATCGGAGAGAGGAGAGGAGGAGAGGCGCAGCTGTGCGGACAACGCCGCACAGAGAGAGAGAGAGAGAGAGAGAGAGAGAGAGAGAGAGAGAGAGAGAGAGAGAGAGAGAGAGAGAGAGAGATGAAACGTTTATTATTAGGAAAAAATGAGGTGGCGCGATTGTCTTAGAGGTGATGCCCCCCTTCCAGGGCCCCACTCTTCCACTCCTCTCCGGGCTCGAAGAATTAAGTCCTTCTGAATCCCGAAGTCGGAGCTGGCCAGAGCTGCCTCCCATAGCGCGACCGTATTTGTGGGGTTGTTTCCTGAAGGCCAGATGATAGGGTAGGCCCATGTTGCGTGAAATAAGTTTGAAGGGTTTCCGCATTTATTCCATGCGTCTGTGTGTGTTTGAGGGAACATTTTGGATGGGTGGGATTTGTTAGGATAAGTGTTCGTCTGGATTTGCCTAAGCGTTTGAGCTTCTGCGCCAGAGAGGTTCTTGTCCGACGCAGGGAGGACAGAGGGGCAAGCATGAGGTGCGTTGCATCTGAAAACAATGGTTGTTTACCCTTTCAGCATAAAACGTCCTTTGATGGCCTTTGCCATAGACGCCATTGTACTGTTCGAGTAAAACTAGCCTTCCTCTTCTTTGCTACTGCCCCGACTGAATCTTCCAACTTCCCGGCCGGGTCATACCACTCCTCCTCGTATGTGCTGGTAAGTGCTCCCTCGACCACCTTTCTTTTTGTTCTTGAATGGATGCAGCACAGACAATACATGACGCATAGATGCATCCTGTATTATCTGTGCTGGTTACATCCAAGACGCATTTCCAATTTGCCCAACTTGCAACACTTCTGCAACTTTCTTTTCTTTCTCTTGTTGCTAATTCTGGTGGGTGCCTTCGTGATTAATGAAGGAGCCTTGGTTCTCTAGTTTCAGACAAGCGCATGAATCCTAAATGTCGTGTACTGCTGCATAAACTGAGGGACTTTTTGTGAGCACTGCAAATGGAGCGGAAGACATTACGTACGTTCGCTAGTTGAACATCTGGCGTTGACATCTTATAATTAGGCGACGCAAAGCGCTCGCGGAAAAAACACTAGAGAATGGTACGACAATTCCTTGCAGAAAAATGGAAAGAATAGAAACTACCCACCTTCAAAATTATATTCTTTGATTGCAAGGAATGAATTCCTCAGCGGCATAAAACAGTGCAGTACCGAAATGTCTCAGCGATGTTAGATTTAAATATGTCCTAGGCAATAAGTAAGTGAGTGCTGGGTTATCGAATGATTTCTTTTTGATATGAGGTTCACGTGAAAAGAAATGTGCAAGCATGCAAGCACTTGTCCTGAAACCAGTCATAACTAAAATTACGAAATGGTGTGGTCGATGTCGCGGGTTCGTTTCCCCGCCGCGGCAGCCACTTTTTTGATGGAGGCGATAAGCAAAAAATTAAAGCCGTTCCACTCAATGTGAAAGCTGTCGAAAGAGCAGAGCAGTGATTCGCCATAATGGGATGTGCCGGCGTAATCCGCTTATTGCACCACCCCATGCAATTCAAATTTCCCGCCTTCGCAGTTCTCGCGCGCCCCTTGCCTGAAACTGCGCCAGCGGGAGTTCTGTTATCTTTGTGATTTTCTGCTCGTACGTGCCGGCGTTGCACTGCCACATTTTGCTTTTACTATCGTACAAACCAACCCAACGGGCGTCCTTAACTAACGGATCGCGGGCGCCGCCGGTTAATTACGTACATTTTTCGTCAAATGTACCTATAGTTTTCTTTGAACTAAACAACGAAAAGATGTATGACAAGCGCCAGCGTTTCACGAGTTTTTGAACGCGTGTGACTATATAAACTGCTTGGCTTTGAAGCCTCTGGGGTACGCCGCCAACAACAGCGTTACCCCGGGACGCCGCCTTGGTGCTCTGTATACTTGGGTCGAGCGAGCGAGCTAGGATGATAAGGAGGAGGAGGAGGTAGCGTTTCGAGCGCCTAAAGTGCTCTGCACTTAAAACACCCGTGTGTACGACATGTCGCCGCACGTTGAAGATTCCCCACGTAGTCAAAATTAATCCGGAGCCCTCCACACGGCGCGCCTCATCACCTGCGTTGCGTCGTACGTTAAAACCCTATATTCAGAATCAGAAATGGTCTGGTAGGTCATGATTTCATTCCTTATTTCAGTGGCTGGAATACCAATGGCCCGGTGAGGAAATGCGTCATCGATCCGCTCCCCTGTCCTTTAGACCAGTACGGTCATTATCGCACTCACCAGTCGGCTTCAAATGTTAAGTGCAGAGCACTTTAGGCGCTCGCCTTGTCGTCCTAGCTTGCTCGCTTGACCCAAGTATATAGAGCACCAAGGCGGCGTCCCGGGGTTATGCTGTTGTTCGCGGCGCACCCCAGAGGCTTTGAAAGCTATGTGGTCTATGTAGTCATAAGCGTTCGAAACTCGTGAAAAGCTGGGGCTTGTCATACATCTTCCCGTTGTTTAGCGCATAGAAAACTATAGGTACATTTGAGGAAAAATATACGTAATTAA
This sequence comes from Haemaphysalis longicornis, assembly GCF_048455015.1. Classification (NCBI taxonomy): domain Eukaryota; kingdom Metazoa; phylum Arthropoda; class Arachnida; order Ixodida; family Ixodidae; genus Haemaphysalis; species Haemaphysalis longicornis. Next base: position 277,163,628 of record NW_027526295.1, on the reverse strand, counting down.
CCGGCAACGCCCCTGTTCGTTTAGTTAAGGACGCCCGTTGGGTTGTTTTTTTTTTTTTTTTTTTCGATAGTAAACGCAACATGCGGCAGTGCAACGCCAGCACGTGCGGGGAACTTTCTCTGGCGCAGTTTCACGCAGGGGGCGCGCGAGCGCTGCGAAGTTAGGAAATTTGAATTGCATGGGGTGGTAGCAGTAAGCCGATAACGGCGGTACAGCCCATTATGGTGAATCACTGCTCTGCACTTCCGACAGCTTTCACTTTCAGTGGAACAGCTTTAATTTTTTTGAAGACCGCTCTATGATGATGGCGGCCGGCGATGCGTAGGGACGTGCAGACCGACATAGGTTTGCTTGTAGCCTGGCACGTGACATGGACTATGATAAAGTTCGTATTTAGGTTGTTACTTTGAGTTTTCCTCGCGCTTTTTGAGGCGGCCTCACGCCTCGCGCCAGCCTCTGCCCTCCTTCAGACCACAATCGAATAGGGCGTCAAAATATTCCAAAGTACAGCATTGATGGGCATCCTTTTTGCTGTGCTTGTCTTCATTTTGGTCTGCCAGAAAAGAGAAACGGTAGCGTTGAAGTACACATTCAATGACATACGGCGTGCTTCCTTACCAAAGACAGGCAGATAAACCTGATGCGTGAAGCCAGATCGGAAGATCGACGCATTAATTGACGTGGATAGATCTGTCAGAGCTATTCGTTATGGATCATTGTTTTTCTCTTAGCAGTGACTTCTTTTCAGGCTCCAAAATAGCACGGCCCTGAAGCTAGGGCACACGTACTGTGCTTGTTTTCTAAGACGAAGCAAGGTGGTGCCCAGAAGCTGCTTTCAAAGTTGTGCGTTTAGTTATTTTTTATTTATTTATATATTTAGTTAGTTAGTTAGTTAGCAAGTTAGTTGGTTAGTTAGTTAGTTAGTTAGTTAGTTAGTTAGTTAGTTAGTTAGTTAGTTAGTTAGTTAGTTAGTTAGTTAGTTAGTCAATCAGTCAGTTAGTTAGTTAGTTAGTCAGTCAGTTAGTTTGTTAGTTATAAACACAACTTACAAAACAGCGCGAATGACGAGGACTAAAAAAGAAGGCACAGACAAGCGCTGACAAACAACTGAGCGTAATTTATTGCAGCTTGCTTATAAATACGCTTGTCACACACAAAATACAATACAACAAAAAAAGAAGATTTACACAAACACGAGAAGACGTAATCACATCTTGTCGTATCTACACTCCCACGTTTACCCATTCAGGTAATTTATCTCTTTTAGTGTTAAAGTCAGTTGTTTGTCAGCGCTTGTCTGTGCCTTCTTTCTTAGTCCTCGTCATTTGCGCTGTCTTGTAAGTTCAGAATGAACCAACTGGCCCCACTGGAAACGCTAATTCAGTTAGTTATACTTTTACAGGCGTTATAGGCTATTACAGGAGTGGGAGATTACAATACTCTATTCTTCAAGGAAGAATAAGAAAGTACTTTTCTGGAAATGCAAACACAAAATCCAGTTGGTAAATGCAACATGAAGGCAACTGCAACATGCGATAGAAATACAGGTTATGAATTGTGTTTTGGCCAGGTCATTGGACCCGTACGTATGTGCTTTTGACAATTTCAAGAACTTAATTCATAGATGACGTCCGTACTCTGGCGTCTCATAACATATTCGATTGTTTTATTGCTCTCAGAAAGAAGCTATTTATGAAACGGCCATTGGGAATCGTCGGAGGCTCGATGTGCATGCTATGACAATTGCAAAAACAGTCATCTGCGTTAATTTTACCATAGTAATGAATAATAAAAAAGAAACTTGAAGGCAGTCAAGTTCAGTTTTTAATTCTAGAGAGGGAAGTTATCAAGTTCACATACTTGGGTGATGGAGGGACAACGACGATATTTGTAAAAATAAATCTTGCCGTAAGCTGTTGGATTTTGTCCAGCGTAGACTGATTTGCTGAGGTGTGCAGGTACCACACATTTTTAGCATATTCGATAATTGGTCGTATTAAATTTCTGTACGCTAAACATTTTACATCACGGGCAGCATTATACACATTTGCATTGATCCAAACTGCAAACTCGAAATGCCACCGGGACTCTACAAGCTGGCGAAGCAATAAAACATCGCATGCTGTTGAATGTCGCCTGCACGTGCAACTACCTCTTTACTATAATACAAACTACGTTGCCGCTCTGCCCACATCGCGATGTGCGAGGAACCCTCGAGCACCTGCTCTGTGAAAGTGCTAGCAGAGTCTGTCAATGCTTTTTGGAAAAGCATTGACGGACTCTGGTGCTAGCTTTAATGTGCCAAGCGCGCCCCTCGCAGTGTCCTTGGGACTGCCGCTTTGCGTGTACATTCAACTAAAGGACGTTTTAGTTCCGTGGGCATGTCCCAAACTTACTTTACGGGCTACTAAAGCTTTAACAGAGCACCTGCAACGCACAGGTCTAGACCAGTCTCTGTAAGGGCTTAAGTTTCACTCATTGATGTTCACCAACTAGCTCGTCTCGCCATTTTGCTTCAATCTCTGTAAATAACTCAAAGCTCTGTGCACATCAAGTTCTTCAACGTCATCGCCATCATCTTCATCACGTCATCAACTGGCGTAGCAAGTTAGGTATTATAGCCCGGGTAACATCGCCAGACTTCATTATAGATTACTCTCTCCCTCTCTCTCTGTCTCTCTCTCTCTGTCTCTCTCTCTCTCTCTCTCTCTCTCTCTCTCTCTCTCTCTCTCTCTCTCTCTCTCTCTCTCTCTCTCTCTCTCTCTCTCTCTCCTAAGAGACGGCGAAGCTTTTCTGGCCATACTACCTACATGTTCATTCCAACGCAGATCTGATGTAAGCTTCAAACCTGACGACGTAAATGTTGAAATGTTGATACTCTTTTCGACGGGACACCTTCAATGCAATAAGCGTAATCAATAATACTTCGATTTCTATCGATAGACATGTACACCGTTTTTTGGATGTTTAAAACCGTTCGCCAGCTGTCCCACGGTTTTTTGAAGATTAACATTTAATTCGCTGATCAGCAGGCGTTTCAATACGGTTGTACAATACGCAGTCGTCTGCCAACAGTCTGATGGGAAGAATAATGTCACGTGGCATACCATTGATAAACAACAGAAATAAGAGGCGCCCAAAACACTTCCCTTGGGTAGACCAGACTCCACATGCGGGAATAAAGATTGGTAGCCTTCAAATACGAGATATTGCTCTTCGTGGCTGAGGTATGACAAAAAACATTCCTATAACATGGGGATGCTAAATAAGGTATTAATTTTTCATAGCAACTTAGTGTACGATCCCTTATCGAAAGCTTTGGCAAGGTCTTGGAATATTATGTCTGTTAGGCCTCAACTATTTATTGTGTACGAAAGATCATGGATAGTTTCAATTTGCTGAGTTACTGCGAGAGTACCTGACAGAACCCCTGTTAGCATTGGTTTCGAGTATGGTAATCGTTAAGGTAAAGTAATAGTTTCTTAAGCACAATGTGTTCAAGTAATTTCAAACAAGTGCTAGTGAGTCCCGTCTTCCACGCTGTTTTCAAACGATATGATGTACCAACAAGCCCTTCAGTTCACCCCTTTTGCTAGTTAGAGAGATCGGCCTATAACTGGTAACGTCTGGGTTGCTACCACTGTTATGAATTTGAATGATTTTAGCAGGCTTTTATTCTGGTGGAAAAGAAAGTTGTTTAATAGAAGCCTGATAAATTACAGTTAAGAATTCAGAAACTCACTCTGCATATATTTTCAACAATTCATTAGGAACCCAATCAGGTCAGGAACTTTTCTTAGTTTTTATGTTGAGTAATATTTACACACCCTGTTTGTCACTCTTTATATAGCCACATGGGGGCCTTACTGAATCATCTGTAAAATCGGGCAGGACGCCGTTATCACGCGTAAAGACCGACGAAAAGAACGAGTTGAAAGCCTGCTTATTCTTCAGAGCGCCATCTCCGGTTTCATGCGAAGGGGCGGTTGGGGCAATGAACGTATCGGCAAAATTTGCCAGGGGAGTTCCTCAGAAAAGATTTTAATGTTACATTATAGAACTTGTTTTTTATTCTTTGACTATCTAAGAGCTAAGAGTAAATAACAGGACGAGACAGCCTTACAGTATTTTTGCGACTCTGGGGTGGCGGTATTTACGCACATGTCGGTAAGCGATTCAGTTTTGCAGCATCAGGTCAGCAGTTGGTAATTATACAATAAGTAAAATCATTTGCCCTCAGAAGATAAAAACTATAGAGCTTGCGGTAAGCAAAAAAAGATAACAAACATACATTGACTATTCCGGCATCTTGCATTGTTTAATGGCCCTTGAATTGTACATCTCTGCTTCAACATACAAAGCAAATGAACTCGAAAGCGAGAATTTCATTATTGGCGTCGTCATGGTTTTGTGGCTATTTTCCCCCAGTTCACAAAATTGGGGACACGGAATTGGTGTAGTCGAACTAGTACTGAAATAGTAATTATTATTTTTACATTTTCAGCTCAGCTTATTACAAAGCTGTTATGACCGAGTGATGTTTGCGTGTGGCACCGTTTTCATTCTCCTCCGTATAAAAACAGAAATGTGGACGAGTTGGCTTACCCTTATCTCGAAAAGGCATAAAAAGATGGACGTAGTTGCGAAAGAATCAAACATTCGCGTAGTTAATCATCACTCGTAACTTCTAGTGCACAGCGCGCACTAATAACGTCCGCTTTGAACAGCTTGCGGCGGTCCTATACAATTTAAAACGCCATAAGAAATTTCGCAAACGCATCGAATACATGAACCTTTGACTGTTCTTTTACACCACTTTGGTTTTAGAGCCTGGAACTCACAACTCTTTTGAGTTTATTTGAAGCAACTGTCTAACAAACTTAATCGTGAGGTTTCCGAAAGCAAAACTGGTTACAGGGCACACCACGGATGGACGCAATCACACGGGAAAAACATATGCGCTGGTTTTGTTATAACTGCGTACACACCCGGGAAGCTATTCTCCTGAAAAGAACTAAATCGGCACCTTGCACATACTACAAGAGAGTGGAAGAACCCTTTAAGAGATTTTTTTCGTAATGCCGCTGTTCACTCAAGCTTCTCAGAAGATCCTGCTTCAATCAGCACTTTTGTTTGGATTGGCGCCAGTTCAAGATGGATGTCGAGGCTCCCCGTCTATTGTGGGCGAACGGAAGTAATTGCTCTTTCCGAGACGATCATCCGTTAACTGATTGTCCTAATATTTCCCAACCCTATTATTATTTGTACGAACCCTTACTCGTATCGGTGTTACCAGGGGTCTATGAAAACAGGGCTGTCGGCACAGCGCACCTGTCGTCAGAATGGTGGCCACGAGGATTTATTTAGGCCCTCTGATTTATTTCCTTGGCGTTTGTTTTTGTGTGTTACCCTTCCACGCCAGTTAAGTAGCTGGCACAGAAACAATTCTACCGCTTCCGTCTTTTATTCATAATTTATTTCAAAAGGCTTTTTATTGTGTTTGCTAACTGGTTTGGTTTGTCCTTTACGACAATCAGTTTTCTCCCTGATGCCATGAGCCACGAGGCGCTCATGCTTGGATAGCAACTCCGACGTTCTCCCGAGCCGCTGACGCACACGTTTTTTGATCCCATAGACATTCTTTTTCCGCATTGTGTCCCTGTCACTGCGCGAATGCCTGCTGATTATTTGAAGAAGCATATGATTTAACGTAAAACCGTGGCTTTTTTTTTACTGTCGTTCGGCGCGAAGAACGGATCTTGCTATTTCTTTCGAGCGCAAATGTGAAATCACGAACGTAATTTAATCGCCACAACCACGCATAATAGGAAACGAAAATCACCGTCAAGTGCACGCGGCTACGTTTATTTGGAGAACCGGAATTTGGTTGATTGTTGGGTTGAGCGCGCCGACGCTGCATTGAGGATGAAGCGCGCTATAGTAGAAGGCTCTGGATTAATTTTGACCTCCTGGGGATCTTTAACGTGCGCCCAAATCGAGAAGATATCGGCGCTTTTGCTTTGCGCCTCCATCACAAAGCGGCCGCCGTGGCCGGGATACGAACCCGCGTCTTTGGGCTCAGCAGCACAACGCAACAGCTACTGAGCCACCGCGGAGGGTAAGAACCATAATTTGAACTTGTTACTCGATCGAGGCAAGGATGCAGCTTGCTTTACCTTTTTTATTTTAAGCGAGATTTACTTCCATTTTTTAGTTGTACGTATAGTAGTAGTAGTCTGTGTATTTAATTAGCGGAGGGGAACACTTTTAATTTCTAACCATTTTCTATCAACCACGAATACTGCAGAGTAATGACAATTACCCAATAAGGCGTTTCTGTCCATTTTTTTTTCTTTTCACTTTACCTTCAAGCTTTAACCATGTCATTGGTTTCGCAACAGCGTAGGCAAACCTCCAACTTACCGCAAAGATTTCCACAAATATGGGGCTTTCGTAAAATACGAGTGGTTACATTCACGACAAAAGTCTCATGTACATATGCTCAAAAAATTTCCATCCCTGTGAGCAGTCACACCTTGTCAATAAAGATTGCATGCAAAATTACGCAGTTGTACCTTCAAATAAGCAGTGGCATCACGGTCCGGTAAGGGTTGGCGCTTCTAAAGCAAATGAGCCAAACTGATTGCCGCGCGTTCACTTATTGTTCTCCTGATATCCAGACTGGAAATGTCCGCAAGCAAAAGGAGTCCAAAATGGGATGGCTTCTGCTAAAAGTGTTTTATGGTTAACGCGGGAGGCCTCGGTTGGACACATGACGGCGTGAAATCCTCGTTGCAGCGCAATAGTCCTTGTCCACTTGTCATTATGATCTTCGCTGTAATCGCTCTAATATTTACATATAATATTAGCAGCCATAAAATTTAAGGACTCCACTCATCACCTACAGTATCCCTTCTTCGCCTCCGATTAGTTTTATCTGATCTATGCACCGAGGTTTCTGTAGACCCCGTTTGTCCTTAGTAATAGACAGTTTTAGTTGAGCGCACGCAGCAGCTCTTCGCGCGCAAGGAACTTGCGGAGGCGCGAGAGCGCATGCGCAGTACGTAAGCGGCAGCCGCGCGCTTTGCGTGCGCCCGCAAGTTTTGGATTCTTGCGTTGCGGGTTTTGCGGGCTTTGCGGGCCGTGCGCGAGGCCCCTCCCGTCCTCTTTCCGGTCGCTCTCGCCCGTGAAGGAAAGGAACAAAGGAACGGCGTCTCCCCACAAACTGGTTTACGGCTTCTTCTGGCTAGGTTTACGTCTGGCGCTGGCTGACAACCACATGTTTCGTTCGCCAATCCGGCGTTCAGTGGCGCTGCATGACACACAAAGCGTGCATTTCGGCGCTACTGGTTTATCCACGCACCAACTTCTGCGTGCGGTCAACTAAAACTATAGGCACTGTACTAAAACTGGTTCTTCGCGAGAACTTCGCTGCGTGCGCTGTGCTGCCCCTACGTGCGCGCGCAACTCTCTGCGTACGCTCAACTAAAACTGTCTAATGTCGTTTCACATGTGGAGATATAGTGGACCATCCACACCGCATCCATGGCTAAACCTTGCTTTTTAAACGCGCATCGTCTGATCTCTGTGTGGGTTGGCTTGGCTGCCCAGCGAGAAGATTTGGTACAGAACGTAAATGCGTAGCTCAGCGCATGCGTAATGCATTCAGCTACGTGCACCTTAGCGGCCAGTTGCCTCGCCGGCGCGCCGTCGGTGAAGGCCACCCCAGCTCGTCGCAACGGTGTTCACGTGGTTACCCCGTACTGCGGGAGCACTCTCAAGTGAGATCTCTTCCCCGCTTTTCTGTACAGCTCTCAGCACAAATGCATTCTTGCCGAGAAGGCACGCACTCCCGAAAGCAGAGGTTGAGAAGTGGGAACAGGTTGTGGAGAAGCGGCAACACGTCACCAGCGCGTCATCTCACCCTACATCGATCATTGGCTCTTGGGCTCTAAGGCGCGGCAGAAATGGGGTGCAGGGCCATTTGCTCTGCGGAAAGTAAAACAAGCCGTTCGCTGTAAAATAGGTTTTTAGCGGCTACCGACGTCGGCAAACGGCGCGCGGAACATCAGAACGCCGCTAGTGTGCATGTCGGTTCACGATGCTGAAAGCCTGGCGTGGCAAGCCATCACAGTGTCGAATCCTTGCCAGGATACAGGCTTGGGCAAGTTGGATCATGGTTCATGATGGAGGATCATGATGGAGGAGAAAAGCAAAAGCGCCCTTGTGCACGAGATTTGGCCGCACGTTAAAGATCCCCAGGTGATCAAAATTAGTCCGTAGCCCACCACTACAGCGCGCCTCACCACTTGCGTTGCGTCGGCGCCTGAAACCCTACAATCTATCAATCAAAGCCCGACGGCTGCTCCCCCCTCCCCTATTTTCTCAAGCTACATCAGACAAGAGAGGCTTACATGAAAGTTCCGCGCAGCAAGTTGCAAAACTACGAGCTGCGCGCCGATGTTATTTACATATTACGGACAGGGGACGATGTGGACGGCAATGTGGTGTGTTCCAGGAGCACCATGTACTACTTTGGCAGCGTTGCGATATGGAAGAACGTGTTAAGTGGTGGCATACGCACATGGCCTGTTATGAAGGCATTTTTTTTCGGGATGTTGTCTGCGCCGGCAGTGCGTGCATAATAATGCTGAGCTTCCGGTTGTGTGTCCTGCTATTTTGTATGTTATTGCCTTCAATGGAACGGAATGTGAAGTATACACTTATGCCAGAGTATGCTTAACAGCTGCTTGAGTCCAATTGCTGGAACATTTATCGATATGGCCCCAAACATTACGTTCTCAAGTTCTTGAATGCCAATAATAGTGCTGTATTTATCCCGCGCAGCAAACATAAACCAGCCCGCATAAGCGTATCAATACCAAGATCCTATTAGAAACATGGTTCAAACGACAAAATCTTCTAAATGCCGCGAGAAGAATTGGGGGAACTTTATGAATGTAATCAAAACAATGATCAGCAACCATTTCGCTTATGTGAGATCAGAGCAGTGGGGTAAAATTCTGTCTTATAAAATTGAAAAATAGGCAGCTGACCGCTTATTCCTTTTCACATAACTAATGTATGCGCGAGGACGAACAAATCTTTCAATGCGACGTATAGGTTCCAAACTAAAGTGTATTTTAAGAACAGAGCGCTTAGATCTGACCGATACTACGAACAAACTTTGTCGTGTCCCCACACACCAATGTCAGATGCTGTAAACTTCGTCAGGTAACCGTCGCTCTTGAAAACTTCACGGCGCTTACGTGCTGAACTTTTGAAAAAGTGTCCTGGAAAAGAAAACTTTAAAATAACATGAAGGGCATTTTTTAGGGAGTGACTACCCTACCAAGATAAAGCTGATATTTAAGAAAAGTTTAACTTTCTTTTAAACTGAAGATGAACACAAATGTGAATTTGTTTATGTGACAATTGTTACTAACATTTGTTTAAAAACTATTGTCGCAAATTACCAAATGGTTGTTGCCAATCCTAAGGCAAGAAAAAAATTACGCCCACGTTCCCTCGCGGGAACCCTGGTGTGATGCGACGCTGAAGGGGGTTCCATTGGCGTTGCATCAAGCAATCGTCGGGTACGGCAAGAGAGCAAGCGCAAGCGCAAGCGAGGACGACTGTCGACTGAGAGACCGGCCGGAGCGCGGCACTCCGCTTCTATGCGCAGCGCGCCCGAAGGAGAGGAGACCGCGGAGAGACAGAAAGTACTGCACATGCGCACAGTGCGCAGCCGCGCGCAGCGCGACCGCAGATGTTTGGAGAGAGTGTTTGCTATCGGAGAGGGGAGAGGAGGCGAGACGCAGCTGTGCGGACGCGGACAACGGACGCACGCAGGACAGGGCCACCGGCAAAGATGCTCCTCAGCGTCGCATCTAAAAACGGAACACTGTAAACAAAGCACGTTATTTCTTAGCAAGAAACGCCGTGAGTTATTTGCAACTAAAGTTGGAATTCAATGAAGTTATCTTTATAAAAAAACAGGGCCGACTGAAAGTATAATTTGTCAACGTCTAGTCGAAACTGTTGGACCTTGAGGTTTCAAATTTCCAGAGTACATTTCTATCCCGGTGCAGTGGCTCATAAAGCAGGATTTCTGAAATTAACAATGTTTTTGGAGTAAAAAGGCTGAAATGTGTTTTCAAAATTCCATGATTATCTGCCACGCCCGTGAAGACATCGAACTGGTTCTTACTACACATCTGAAAACCATCCTTGGAACAGCACAAAAAAGACGCCCACAAGTCGTAAACGGGACACAGCGCTGTGTCCCGCTTACACATTTCCGCTGCATTGAGCATGCCAACACTGTGGGCTAATTTCGTGTTTACGGGAACGATCTCGAAACTCCGCACCATACTTCCAGAAAATATGGTGTCAAGTTTCAAGAAAATGTGGAGTTTCCTGGAAACATGCGGTGTTTGAAGGTAATATGAATGGGTGTAGACAACCTGGTGTTCTATAACCATAAACGTTACTTCAGTTTCCCTTCCACGTAATATGAAGGTATGTGGTACTATGCCCTGCAATGGTTTTTTTGGTTTCTTTGAAGCATTGTCTCTGTTTTTTTCTTCACACTAATGACTAGGCCATTTGAAAAAGGTTGCAAGGTTAACTTAAGCAAGGTTCCGTTAGTTTGTTAAGCCTGTTTTTTTTTCAACGTTTATCGAAAACAAGTTAGTATAATGGACATCAATGTGAATTTTTCTTCTTAATCAACTCGCACAATATTAATAATTTATACAGTAAACAAATATAAAATTCGGATGTAAACTGAACACCCATGACAAGGTGATTGCAATCGCTCACGTTTTTTTCGCTATCAAACAATAATTTCAACACATTTACGGCCATCGATAAGAGATAGTAACCTTGGAAGATAGAAAAGAGACTTAGCTTTATTGCAGTGTCCTTTTCCCGGTTTGAAATGACAGTAATTCTTGCTACAGAAACAAATACAATTACAATTGCAACGTTCTCATTTTTTAAACAAAATAAATAAAAACGATGCTATATCGCTGTGGTCGATATTCTTTTACTCTTCTTCTCTCCTTCATGATTTGTGCTTCAGTCTCTGCTGGTGTTTTAGGGGCAAAGCCCCTTACAGCTTGCTGCTGTTGGCGTCTCCTGTGGTCGTCGTCATCGTAATCGTCGTTCGTCTAGTATAGTCAGAGTACTAAAACACTAGGAAACTCGTTTACGCCTCGCGCTAGAACGTAACGCGTGCTAAAAAAAAACACCGGGACACTCGTTTACGCCTCGCGCTAGAGAGCTTCGTGCTCAAAGGCAAAACACTTTAACAGCAAAGCTGTATTCTTGTACCCCCTATGGTTTCATCTCCGTTGGCAAAAAATTAGCCGCGTATCTGCTCCTTTCGTTGCAAATGTCGACAAAAGACGATAGTCTTTATCGACTTTTGCCAAGTAAATGCCTCCCTTCGCTCTCCCGCTCACCTCTCATGTTGTTCCTCTTGCGTCGCGCTCCTCCAAAGCTAAAGACGCCAAAGGTTTGCGTAAATCATTTTACATTTACCGCGTTCCACTGCTCCAGGCCGGGTGTCTCGATGCCAACCTGCCGTACGGCGGAGACGCGCGTGAACTGAGGCGCCCTACTTCAATGCTTATAGTATCGCGTTTCCCTAGTACACGTGCGTTCCAAGCAGAACGTGGAGCCTATCTAGTGGAACCTTTCGTAACTGTTGCAGCTTCATTTCTTAAAATGCCGCCAGAAGCTGTAGTGGCGCGGGCGACAGCAGGCGACGGGGGAGTGAATTTTTTTTTTCTGCCGTGGATGTAGTATTTCATTTCGCAAAAATCAAGCATCTCTGATTTTTTATAAAAGAACACTGCAAATATTACTCCTTTATTAATTTGTTGTCTTATATTTGCGCAATGTCTTGTTTTTCTTCAAAAATGCTGACAAGTATAAACATCACACCGGACGTAGACGGGTAGATTTAGCTGTGACTATATAAGACTATTGCGCAGGCCTTGTTTTAATTTGGCCGGTTGGCTGAATCGAGTCACAGACAGACAGACAGACAAACAGACATACAGACAGACGAAATTTCTGGGTTTAATTAGCCTAAGAAAGACTATCGTCTTTAAAACGCCAGGGCGTCAAGAATACACTTCTACACCGCATGTTTCGCCCCTCGCCAGGTTTCCCGTAAGTGCAGATGGCCGGGGGTCTTTTATTGGCATTTTATAGTTAATAAAAATCATCCCAAGATCCTTTACGGAGCTTTGCACTGGAGCCTGGAGCTTCATGGCCGCACGTGGCGATATTCCTCATGCATAAGGAGCAATTTTGGAAATAGAGAGGCCCATCGCAAACGAGCTAGAAAGACCCAGCAGCGCATGGAATCTTCGAATCGACTTTGAATCAGTTGCGGGCCGAAGCGATTTCCCAAGGCGTATTTTTACATTTTTTATGTTTTCTTCCTGTTGCATCATACAAGAAGTATGGGGAGCAATGAAGACCGTCTTTCGGTCTTGCAAACTTTCCTTCCATGCCCCGTGGCCGCCGAGGGAGCTCCTCGCGTCTTGGCGCAGATAATGACAGTCACGCCTGGCAGCGACTCACAAAAATGGAGCATTTGTTATCCTTTACGGGCACACTGAAACAAAAGAAAAAAAATTTTAAACCCGTATTGTTCTCGGTGGCCCTAGGCTCGAAGGCACGCCGCGACTCATCAGTTCTCACTCATATTATGATAGAAAATTCGCATTTTCTTTCAAAGATAGCGTTTCCGTTGCGCTTTAATAGGTATTTTCGCACGAAGAAACTGCTGTTCTTTGGAATAGAACGCCAACATTGAAAGCAACACAGTGCGCTGAAAAAAGAAACTACCTTCATGCATGAGTTTGCCATTTTGTCCTTACACTTTTGCAATATCTCGGCTCAAGGTTTGAAGCATTTTTATAATGCCATGTCACAATTTTCGCAATAATACTACCAAGGGGTCCCTGGCTGTCATTTCGACGCTACACTAAACATTGCTGTCACAAGAATGCCCTAATTTAAATTTATACTTTAATGTAGGTATGAAATGTATAAACTAAAGTTGCACCTGAATGCATCTGCGGTTGATTCGTTTCAACACACTTCCGCCTGCAGCCTTAGGTATGGTTGACGAGAAACAGAGGCACAGAGAACAAACTTTCAATTAATACACGTATCATGTCGTTCCTGGGTAGTCAGCATTAACATTCCCGGGGAAATGCACAGAAAGTAACTTTGAGATATCAGCAACCGTATTACGAAAACACCATTAGGAAAACGTCATTAGGACCCAGTTTACTTGTGCTCTATCGGGCACTGGAACTTGCGAATTGCAAAACAATGCACCTAATGCTTTAGACCACTAGGCCACAAGCCAGCACTGCCGGGGGCGGAAATATACAGTGCACAAAGTATAGCCAGTTTACCTTTTTATTTAGTTTCAGCATTCCAAGGAGCTTAGATGGTTATTTCTTGAATAGCGCTCGTGCAGTAAGCGACCCCGAAATTTCCACAAATATCTCGTCTCTAGTGACTACATTCATTAGGCGGGAAAGCTTTCGCAGATGTGTGGTCAGGCTGCTGGTTGCTGTGCTAGTTCACCCAGCGCAAAAAGTGCTTCCCGCCTCGTTGTGTTACGCTGTGCGATAAAAGTTTTGGTTGATTTTAATTCCTTAGTACCTATATTAACTTCGTTGATTCTTTTCCCGCCTTCAATTGGCCATAGGTTTTTCTACTCTAGGTTTTTCTACTCTACTAGCGCACCAGTCAGCGAAGCGTCATATGTACGCTTATGTGGAGTGACCCGGACTTAGTGCATGATACAGTCTACAAACTAACACACTAATGACACATTCTTCCCCGCGCAAACGTGTCATGGCTAAGTTTCGAATGAGCCGACGAATTTCTACGACCCGCGGGCGGCGGGCTTAGCAAATGCTGGGTAGACTGATTCTCTCGGAGGGTCGGCAAGCCGTGCAGTAGCACAGTCAAGCCAAGCAATTTTGTTTGAACGTCATACGAAACCAAATCAAATCAAATCAAATCAAAGTTTATTAGTTTTATGATAGTGCACAAAATACATTGGAGTGGTACAGAAAGAGGTCCCGAAGTGAAGCACTGCCGAGGCGACCTCTTATTATTGAATGTATGACAAGTTTATTTATTTATTTATTTATTTATTTATTTATTTATTTATTTACAGATACCTTACAGGCCCTTGGCGAGGGCATTGGATTAAGTGATTAAGATTAGCGGTTTAGCCATTATTGCAGGCGTACAATTTACTAACAAATGTTCGAACAAGCAGACATACATCCAAACAATTATAGCTTATACACTATTACGAACCAGCTTTTAATTTATTGTTCAGGTTATCAGCAGACAAAATAAAAAGAAAAAAAAGAAAGGAAGAATATATAGAATGGACGAAATACAAAAGAAAAGTAAAGGAAAAAAATAAAAGAAAGAAAGAAAATATAGAAAGGAAGCAAAAAAAAGTAAAGGAAGAAAAGAAAAGGAAAAGAAAAAGACCGTTTGATGCAATAATGAATACTTTATAGCACACAAATACCAATGTGAAAAACACATGACTATACAAATTACCAATTCTCAATTACTTCATCAACAAAATGACCAGAATAACAAAAACGAGCGCAAAAAACATTTTAAGCACAATTAATATAACGACATTTACTTAACGCAACATCCGTTAGAAATAACGGAAGGTAACTACAGTAAACAGGAAATAATCGAAAAAAAATGCCAGGTAGTTTTCAGCAGTTATTTCCACAATACGAACGAAGTAGACGCCTAAAAGTAGGAAATGATGAGGTTGATTTGATTGATACAGGTAATTCATTCCAAAATTTTATTGCACTGAATTCGACAGTTTGTCTTCCATAGTTGGTGCGGATTTTGGGGAGCAACAAGTTGTTTTGAAGGGCAAATCGTGTTTTATTGGGGTTCGATAGGGACGTCCTGCCTAGAAAGTATATGAAGCTGGGGTTGTTTATAACATGATGGGCCGTAATTCCTAGATTGTATTTTAAAAGATTAAGTAATGGTAGAAAATTAAGTTGTTTATAAAGTGGGGTAACGTGAGCTTTATAGGGGCTGTGTGTAATTATACGTACAGCTTGATTTTGAACGTGTTGCAATGAGGCGAAATGAGAACAATATGTAAGTCCCCATGAAGTTATACAGTAGTTTATATGACTATAGATAAAAGCATAGTACAGAGTAAAAAAAGTAGAAGTACCAAAGTATGAACGAGTCCTAAGAAGTATTATAACAACATACGCAGTCTTTTTCGCTAATGAAATATAGTGAACATCGAATTTCAGAAAGCTATCCAGTTCAACACCCAGGAAAGTGCAATGGCTACTGGGAAAAATGGCGTGAAAAGAAATGTAAATCGGTAGAATAGTACTTGTTTCCCTCGGCTTTGAGCTAAAGGTCATAAACTTGGTTTCAGAGGGATTAATTGCTAAGCGGTTATCATTACAGCATGCTACAATTTGCTTCATGGCATAATTTAATTGTTCCGTTAGCAGGTTGATTTGTGTATTCGCGGTGAAGACAGTAGTATCATCAGCGTACAAAAGGCAATAAGTCCCTGGACTAAGACAGGTTGGAAGGTCATTAATATAAACTGAAAATAAAAGAGGTCCAAGAACTGAGCCTTGCGGGACACCGATGTTAAAGGGACACTGAAGTGAATTTGTCAAACTCCCGTTTGTGCTTGCACTGCGTAGACTGGCTCAAATTAGCACACTTTTCATCGTTTATCCGGTTGACAAATCCGTAATTATTTTACAAAGCGCGAAAGAAAAAAAACTACCATGCGCGGTTTGCGGCGGCCGCACCAACTAAGGCTGTGACATTGGGAGGAGGGGCGCCGTGATTGAACGATGCCCAAGGTTAGCAATCAAACAAGTTTCGGTTTAGGTTTCGGTTCTGTAAAACATAACCAATGGCGTTGTTGGATGGGCATTCTCAATATCTCAGTAATCATCGTACCGCGCTTCTGCCATGTTGTCGGCTGTAAAATGCACAAGATAAGCCTGCCAGGACGGCTTGTAGTCGTAGCATTCACTAGCCGAGACCTACGCAGTGCATGAACGCCCTCCGCGTACCCGCAGACGCCCAAATGTCATGCGCTTTTCCCCCATATTTGGAGCTTTCCTCCCTCATGCCTGTATCGTAAAAAGCGTGTTCGTACCAGGCCAAGGGTCTGTTCATTCTGGCCTGTGCCCACTGCCTGCAAGCAGTCGGTGCTTATGGCAACAGCACACCAACGAGAACTCGCTAGCGCGCCAGTGCCAGCCTGCGCGCGTTTTGTGAACTAGTTCGTGTAGCCATGAACGTTGCGGCCCAAAAAAAGGTGAACTCAATATAGAAAACATCGGCGGAAAACAAAAAAGTTAAGTTGCAAAAAAAAAAAAGCACGTACCCGCGGGGATTCGAACTCGTGACTTGCAAAACACTTGAGGGGACATACCTAACGCCCCAGACCAGTGAGCCATGGAGCGGGATGCGACGGCCTTGCTAATATATGGTATATATTGTAAACCGGATTACACTTTTATTTGGTTTTGGCATTTCAAGCAGCGTAGGTGACTATTTGTTGTACTACGCTCGTGCAGTAAGCGTCGCCCGAGTTTCCACAGTAGCTCACGTCTAGCAATTGCATTTCGTAGACGTAAAAGCAATCGCAGATGCGTAGTCGTGCTGCTGACCGCTGTGCACTCTTGCTCCGTGCCGCTGTGCTTGTTCGCCCAGCGCAAAAAAGTGCTCTCCGCGCCCTAGTTTTACGCTGTACGGTAAAAATATCAGTTGATTTTATTTCTTTAGTACCTATATTGACTTCACTGACTCTTCTCCCGCCTTCAAGAGGCCTTATATTTTCCTACTGGCGTACCAGTCAGCGAAGCGTCGCATGTGGGCTTGTGCAGCGCTTGTGTGAAGCGACCTTGACTTGGAGCTAGATACAGTGTACAAACAAACCAAGTAAAGAAAGGCACATTCTTCCATTCACAAACGTGTCCTGGCTTCGTTTCAACTAAGCGAACGAATTGCGACGACCCGTCGGCGGCCGGCAGACGAAACTCTGGGCCGACTGACTCCGTCTGAAGGCCGGGGAGCCGTGCAGTAGCGCAGCCGTGGCGCAGCCAATTGCCAGCTCATCCCCTCCTGACGTCACACGAAAACGCCACAGAAAATGGGCGAGCGTAAAGAGAGGAGGACAGCATTTTCGCATTAGTTTTTCTTATAAATAAAATCGCGTAAATGCGCCTAGAGTGGTCGAAACATGGCCTGGGGACTCCAGACTACAATTTGCGGTAGTAATCCCGCAATGTTTACATATCACTTCAGTGTCCCTTTAATAGTTTTACTAGTTGAAGTTACTCCCGATATACTTACGGTTTGTTCGCGATCCTTTAAATAATTTTGCATTGTCTTCAAAGCTGGGCCTACTTTTCCATATGAATTAAGTTTACTAAATAAGATATTATGGTTAATAGAGCCAAATGCTTTAGTAAAATCAATAAATACCGAGCCCACATATTTACCTTCGTCAATTTCTCTTTTAATTTGATCTACTAGAGTGATTAGAGGAAAGTTAGTAAAATAACCGCAACGCAAACCAAATTGTCTTGGAGTGAGTAAATTAAATTTTAGAAAATACTTACATAGGCGTCGTTCAATTATTTTTTCTACCACCTTACTGAAAAAGGGCAAGATTGAAATTGGACGGTAGTTGGCTAATTTCCTCCTATCAGCCTTCTTGAAGACAGGGGTACAGTGGCTAGAATAGGAAAGTGTGATGACCGGGCCCTCTCCCGCGTGACGCTGTAGGAGGAAAATCCAGGTGGCGCTGTCGCACGATTACACGTTCGCGGCGACGGCGGCAGAATATGGAGTACGAATATATTTTCTTTCATGGCTATTCTACGTGGTCGCGCAAACTGAGATGCAATGAATGTCGTATTTTAAAGTACTACAATCGAAGTTTGCAACCGACTGGGCGCACTTTGACAGCCGAATATAGCCGGCTGGCTCGGACACTTATGAAGCAAATCAGAGAATTGGGAACTGGTAACTGGTAAACACGCATTTTATTTTCGACGTGATCGTTACAAACAGACAGAAACTACTCACTTTTGGTGAATTTCTCATGATTTGTTCATAATTGCAAAGGCTCGAAGCCATCAACTTTCTTTGCTCAATGGGCCTTGCCTTTTGCTGCTATTTCTTTGTGTGTGTGTGTGTGTGTGAAGAAATTCAAGCATTTCGACGTTCGATTCTGCTCGACGTTCGATTCTGCTGTTACGTGAGGCAATTGATCGAGCTTTAAATGCTTCTTCCTTTCACGAAAAGGCATGTCTTCTCCTTTTTCAATGCCTTCGTGTAAAAGTGCAGCTAGAGGACCAAAACGAATTTGATAGTCATGGACGGGGAGAGTGGCAGGCTTCTTCAGTATGTCAGATGTTTCGTAAATGCTTCCAATGTCTGCAAGGGTACGTGTACGGGCTTTGGCTTTATCCTGCGCAGTGTGACACACGCTGTAAGGTACTGCGAAACACTCAGCGTGTGGTTTCCCCCATGTTTCCGAAGGTCAAGGTCTTCACAGAAAAGGAGCATGGGGTTCTTCAAACTCTGCACTCACAGAGGAGTCACCATCCTTAGCGATTTTATTGCTGGGTGGGGCCACGGGTGCGCTTTTCGCTTGACACTTCCTGCTCGGGGAAGTTGTTTCGGCTGGTACTTCGGAAGATTTGGAAATTGCGTGGGAACATCACTTCCGGGGGCAACCGAGGCCTGCCCCTGTAGATTGAGACAACTTCTCCGTTCACAGTATGTTCAATGTGCCGGGAGATTTACCTTACGTCGAAGTGTAGCTCGCACATAGCGGTGTTTTCCTTGATCCGCTTCTACGTGGTATTGCTCGTCATCGCCACTGCGCCAATATAGACGCGCGTTCTTCGGAACGCCAAACGACAGTTTCTTTTTGCAGGACTTGTACACCGTAGAGCGACCCGGCACAAAATTGTGGCTCTGCTTTGGCGGCAGTTAAACCTGCTACGGCACAGGAAACAAGCGGTGCTTCTCTCTGGTCAAAGCAGCAATCGCATTGCAGACGATCCGCGCGCGCCTCACCAGGCGACGTGTAAACGATCGCGCGCGCCCCCTCGCGGATCCCTATCGGCGGCTTCAAAGCGCCTCATAGGCGCTGCATGCCGCTAATCACACTTTCCTATTCTAGCCACTGTAACAGGGGTTACCTTACTACGTTTTCGCTCCTGAGGAAAATTCCCGGTCCTAAAGATTAGGTTAACAATAAACGAAAATACCTCAGATACTATCGCGGCCTTTTCTTTAATGCAGGTTGAATGAATGTTATCGTTACCTGGACTGGTATTCTGTAAATTAAGAATAGTCTCCCACACTTCACCAGGATTTGTTGGGAAAAGAAAAAAAGACGGTGGCATGTTTCACGGGTTTTTTAAGCGCTGCGCGGTTGGTACAGGGGGTGGCCGAGAAAAGTAGGAACTAAAAGCATTCGCTATGTCGACTGGGTCAGAGAAGACTTTGCCATCATCATGTACTTCAGTAATGCTATTTTTATTGGTGTTTTTGTTGCGAAAAGAATTGATCACCCGCCACTGCTTAGCACAATTGCTACCGGCTAGAATTATCTGTTGTTCGAAGTACTTTCTTTTTGCTTTACGCAGTAAAAGAGAGAGCATGTTGGAGTATCTTTTGTAACGCTCTTTCAATGAAGTATTATAAGGCTTTTTTTTTTTTGTTTTTCGGTAGAGGTTATCCTTTTTCCTTGAACTTTTAAGTAGGCTTTGCGTTATGCAAGGGCACTGGGGTGAAGCGTACTTTTTTTTACAGGATACCGTCGTCGTTGAGGCTGATATGCAATTGCTTACTATTGAAGAAAATTTAGTATAAGAAATTTGAACTTTATCTGTAAATAAAAGAACCGGGACAAAAGCTGATATTTACACATTACATATACGAACATTGCAATATCTGGGCTGAAAAGGAAACGTCAAAACGTTTTCCCTGGAACTTTAGAAATCTATCATCTAATTACTGCCCTATTAATTTCACTTAGGTCGTGTTGAGTCCATGCCTCCCACGGCACTAGAGCCAAAGTAATTAGTGTGGATGGTGTATGAATATTCCACGATAGACATCGCCTCTGATTTCGAAAGAGCTGTCTTTATCCGCGGAAGAGCCAAATTTTCAGTGAACGGTTTCTCGCACCATATAGCTAAGTACAAAATATTAACCCTACTGAAACTAAACAGTTTATTGAAATAGCTTATTGTAGAAAAATTATGCAGGGAAACGTACCATTAAATTTTTCACATTTATATTTGGAAAATTTTATGATAAGTTCACCAGCGTAGATGGGCTGGGAACACTAATTTTGATATATCTACATTTAGGTTCTTGCACTGTCCGCAAGCAGCCTGCTTTCGCGAGTATGGGGGCAGGAAAATATAATGTAGAAGAGCTGCCACCGTTCACAATCAAGGTTGTGTTCACTTAAAGGGACCCAGGAACTCTCTTTGAACACTGCAAATAAACCTGCGCTTCACTCTGTAGCCTGCAGGCTACCGTTACACTCCGAAGCACCTTCATCACATGACAGTTGTGAGGCGTGTATCGACTTAATGAACGAGAAGAAGCAATAACGCAGGCACCAATGCAGTTGTATATCGTGATTAACCCGTAGGGCTGGTATGTGAGCATTTGATCAATCGAGAAAATTAGTAAAGTTTTGTACTTCTCATCTGCAAGGATAGCACCGTCGAGAAGACCATTTCCTGAGGGCCGAAGAAGCGACTCTTGTTAGGGCGGATCTGACCCCGCAAAAACTAAAAAATCCCAAGAATGCATGCCTGGTTAGGCCCCTTCTTGGCGTGCACTGCGCCACTGCGCAAATCGATGCTGCCTTTTCTTGTCTCTCTACCTTTTTACGCCCATTTGTCGCTTCTCATCACAGTACCACAATGGTGAAGGTGCCTCACTGAATTCAAGTTACGTTTTGAAAGCCAAAATCAAGAAAAACGTCATTTTTGTTCATGAGTCTCGCTCTAACGCACATCAGAGCGAAACGCTGCCGTTGCAGGTAGCGCAAACGGTGTTTCGAAGTATCTGTTTAACGTAGTGTGGTGTTAGTTTGTATTGAATCTGGCGCATGTTGTCTCACCCCCGCGTTAATGACTTGGTTTGGGTCAACTACACTATTCCTAGCCAGGTGCAAGACGAACGTAGAAGGCGGTGGCGACATCCGACGCTATTAAAAAGTTAAGGCTCCCCTCGCTGTCTGACACTTCATTAGAAAATAAGTAATCTTGGTGCGAGCTAAACATTATTTCAAACCGCTTTCAGATTAGATAAAAAAAAATTCGACTTTTGCACGTCGAAGCAGCACATGGGGTATTAGGCGCGCCGCTGTTTCAGGCTTAAATTTACTTGGACTGGGTGACGTTATTTAGCGTGCGCCAAAATATCGAAAAGCGGTATTTTTAAGAGCGGCGCTGTTTAGGCCCAGCAATATCTGTCCGTCGCACCAAGAAACCTCGAAGTGGGAGGTAGAGTGGCGAAGAGGCGAGGAGCCCACGAGAAGGTGGTGGTAATGCGAGCCTCAGGAAAACAAAATGTGGTTAGGGAGGTACCGGAACCAGGACCTTTACGCCTTGAAACCTGCAACCTGCCCAGTGGACCACCCCGAAGGCCTGAGAAGTACGGGGTTAGCAGGGGCGCCGCACAGTAACATCTGCAGGATGTTTTCACGAGAGATGGGGCAGCCGTGTGGGGTCGATACCTTTATTTTGACGAAAATTTTATATACAGCCCCTTGGGCACGGATACATCTGAAGTTAGGTTGGAGAAATAAATACAAACTTCTACAAGAACAAATCCAAAAACTGGCTCGGGTCACGAGCGCGTTGGGACGACAACGGAAAATTTTAAATTTCCACTGCAGTAAAATAGAAACTGACGCCCCTATCGCCGTAAATATTTTTATGTGAAGACTTCGCGCACTCTGAAATGATGTAGCGTATTTATTGTGAAATTACAGAGCAAAGTTTTGTACATAAACATCCACAAATATTTACACTTTTTCAAAAATTGACGAAATGTAAGGGCTCTTTTTGGTGTTACTGCTCTACCATTGTTCAGTTTCCGCGCTAATTTTATCTCACGTAGTCAAGATGGTTCACTTTGAAAATTGCACTGCACTGCAGCCAGTCCACGTATTTTAGTATAATTTGAAAGCCAATAAGAGAAAACAGTCTGATTTTTTTTTCACTTTCGCAAATGGAAGCCAAGGTTGTTCTCTATCATCTGCCTTAAAGTTACGCTGCTATATTTTTGTAGTTTTGTATCTACACAACATCAAATATAGCCTAATTAGCAGTACTGCGGTGGCATACTGGAGGGGTTTGTAAAGGCCTTCTGACTGCACCGTGAGGCGAGAAATGGCCCGTGAAAAATAATATCACCAAAATTACTTTGCGGTGACCACAATTTGTTGAAATTGAGTGTGTGTTCAGTACACTATACTCAAATATGACGTTGCAGCTTCAGCTCCCGAACTTATGAATTGTTGCCCACATTGAATGGTTGCGTCAGAAGTGCACAATTTCAGACGTGGCCTCTTTGGGACCGCTGGGATTAAAATCTGCTGTAATATTTTCGGTATATTACTACAGAGGTGGTAATTGATACAAAAAGATCTTTGATTAACCGGGAGTGCAGATTATTCTTTCTTTCGAACTGTACGCATTTACGCTGGCCAATCTGCTAATCGCGCTCTCTTCAAACTTCGGTGACAGCAACCACGTGCAAATGTCTGTTTACTGATATCTTGAGTCCGCATTAATTGGTTCCCAAGGATCTATGTGGCACCTTCCGCCCCAGCAGAGGCGCTTAGCACCGATGAGGCCGTACGTGTTCACTGTCATTACGGATCTTTGTGGAGTTCGTTTGAGCTTGAAGAAGCACGGAAGTCATGCGGCACCAATGCGAATGGAATAGAATCGCAGCGATGGATGACTTACAGAAGTCGCCTCGTATGCGGGAGGTACCGGGTTCGAACCCGCGCACGGCCGGGCACCCACCGGTTTCTTTAATGGGTACAGCGCCCCTGGTCGAGTGTGAACCCTCGAAAGGGGACCTCAGGCCTGAAACACCACCTTGAAACTTGCGAGGGGCCCTGACCATTGTCCATCTGGCGGAACACCCGGCCAACATGCCGCGCTGCCGCATTGTCGGGGGTGCAAGAGTCTGGCGGCATGTCCTGTCAAAAACGGTTACCCATTTGAGCATCCACAGTGGCTGTGGAAGTCATCATGTGCATTCGTGTGCCTTGGTGGCGCCTGCCGGTAAAATAGGTACAAGCGACTCCTCGGCCTGGCGCTCACCCCTTGTGTGGGACTACAACGCTTGGAAAGTTCACCAGGCTTGCTCAGGAAATCACCCCTATGGTAACGTGGCTGCTGCAAAAATGCAGAACTTTTGGTGGTAGTAACTATGTCTCTCTGGTTTCCTGTGCGGAAGCATGGAAGGTGGGGTCACCCACGGATGGAGGAGGTAACGTGCCCTTGTAACGCAGCGTTGCAGGAGGCCAACGGCTGGGGGTGGCAAGGCGCCCCTGTAAACCAGCGTTAGAGGAGGCCGGGGTGTGAATACTGCGCGGTAACTATTACACCTATGCGTACAGCACGTTTTATAGTGGGTGGACCATTGCTGATGCAATGGGTATACCATTATGAGGCCGGAAGCGTAGCGAACCCCGGTAGCCGTTGCTTGGAAGGGGCCTGTGGAAAAAGGGACGAGCCGCGAAGACCCGTTCTGATGCGCGCTTTTAATGGAACACGGTGATGAGCATGAGGGAGGCGAGGCTTCATCTTTTAAAGACGATAGTCTTTCTTGGGCTACTTAAACCCAGAAACTTTGGTCTGTCTGTATGTCTGTCTGTCTGTCCGTCTGTCTGTCTGTGACTGGATTCAGCCACCCGGCCAAAGCAAAATTGATATTGCGCAATAGTCTTATATACTCACGCCACATGTAAACGTCTAAGCCCGGTTTATATGTTGCCCCAAGGGGAGCTGCCGAAGCATCGTGCTACAGCTGCAGGCGGCCCTGGATGCGGTGCGGGCCAAGCTGGTCAATGTTGGCCTGCAGCTGTCAGCAAGCAAGACAGAGGCGATGCTGGTCCACCCGGATGCCCAGTCCCGTCGCAGGCCCAGGTGCCTGCACATCGATGGCGAGGAGCTCGGCTGGAAGTCCAGTGTGCGCTACCTTGGGCTCACACTGGACCACTGCGTCAACTTCCGGCAGGCCACCAGGGAGCTCCGAGCCAGGGCACAGATGGCCACCACGGCCGTGCGAAAGATGGCTGCCAGGGACCGCGGCTGCTCGCAGCGAACGGCCCTGCGACTCTACAATGCTGCGGCTGTGGGGCTGCTCATGTACAGTCAGGATCAATTTGAAAGTTATCACGGGAGCACCGATCAAGCAAGACGACAGCGCCGTTCCGTGGCACTTTTTTTTATTCGCGTAGATGAGATTATGCCACCCTCTCTCACTCCTTGGCTGTTCCATACAATTCGCTCACCACCTTCTGCAAGGGCCGACTGCCACAGTTTTTTTTTTTTTTCATTCCTTTTTGGATGACGTATCCGCGTTTAGTTCCTCGGCAATTTGATAACTCCGAAGTTATCGCAACAATGCGGCATTGCGGGAGAAAAGTACAAATTTGTTTAGACTACAAAGCCTCTGACGTAGTTGCTCTGAGAAGGCTGCGTATCAGTGTGAAGTATATCGTTGATGGGAGAAATGAATAAAGAAAAAACGAAACAAGCGCGGTCGTTATCGTTCCTGACGGCTGTGCGCGCCGTGCATGGAACAGCCAAGGGAGAAGCAAACATAGCATAATCTCGCTGTGGCTGATGCTAAGAAGTGTCACGCAAAGGCGCTGTCGTCGCGATCGGTCGGCGCTCCCGTGATAACCTTCAAATTGATCCCGACTGTACGGGCTACCATTGGTCACCCTGCGCAAGCCCAGCTGGCAGCAGCTGGAGGGCGACCACCGCAGGGGCGTCCGCACCTGCCTTGGCCTGCCTCGAGACTCTCAATGTGCGAAGACGCTGGCTGAGGCGGGGGCATGGACGCTCCAAATGACGGCGGACCAGCGCGCCCTGGGCCACATTGACCGGCTGCGGCGGGCTGAGGGAGGCAGCCCCCTGCTGCAGCGGCTGCGCACACACCGCCACTCGCGCATGGGGCGCATGTTGGCCCTGTACGAGGAGGTGGTGGCCCCCGTGGAAGCAGACCCTCGCTCCAGCCGCCCCCCTGCACTGGAGGCCGAAGTGCACACGGACATCCCGGGCCTGCGTAGCAAGCGGCGGACGACGCACTGCGGGCAGCTGCAGCTGGCTCGGGGCGTCGTGTGGGGCGACCTGGAGGACCACACCCTGGTGTACACGGATGGTTCCGTGCGGCAGCAGCAGGGTTCGGCCACGGCGGCGGCAGTGCTGGGGGAGGCCACCAGGCAGGCGCGGCTGCACTACGCCGCATCATCCGCCACGGCCGAAATGGTGGGCGTAAGCCTTGGTCTGGACCTCCTACTGGAGCTGGAGCCGCCCCCCGAGCGCTGCGCCCTGCTGTGTGACTCTCGAGTGGCCCTACTCCGGATCCAGGGGGGCGACCCGCGCTCCCTCCTGGTGCGGGCCGTGCGGGACAAGGTGGCATGGCTGGCCCAGCAGGGGACTCGCCTGCGGCTGCAGTGGGTGCCAGGCCACATTGGGCTGGAGGGAAATGAGAGGGCAGACGAACTGGCCGCCGACGCCCACGAGCTGCCCCCTTCGCCCACGGCAGCCCACGCAGCTGCGGATGACGCCCGCCTGCTGATACAGCGACATGTACGGGCCCAGCATCCGGACCCGAGGTTGGCAGCTGGAGAGGCCCCACCACCCGTCCGGGCCACACGGATGCCGAGACATCAACTCTCCGCTGTCCTGCGCCTACGCGTGGGGTGCGTGTGGACAGCCGAGCGAAAACACCGCCTGGCACTCATCAATGACCCGTTGTGCCAGCACTGCCGGGCGGCTGTCCAGACCCTGCCACATCTGGTCCTGGAGTGCCCCCAGTTTGTGGCAGGGAGGACCGAACTGTTGGCCGCCTTCGGGGGAGGGGCTCGGCCCCTCGAAGAATTTCTGTGGCCGCCAGGCAGTGCCAGAGAGCGGGACGGAGTCCATGAAGCCCTGGGGTCGTACCTGGATGCCTCAGGACTCCTCCCGGCTCTACGCTTTCTCCCCACGTAAACTAAACGGTGTGTGTGTGGGTGCTACGTTTTTTTTCTTGTTTTTTTTGTCTTCGTGTTTTAAAAAAGTGTTTACCTTGTATATATTGTACATATATGTCCTGTTAGACTTGTATATGTAACCTCTTCTTCTCTCTATCCTCCCTTCCCTGTACAACTGTTTTCCCCATTCCCCACACCCCCCACACCAGCAGGCGTTCCGGTGTCCACCCTTAGGTGAGACAAACTACGCCTGCTGGTGGTCTTTCCTTTCCTTGATTACAATAAATTCATTCATTCATTATATGTTCATACTTGTCAAATTTGTTGTACAAGAACAAGACATTACGCAAATTTAAGACAGGAAATTAGTACACAAGGGACATTTACAGTGTTCCTTTGTTAAAAAGTCATGGATGCTTGGTTTTTCGATAGCAAATGATATTCTATATCTACTGCAGAAAACCGCCGCCTCCTGGCGGCATATGAAAAAAAAATTCACAGCATATCCACGGGGTGAATGATGATGAGTGGGCGAAGCTCCTGAGGGGAAATCATCGGTAAAACCGTGACTCTTCAGTGAAAGTTCGCCCACAACATCTGTGTCCGAACGTAACGTCTAGAAAGACTCGCTTAAACCGCGCGTCGGCACCTTGGGGCTGAGCTCGCCTGATGCGTTTTGCAGACGCCTCACGAGCTCTCACTGCATCGGGGTCTGCCTGCCGATACGCGCGCTTTCTCGCCGCTTCCCGTTCTCTGACGTTTTGGAGATCCTCTTCGCGCCGCAGCCGTGCCGCTTCGCGTACGGCAGGGTCCTCGCGCCGTTGCCGTGACGCTTGGGCCTCTCGTTCTCGAACGCTGGGATCTTGGCGGCGTCGTCGCGCAGCCAGACGACACGCTTCGGCCTCCCGCTCTCGTACGGCAGGATCTTGGCGGCGGCGTCGCGCAGCTTCACGGAGCGCTTCTGCCTCGCGGGCTCGCACATCAGCAGCCTTATCCATCGGGTGACTCCGAGCGCGCGCCAACAGCGAACGGATTTTATTACAACGCTCCCCGCCATCTAGTAAACAATCCAAGAACTAAATTAGAGGTAGCCACGCCTTCTAGTAAACAATCCAAGCGCATCTTTTCATCATATACAAGTACCGCCATCTAGTAAACAATCCAAGAACTAAACTAGAGGTGGCTACATACATACGTCGAGGATGGACAGACCCACGCCCTAAGGAGCTTCGCGCCTAAAATCACGCGGCAACAGCAATGAAAGGTTCCACTAGCTAGGTTCCACGTTCTGCTTGGAACGCACGTGGAGCACGCCCACGCGGCTCTATGAACCTTCTAGCCGGCCGCCTCCATTCACGCGCGTCTCCGCCGTACTGCAGCGCTGGCATCGAGGAACCCGGCCTGTAGCAGTGGAACGCGGTAAATTCCAATCGCCTTGCGCAAACCTTTAGTGTGTTTTCCTTGGAATGAGCGCGACGGTACAGGAACAGCATGAGGGGTGAGCGGTAAAGCGAAGAGGGGCATTTCCTTGGCAAATTTCTACAAAGACTATCGTCTTTTGACGACATTTGCAACGAAAGGAGCAGATACGCGGCCATTTTTTTTCAATATCCTCCCCCGCGCGAAAATGGCTACACGTTTTACTGCAAGTTGAGAGTCCATGGCGGGAAAGCAATCCCGTTGGCAGGCAACGTCATTGACGTCCGTAGGAGCAAGCAGTGTCCGGGACATCGCCGCTTCTGCTTCCACCCGTGATAACTGTGTTTCTTAGTCTGACGAAGCGTAGACCTTCTCATTTGTGGAATCGCCGCTGAACTGCTTCTATAGAAAGTTTTCCACGAACGGATTCGTTCATTACTGTTTCCTGGTCCACACTTCCTTGTCCGCCAGCCGGCAGTCGTTCCATCTATCACAGAAACTCGCATTACTCGTATAACCTTGAAACGCCTTGCAGAATTCTGCAGAATGATAGGCGCTATTTCCCTTCGTCTTTCCTTTAGCCTTATTTTCTCCGTCTTTCGCAGGCTCTTCACGCCTCGATCTTTCCGCTTTAACTTTCGAGTTGGTATCCAATGTTGCCGCTTGCATCGTGAATGTGTCACGTTGCGAAAGAAACCTCTCCTAAATTTCATCTCTTTCAGCGTGGTTGTTCCTTCTCTGCCTTTCTGGAGAAATTTCAGGGATTTCAAGCGGCCGACTATTACAGGGTACTTCGACATGTCCCGGAGATCCAGAAGCCTGCTTCCTTTACCCGCTTTCTCTTCAGATGACCCATTGGTTTCCTCGTGCCAGCTCTCGCGGCCGGGCATTTTAAGTATCGTTCTAACAGGGCAAGTGAATGCAGTAGTTGTTGCTCGGATGTGCGATTACTAACGTTGAACTCGTCAACACTGTGTTCTCGTCACACATGCCTACCTACAGTAATGGTCACTGCAGCTTCTTCTGAGCAGTCAATGTGCGTCGTACAGGACGTGGTGTCTTCGGCACAGACACCAAGACAGCTGAATTAATGTGTCGATGCGAGCTAGTTGGTACTTCATCATGGGAACAGGTTAAGCGCCAGGCACAACTGGAGGAAGGAAAACAGACAGGAAAGGGGCGGAAGGCTTGATATTACTTGATATTACCATGATTACCGGGAGTACTTGATATTGCCATGATGACGGAACTTGGCTGTTTAGGGGCCGAGCGCTGGCTGCACCAATGGCAGAAGGCTCCTGTTTTAAACCTACGCCAGGGTGTGCATCGGCACACCTTCACGCGAGCTCTCCATTCAGGACATTCCAGGTGAAGGGGCTTTGTTTGGCCGCTGCGTCTTACGTAATGCCGCTTGGTCCTGCGTTTGCGTTGAACATGATGATAGAATCCTCGTGCCTGTCGACGTTCGCTGCGGTGACAGATTTCCCACTGGTGGGCAGTCCAGGCCATCGTTCATGGAGGCGGGATAGTCGTGCGGAAAGGCTTGCGTGGGCAAGTGCGTTGGATGACAGCTAAAAACTTCTTGCTTCCACTGAAGTTCTTGATACTTGAGATAATTGAGTCTGATTTCTGGGCGTGGGCCTTGCCCTCAGGAACGTCTGCATCTGACTGCTGCCCACCAGCTACCTATGACTGCTGAGGTGGAATGGGCGACGGGCCGCTTGCTCGTTGCGGTGATTTGCAAGCACTCGGATTCAATATGGCGGAACTTAAAAGGCCTCTCTCTTGGGTGGAGGACGTCACACGCTCTGGTGCATCAAGAGAGATACAGTGCTCAGCGTTCGGGGCGTGGGTCCCAGTGGCCACTGTGATGATGGAATTAGCAGGCGATGCGGAGCACAGAACTGATGACGATGACTCCGTCGTCAGCGATGGCGCACTGTTATGAGTGCGGGGCACACTGGGCATGTTAGGTCCCAGTAGTGGGGCGGGTGCTGTCCCTGGCTGGTTTGGGTCAACGCGAGGTGAGGGTTCAGACGGCATAAACTTTCTCGCGGTTGCATTCGAGGATGGGGCCGGGACGCATTTGGGCATGCATGTTTGACTCACTCGTGTGAAGAGGTCAAGACATGATGGAAAATCCGCAGGTACGTCGTTACGGGTAGTCAGGGCTGCTGGGATGCCAGGCGGCGATGAGATCACCGGGCTAGGTGCTGAGGTATGTTGATGAAGGCGTATTGGCGAGAGGATCGCTTGCTTCAGCAGGGAGTACTGGACTGACGCAGCAGACAGCAGCTTGTAGCGAATGAAGGACAGGCGATCGGTTGGCATGGCTCAAATCACCAGTTTACACTTAAGAACGTCACTGGTGATGCCGTTGACGGAGAAAAACGCTTGGGCCTGAGTCAGCCATACCTCGACGTCTTTGGCGTAAAAACGGCTGTAGTTGCAGGTAGGGACTGGGCCTAGAAACATCAGTCTTATCATCCACAGCACAAAAAAGCTCACCTAAACTGTTGAGCTTCGTAGTGGTATCGGCGGCTCCGTGGGCGTGGATGGCAGTCAGGTGTGTATCGGCGTCAGGTGAGGCCGCAGTGTGTTCTTGCGATGCGGAGGACGGAACTGAACGTGGCGTCTCCGTAGTTGCAGTTGATGGTCCTGGGGTTGTTGCTGCAGGAGAATTTTGCTTACGATGAAAAGGGCTGGTCCAGCCGAAATGAGCAAGGACTGCCTTTTTGAAGTCGTTGTACACATCGTGGCTTTGCAGCGGCAGCCGAAGTTGTGCCACGACGCGCTCTGGGACGGACTTGCTGGCGATGTTGTAGCGCTGCGCCTGCTCGGTGATGCCTCGGATGAAAAAATGGCCCTCAAGCAGCGCAAACCACACAGGAGGGTCTTCCTCGTAAAACTGCTGTAGACCCGGAAGCGTGAGGTTGGGCGGCTGGACGGATGAGCTTGGGAATCCAGACCGGCGCGGCAAAGCCATGGCTGACGGGTCCTAGAGCGTGATCGAAACGCTGACGTAGCGTTGGTGATGCCGCTGAGACCGTTGCCGTGAACGCCTTCAACTGCGGTGCTGTCTCGTTTTCCGGGTCACCAATTATGAAGGGGGCGTGAGAAGAGGTCCCACCTTCATTTATTGAGGAGAGCCGATAGGTTAGCAGAAGGCGAACAGCGGCGGAGACAGGCGAGCCATGGCGCTGGTGCTGATCCTGCGTGGCAGAGTCGAGCTCGGTGCTGTCGGCTTGGTGTCTGGATTCCAACTGCCGGCCGCGTGACTCGTTCCTCGTGGCTCCCGGCTCGGGACAGGATCTGATGATGATGATGATGATGTCCTCAAATATTTTGGCACGTACCCACAAGGGGGATTGGCCAGGGCTAAACCGGTTAAAAACGTGGGGACTTCAAAATACTTATTTCCGGAAAGAGGTCACGCGATGCACTGCTCCGGCGGCACGAGCTAGGCTGACGCGGCTGAGCTGCTACAGATCCTTAGGAACCAGTTTATCTGGACTCAAAAGCTCAGTGAACAGACAATTTCATGCAGGTGACTTTACCGAAGTTTGAAGAGAGCCGTAGCACCAGGGTGTGCCGCAGAAATGCATATAATTCGAACAGAAGAATAATTTGCACTGCCGGGTAATTAAAGACCTTTTTGTATCTATAGACGCCACCATTGTATTTTATCGAAAATATTAAGCCACATCTTCATACCAGCGGTCGTAATAAGGCCACGTCTCAAATTTCGCAGTTGAGACGCGACCAGCCGATACACGCCACCGATCATGAGCTTGGGAGCTGGAGCAGCGACATCATATGTGAGTGCACTGTACTGAATACACATTACATTTCAACAAAGTATGGCCACTGCAATGCCACTTTAGTGATATTATATTTATACCGGACATTTCTCGCCTTCCGGTGCAATCAGAAGCCCCTTACAAACCCTGCTAATATGCCACCGTAATATAGCTGACAAGGTCATATTTGGCGCTGTGCAAATACAAAAGTACAAAAAATGTGCAACATGACTTCCGGGCCGGTGATTGAGAACAGCCTTGGTTTCTATTTTTGAAAGTTCTAAAAAAATCGAAGATGGCATTTTCTCTCATTGGCCTTCGAATTATACCAAAATGCGTGACCTGTGGAGTGCATTTTGTAAAGTGCACCATCTTCACTACACTACCTGAACTAAAGTTAGCACAAGAATTGAAAAATGATAGAACAATCACACCAAGAAAATTTGAAGTCCTTAGCATTTTCAGATGTAAAGAAAAGAGGCTGATTAATTGGATTGACTGTGGGGGTTTAAAGCGGCGGAGAGGCGATGACGGCGCTATGATGGGAGACACGTAGATAGCGCTCCTAGCTTATTTCACGAAGAAAAGTGGGATGAAAATTTGGGCCTGACTCTCCGGAAGCTGAGTCACTTACCCCAAGGATCTTACGTATTAAAGCATTCGTACGCATTAGAGTTATCATTTCGTAAGACATCATTTAATACGCGCTTTTACTGAGAAGTTGTACCCGGCTCATGAGTTGTGGGGCTATCCGTCCACAAAGGAACATAGACACGTGTTTGAACTCAGTGGGAAGAAGTATAAAAAAATGCGGCAGCGCAAGTAAACTGCACGCCCTATTTTCTCTTTCTCTACCTAAACTGTTTCTTTCATGCGGTTTGTGTTCTCACAGAGTTGTATTTATTTTTTCTGAACAAAGCATCGTTTCAGTCCTCTTTTATCTCCAGGGTTCCGTGGAAACCGCACATTACTTTTCTTATTAGAGTTCATGGGCGCTCCCCAAGCGTTTTTGTCTGGCTTCATCGCACTCTGGCTCCTACTGCGGCCAAGTAGTCGAGGAACAAGATTTCTTTGTACGGGATCGCCCATCTCCAGCAGCACTATTGCACAAGTGCTGCCTTTTCCTGAGAAAGCCTTTCATCTTGAACGAAATACATGAAAGCTGCCCGGGAATCTGTTCCCACCGAACGAGGATTTCTGCGCTGTTATTGATGTCATCCTTGAAGCCGCACGAGATGAGTTATGTAGCAGCCATAATTTGGTCTGCCTGGACTCAAAATTGTTATTAGATGTTGCAGTGACAAAACACATCGCAGTCCAGGAGCAAGAGGAACATTCTCCGGCCATTCTTGTTGTTCTGTGCATTGTTTGCAGACTTCACCACAAGCCTACGGTCGCGACTAACCTTCGCATTCGTGGATCCATCCTCTGATGAATGTCTTTCTGCGTTTATTTGTTGATATTTATTAATATTGGTAGTTCGTATGTTCAGTTAGCGCTTTTTGAGATTTAAGTGCAAATTTTGTTCATTATGTTTAGGCTGCCTTATGTACGGGTTTTTGCGAATCATATAAAAAAATAGCTAGCGAAAATAAGGGCTACTAGTCTGGTTACGAAGCGATCACGTTGACGGGTTTCTTGTGACATCGACGGAACAGCATCGGTTCCAACGTGACAAACTCTTTTGGCGATGCAGACGTCCTTCAAGCGTCGGTCCTGTCGTGGATGATGAGATTGTTAACCGAGTGTATGGCGAAGGCAAGGAAAAAAATTCACGCATCTCCACGAAGTGAATCATGAAGAGGGGGCGAAGCACTGGGGATCGTTCTTACCGTAAATCACCCGTGACATTGCCCACTCGCGCATGTAAAGAAGTTACAACGCATGTGCACATCATATTAAATTCCAATCCACTCAAATTCAATAGAATTCAATTTAATCCAATCCAATCCTACGTAGTCCGAATGCAAATCTATTGCAGTCTAATCCAATCCAACCCTTTCATTTCCAATGCTCCTCTTGCATAAGCAGCTTGGCTCTCCAGGAGCCACGCGAAACTGCTCAACTTCTCTCTCTCTCTCTCTCTCTCTCTCTCTCTCTCTCTCTCTCTCTCTCTCTCTCTCTCTCTAACCTTTTGTGAACGTTTTACTTTGTTCTTGTTAACCCTTTGTGAACCTTTTGTTTACAAATGCTTCGATTTCCATGGGGCTGTGCGTCTCTCTCTCTCTCCCTCTCTCTAACCTTTTGTGAATATTGTTCTTGTTAACCTTTTGCGAACCTTTTGTTCACAGATGTTTCGATTTTCACGGTGCTGTGCCGGTCTCTCTCTCTCTCTAACCTTTTGTGAACCTTTTATTTTCTTCTTGTTAACCTTTTGTGAACCTTTTGTTCACAGATGTTTCGATTTAGACAGTACTGTGCCGTGAGCACGGACGCCGGACGCCGGACAAGCGTCGGCCTTAAGGTTCTTCGTCCCTAAAAGTGGCGTCCGGCGTATAACCTCGACAAATGCCAACATCCATGGATCTTACTCCGTGCCCACAACCTCCTTCGCTGGCTTCGTAGTAAGGTGGAGTGCAGTGCTGGTGGTTGGAGATCTTATGTGAAGTGCAACCATCAACGCCGGGCCGAATGTTTCTAGAAAACTTGGAACCTCACTGCCAGTTTTACGCCCAAATAAAAGTGTTGCGAAGTGGAACATCCATGGTGGCTGTTGGACGGACTATCTGTTCCACGCGTCCATCCTTGTTTCTCTGCACCGTTTTTATGTAACTTCCGCGCACCCAAATGTTCATTTATATAAAATTCTGATACTGTGCCGTTGCACTCGTTCTGCCTTGTTGGATGCTGATCTTGAAATAAACAACAATTATTTTGCCTGAGTTCCCACTAAAATTTAGATGTGTTCGGAAAATTTAGTATAAGCTCCTTGCTGCGGCACTTGGTGCTGTGGCGCGTTAAATGAGCATGCGCATGAAGCAGTAGTACCGTTCTTTATAGCGTTCTTTAAACCTGGCATAAAGCGCAGGCATCAAAATTTGCGGTTGCTGCCAATTTCAATCTCTCGAGGCGACTTAAAAAAGGGAATCCGGTGACAAACGTAACTTTCTGTAAATTACAACTTGTGGTCTTATAATGACGCGTTCTCCATACTAGAAACTACGCTGGCATAATGACAATAATTTAAAGGAAGCTTTAGTTATAAAATACGGGACAACATCCCACAAATGGCAACGGTAGCCCATCAAACTGGCGTGATCGCAGCAGCAAGGAACGCTCTGTTCTTATTAACGGAAAATGATAGTACGAGCGTGATTCGCAGCGAAGTGACTAGCACAGTCAAGGATATACAAGCTGTCGTTGCCTAGAGCTGAAGCGACAAAAGCCATTCAACGGCGGCATCCTTTTCAAACGCTTCTATCATGCTCCGCGCAGCAATAATTAAATTGTATCCGAAATATACGCTAGCGTTTTGATGTGCGCCTGCAACGTGAATCAGAACCGTTCTTAATGTCCCTACTTCAACACCACGTCTAGGCAGACTTCATAGGGGGAAAACATGGCATAATTTGGTTTGAGATACGAGTATAAAAACGCGAGTCACTTTCATTGTTTGGTCAAAAAAGTGGCGTAAAGAATACAGGTAATTACAGTCTTGCTGCACGCAAACCTATTTAGTTGATGCTACACTAGTTCTAAATGTCGACGAAACACGCACTGGGCGAAAGGTACATCATGCGCATCTGAAGCGAAACCACGATTTTATAGCCTCCAAATCGAACCGGAATGGCCATGCAAGCGCGAACTTCAACTAAACGAGTAAATGTTGCGGTGATACGCCCTTCGCAGACACGTATTGTTCACGCAGTGCCGACAACGCTCGGCCGGGCTTGTTTCGAAACCTCCCTTCTTTCGTGCCTGGGTCGTATCGATTTCTTGAACGCTTAAAGAAGCACCACGTCCGAACAATTGCGGGGCGCGACTGTGCCTTTTCTTGCGAGTACAGCATAGCGCAAAAGTAGCAGTGGTGTGTGCGGAACACTCACGAGCGTTCCTCACGCGCCTAGTACTGCTGGCATCCCCACTTTGGAGCCACCTCTTTGGAAAGCACTTCCATATCGCCTGTGGAGCGTGTAATTTCAGGCGGTATTTATTTACGGTCCGTGTGGGGAGCCAATGCTTCAAGAATCTTTTTCTGCGTTTGTTAGTTCGTGTTGGACAGTCCCGAAAGAAGAGTGCCATAAACAATCGTAGAAGATTGGCTCATAGCAGATTATAGGAACTTCTCGGAAAGCAGACGAGGTATAACTTACTTATAAGCTGATGCTCAGTCCAATGGTGCACTTTACTATCGATAGCCTCTGATGTTTACCACGTAACTCATATCATTGTTTAGCCATATAGGGAGGAGAGATACGATTTTGTTACATTATTTCTGTGTTCTTTCTTTTCGTTCGCCCCTCGCCTGCACTTTAGGGATGATTGATAGCGGCAATGACGCTAGCGTCGAAACGAAGCTCCGCGAAAAGTGCATGGTGTGCCAAAGATGGGCTTACCACGGACACAGAGAAAAATACGTAAGTGAGAATCTTAGCTGATCAGGCACTTCTCCAATCGTCAACGAGTTCGAAATCGAGTTGTGCACTTTTTTGAATTGCATGGCGCCCTTTTATTTTTGCTCTTGACGTTGTGTTTTCAAAAACCAGAGTCATATTCTACAGTAATTCGTAGGATCATATTCAAGATAAATTGCCTGTCTGTGGACGTCAGCACGTTCGAACAGGAGCAATATCTACCTACTATCGTTGCCATCTTTTAGGGACACCTAAATGGGATATAAAAAAATATGGTATTGGAAAAACTGTAAATTATACTAAGGATCAATTTAAAAATCCTGTATTTTGTAAAAAAAGCCTTATTCAACACATTACGTGCAGACTTTTGTAACTCTTATCCCGGCCTCATGTTTAGTAGGAAAACTGTGTTTTAGACAATAAAACACGCCAAAAATGACCAAACTAATACCACGAGAGCAGCCATTCCTGCAAACAAACTGAATTACTTCTGTGTGCTTTGACGCCTAATTCGTTTTAAGATTTCTCAAAGTACGTTGGTTCAGAGTGGCCTCGGGTTGAGGTTCTTAAGAACAAACACAAAACATGAATGGACTCCCAAAGCATGCGAGCAAATTCTGTAGACACTTAACCAACTATCTAAGTAGTGTAGCTATCAAACACTTGTCCTCTAGCACACTAATCGAAGAGATTATCCCCCATCGCCCTACGTGAATGCAGGCGGCTGTTGCCGGTGTAGAAGTGGATACACCAGCCCTGCCAGTACTATCCACCCATTCACTATTTTTGACGGCACAAAAAATGTTTATTTGCAGCAATTCTTTCTTTCCTGCGTTTGGAATTTTATGCGTTTTAAAAAAGTTTCTGTTTCTGCGAATGGAATATTTATATTCACGGCAGTGGAATCTACTGTTTTTGCCTTTTGCCCAATTTGTATTCACCCTTCAGCGGCACTTTAAATACGACTACCTACGTGCGATCTGCTTCAAATCAAATTAGGCACCCAGAGTTGTTCGTCTATGGCCGTACAAGGCAAGACCGAAGACGTAACAGAATAATAAGAATGCATGCATTCTGCGGTCTGGATATCGACAGGTTTCCACCAAAACGTCGATCAGAACCCTAGAGGCACGCGCTTGGACAAGAATCATACCACCTGCACGTCGTTCCAAGAGACATTGAAGATATGTGGGCAAAAATATTTCACTTTCTTAGATGCATTTCAAGCCGCATAAAAGGTGTAGAAAATGGTGATGAGGCCCTTCGATCGTGCAAGCACAACTGATATCTCGCCTCACACACGGACTGCCCTGCCACTCAGTCACTCACAAGGTTGCAGTGGATAGGCTTCTCCACAAAGCATCTCGCCATTTTCTTCTTCCCTGTGTCGACAACAGCGTACTGGGCTATAGCCTGGTTAAAATTTCTGCATTTCTCTTACCTCGTTGTTTGCTTACCGTTTCCCGAAAGCCCGCTGCCAACGCAACGCTTGAACAATTCAATAAAAGTGTTTTCAATCGCTCACACAATAGCTCATTTAGCCGGCGCATCTGCCGTTT
Source organism: Haemaphysalis longicornis (assembly GCF_048455015.1). Lineage (NCBI taxonomy): Eukaryota > Metazoa > Arthropoda > Arachnida > Ixodida > Ixodidae > Haemaphysalis > Haemaphysalis longicornis. Next base: position 277,125,920 of record NW_027526295.1, on the reverse strand, counting down.
CGAATAAAAAAGGGGACCGAACCAGTTCTCCGAACCGCATTAGAAACTGTCGTGATTATTGAGTCATGGAAGCTATTCGGGACAGTTTGCAGTTCAGGCAATCCGCTAATTGATCGTGAGGGGAGAAGCGGCTTCCCCGGCTTTTACTTGCGGCACCGGTCGCAGGTACAGCTGAGTGGGTGGAACCACCGTTAAGCAGGACCATGGATCGAAAATGGGTTCAGCAACGCCTGGTCGCTGCTGCTTTAAAAAAACATAACGTGGGGACCCGTCCACGTGTGCACCTGTTCAGTAGCAGGGGGCGGCAGAAAGTTAGGTGGGCAGATGAGATCAAGAAGTTGTGCGGGGATAAATTGGTAGCAATTAGCACAGGACCGCGGGAATTGGAGATCTATGGCAGAGACCTTTCCCCTGCAGTGAGCGTAGACAGCCTGATGATGATGGTGGTGGTGGTGATATGGTGATGATGATGATGGTAGTGAGAGTCGTCATCGTCGTCATCATGACGACGATGACGACGATGATGATGGTGGTGAGAGAGAGAGAGAGAGAGACAACCTTTAATAGAAAAGGATGACCACTGGTCACGATGGGGGAAAGGAATGGGAAGGGAGGGTAAGAGAAAATAAACAAATTAATGCTGGTCGTTCTCAGTAGAGTCAATAACTGGGCCAGTTCTTGGAACCTGCAATTCATGGACCAGTTCATGGTGATCGCAATGGGGTTTGTGCACATACACCAGTTCGTTCGGGGGAGGACCCGCTCAAACAACCCGTGCCAGACCGCTTTTAATTGAATAAACCGCTATTTCATATAATAGTTGTGCATCAGTTTGTTGTGGATCGGGATGGGGTTGGGGAGATTGAAATGTACGGTGCGTGGCGAAAGCTGGGCACCACCAAACTAGGTGTGTGAGGTCTGATGGAGTGGTGGTACGGCAGTAAGGACATCGAGGGGGCAGGTGAGGGGTATACCACTTGCGAAGTGTTTCAGGTGTGTACGCTGAATTTGCAATATATTTGTTAATAAAAATTTCGCCTGAGCGGGGAATAGGAGGTAGGCGGCTGAGGTAGCCAGCTGGAGTTAGGGCTTTTAGACGTGTGCGTCGGTCCTTCTTGTGCTGGTGAACACGCATTGCTGGGGAGGGAGAGGGGGACCGCGACGGCCTTACCCCAGGCACCAGTGGAGGATAAGAGGGGGAACTCTCCTGAGCGGCCATATGGGCCGCCTGGTTGCCTGAAGAAAATGGTTCGTGGCCAGGTACCCAGTCGACGCGGATGTTGGTGTTGTTCCGTTTGAGGAGTTGAATTTGAAATAGAATTTCGTGGACGACAGGGTGGGTCGAATCATATGATCGCAAAGCTGTGAGGGCCTCGTACGAATCTGAGTATGCGTATGGAGGGCGGTAGAGGTGGGTCACAGTCAAAGGCGATAGCGGACACTGCGTTGTTAATAGCGTACAGCTCCGCATCGAGGCTGGAAAGGTCTTTGCCAAGTATGGTAGTGTACCCTGAGAGAACCGGTGCCTCAGGGCATGTCCAAGCAAGGCCCGCGCCGTACTGGTTTACGCTTGCGTCCGTGAAAATGTCCAGTTCGTTCTGAAGGTGATCCCTTTGGAGGCGTCGGATTCGCCGCTGTCGCAATAGAGTATTAGTACGCTCTATAGGTCTGCTATGCGTAGAAGTATCAATTACTGGACGCTGCCAGGGTGCTATGGGGACTGGGTAATTGGAAAGTACTGGTGGTCTTCTGACGTCCCACGCTACTAAGGCGTGTCATGATTACCTGTCTACGAAAGCTACTATTTTTTTCCTGGGTGGTAGGGTGAAGACTAGGACACAGGACTGATTTTTTCAACCGTTAATAAAAAACCGAAGCCGTTCATTAATAATGTGCGGTTCTCATTTATAGTAACAAATGCTTCAGAGTTGCTTTAAGCCGATGTCTTGGATGTGTAAATTCATAATGAACTGGAGGAGGTGTACGAGGTTAAAAAAGAGATGTTACGTGTATTCACGCAAGCCCCCGCCCGAACTGACACACTTGCCAGCCATCCTATAAAACACAAAGCAAGTTACGGGTCCTTATGCAGTCTCGTTCAGTTGGTTGCTGCGCCATTACTTAAATAACATATAGTGCTGCAACTTATTTTTTTTATGCTACCACATGGGAGAGAGCGTTAAAAGGTGAAGTGTTTGGTTCAGTAAAAAGCTTGTGTTCAGACAGTCTGTAAAGCACGTTCTTTGGGTAGTTGGTTCATCATAGTTATGCTTAAAACTTCGCGTACGGACGGGACACAGAAGAGACGTGACAGGGCACTCACAACTACTAGTTCATTAGAACATGGAGCATGCTAATATACCCACACCAGCACATGCGCACACATGTCGCCATCTTTATCACAAGATATAACGGTTTAAAAATTCATACTCATTTCTGTACAAAGATATGGATGGTTCACTCACACATTGTTCACCATGCTCGCCACCATTGTTCACCACCGTTTAAGGGAACGCCAGTTGAATAGGCGTAACAAAAGGGGATCCCACCTTCCGCACCATTGCGTGGATTGTGAAAGTGAGCCATGCGAGCCGGTTTTGACTCAGACAAAGGTGTTGAGCAAAAGCCGAGAACAGGGGGCAAGAGAATTAATCGAGGCATTTTTCATTCGAAAGCATTGTGAACAATGTGTGAGTGAACCATCCATATCTTTGTATGGAAATGACTATGAATTTTTAAACCGTACTATCTTGTGATAAAAATGGTGACATGTGTGCGCATGTGCTGGTGTGGGTATATTAGTGTGCTTTATTTTCAAATAAACTAATTGTGAGTCTGCACTCGTCCTGTCTCGTTTCTTCGGTGTCCCGTCGATATGCGCAGTTTTAAGTATAAATAATTCAGTCAGTCTGTTCACTAAGTGTGGGGAAAAGTTTAATAGTATTCTCCGAACCTATTGCCTTGTAGCGCCTTCTGAGGCGAGCGACACAGAGACGACGAATACACTCGTATAATGAAACCGAGGATTAGGTGTTCTGAAATATGCGCAAATACGTTTTAGAATTTTGCCGCTTATAAGCTGCTTAAAATGCTCATAGCAGATTTATTCAAGCAGCCTAATATTACGTCCCCGCACACTTGCGCGGCCTGCTTTAAACTGAAGTTTAAAAGAAAACATCGTATCTAATCCAGAATTAAGGACGGAAAAAATTGCGCGAGAAGCGGCTTACCATTGGGAGCTGATTAAGGCATAAGAAAGAAAGTAGCGAACACAACGCATTTGGAAATCTGAAAAAGAAATATGTATTCATCTTCACAGCGCACAAATAACAGGACGAAGGGGAGGATAGCACTGGAAAAGCACTGAATTTGTGTTATTTGTGCGCTGTTATTGTGCGCTGTGAAGATAATCTGTATCAACTAGCCCGGTTTTCTACGCTACTTCAAGAAATGCGGAAATTTTCTAACATGGTTTATGGTTAATATTCCCTGTACTTATAGGAGACGGTGTCGGGAGGAGCGTCATTCGCCAGATACCAGGCTGAAGAAAGATGGGAGGGGGTATTATTTCTGCTATCAAGGGCTAGTCCACTAGCTTGCGACAAGCATCAGCGGTTGCCCTCGTCGGGCGTGAAGTCGATGGTGCCCTGCGTATTCACTCATCTCTCCTGCCCCATGCTGGTGCAGACCTTAAAGGGAACGCTGTGCGGCAAGCTCATTGGCTGTTGCCCGCTTCACTTGGTTGAACTGCAACTGTCCTCGGAGCGTATAGCGCTGCGAAATTATGGACCTTCGGCTTTTTTTGGTGACCTCATTCAGACAAAATCCAAGTGCATGTTACGTTAAGTTAAGCCTGAAGCTTCTGAAGCGTCTCGTAATTTCCGGTTTATACCCGCTTGCGCAAAGATTGAGGCACAGTAGGTGGTAGGGGCGACGTGGGTGTGCATTGGGCGAGCTCTAACGTCACGCTTTCAGGTCTAACGTCGTAACCGGTACACGCAGCTTGACGTGCAATGAGTATAACGTTGCTTGGCATGTCATACGGCTCAACTCGAAAGTCACCTAAAAGTAGGGCTAACCATCGAACTTCAGCCCTAACGTCACGCTTTGAAGTCTAACGTCGTCATCCAGTACCCATTTGAAAAGTACGCACTACATGTGCGGTGGTCAGGCTGACATCGTATCACCCCAAATTAAAACGTCACACCTAAACAAGGGCCCTTCGCGCATGACCGACAGTTGCTTCTGTAATTGTAGCAAAGTTGTTAATGCCCGCAGAGTTTCACACCCACATGACGCTGTCTTTCGTTGGGTTTCTCTCTCCCTGCCAGCAGAAATATTTATCATATATAACAGCTGACACCCGTAAAAAAAACGACTGTTTGTCAAAGCTGAACAAATCTGGGCTAGATTTAAAAGCAGCTGGCGGAAAGCAGAGATGGACCGACGATTATGCTAGGGTCAGCATGCTCTAGCGTTTATAAAATCACCCGTAAACACAAATACCATGTTGAGTATTCTAGTAAATATTTATTATTTAAGGACGCGACAAAGGTACCCTGGAACGAAGAATGGCAAAATCTAGCCGTGAAATAACAAATGATTTATTTCTTCCTAGAACAAATTTCTCGCAAGACTTTTCACTGCCGTTTTTTGACCGGTAGGAGGCACTCGACGCGCAAGCTCCGATTACGCCAGTGAACATGACGAACACTACTAATGTTTTCAGTTTTTGTGCGTACAAAAATTGGACATTATTTAAACATAACTACCAGAAATGTGACTATTCCTTCTGCTACACCCACCCTCCCACCCCTAACCTGCCACAATGGTACCTGCGACCATTCTCTCCTCGATCCCCCGCCCACCTCCCACGTTGTTCTCCTCCTGTATCGCTCCTGTCATGATAAACGCAATGTGAGCTTCCGAAATGCAATTCAATTTCATCGTGTTCACTTGGCTGGCGCGCCGTCCCTTGGTACCTCTGTTACTGTTCGGCTTGCTGCACGAGGGCGAGCCCTTTTTGCATATATTGGTTAATATATACTCAATTCATTCCTTTATCTGACCCAAGCTGCTCATCGTGGTACATATACCCTGTACCCATTTCGTGCATTGAGGGCAGTGTGGGAAAATCGCGCAGCTTGTGACGGTCATCGGAGGCCGAAAGCAACGGCTTTCTGTAACTCCACTGAAAGGCTAGAATCCTGACGACCTTCGTCCCAGCGCGGCCCAGCCGATATCCAATGCTTGGTAGAAGCAGATGCATAAGATGATAGAAATAGCGAGTAAAGCGGAGCAAGTCGCTATTTCGCGCGAACTACATCGCAAACGGGAACACTGTTAGATGCAATTTCCGGCTTCACAGAAACACTGTTCACGGCCTCTCCTGAGCTCTTCTTTCCTTCATGCAGTGCGTGCTCCGAGGTAGTCCCAAGCGCCAATTTTACTTTGTTTTCTAGGAAACAGCCTAAAAATCTGAAGACAGCCTCGCCATAAAAAAAAAAAAAACCGTATTTATTTAGTCTCCTGTGAGGCTATGTACTCGGTGCTCTGGGCCAATCTCCAGCGAGGATATGTATCTTCAGAGGGCATTGTTGTCTCTACGATAACGCGGCCAGAATGAAAACTGTCGAGGGGTCGCAATGCGGCTTCTTTGTACGAGACGAGCAATACTGCAGTTTCTGGGCACGATCTTGAACCTGGGTGAAACATTGCGTCGAACGTTATGCTCTCTTTGATCTTGCCGCTTGTGAGTGACGCTGAAAGCTTGTTTGCAGAAATGTAGGGGTTTTTTTGGGCGCAGGCAGACCCCATACAAGTCTTTGGTGCCTTTGGTTTTAGGAACACGAATTATTTCATTCGCTCACAAACACGGCTGACTACCGCTGTCTCCGCATTGTACTGATAGGGGCGGAGTTTGAGTTTCCTTCCAGATGTATTTGGGCTCCTGCCATCTTATATAACTGCATCTTTCAGTTTGGGTATGTACTCTTTTCCCTGACAGAAACGGCTCTCAAAACCTGAGAACTTTCACGGGCAATGTTCGAGAGATTTCCAACCTTTGTGTTGTGCTTCTTGTGGCTATTCAGCGAGAATCTGCGACAGCTTGGCTTAGCTGAAAACAGTATCTTTACACTGCACAATGAAGTGGACCTCTTCATCTTATCAGAAGATTCCCGGAAGCTTTTCTGTACAGTCCTTTTGAAACTAACCTCTTGAAGGAGGCTCTTTTCCTTCAAAAGCGCATGCGTTTTTTTTTTTAAGCCTGATCTTTAATTTTTTAATTAGACTTTCGTGCCAAGCCGAAATAACTGCGTGTAAGGCGCCAGCTGCCTCGAGCCTCTATACTTGTTTGTAGAAGCTGTCTTCATCTTATGAGCACGGAATTTCTCTGCTCTTGTTTTTTGGGATTATGTTTTATAGAGTATCCGGGCATGACGCATGCACAGGAACATAACAGTTTGTTTTTACGTAAGTTACTGTTTCTTCCAAGTAAACTTACGTGAAAGAATAGGGGCCACAATTTGTGTTTCTTCGGCTTTTGGGACTCGCTCTTGGAGCGCTACTCGCTCTTTAAATTGTTATTGCCGTGGTCTGACTTTCGGCTTCAGCAATCACGTGCATTCTGAGCGTGTAGGACAATGCGGTCGCGTTTGTCGATCTGTTTGCGAGAAAGTATAACGGCTATACGCGTATATCGCTCTTAGTATTGTAGAAATGCTTAGCATCACCACCATCATCATCGTACTCGGCCTTTCTATGTCCACTGCAGAACTTACGCCTATCCCATATTGATCCAGTCGGTGCCCCAGTTAAATCTTTGCACACAAATGCTCTTATCTCATCTCTCAGTAAGGTTAATGGCCGTCCTCTACTCATCCCAATCCTCCGAAAATCCTATAAATGTTTTTGCACGCCATCCCTCAATGGAGTTAATGGTCGTCCTTTACTCGTAGTCCCGTCTCTGCCAAAATGCTATAAACTTTTTTGCGTGCCGTTGTTAAAAGCCTAACGTTTATTTTACAGTGCTGAGATGGCAAAGCCGTTGCACCAAAGGAGGAGAGGGAGCAGTAGGGGTGAGGGCGAAGTGGCGACGCGGCTAAAGTGCCCCTTTTGCCCCTCACTGCCGATATCTATCGCCGATACATAGCGCCAGTCACTTTCAGTGCTTGTTCTTTACACGTTATACAACTTTTCTGCGGATAGTGTTAACTCGTCCGTTTTCATTCATCCTCTGCTAGCTGCTCTACCAACTTTACCGTTCATTTTTTGCAAAGACATTCACCTCATACTCTAAACCATTCAGTACCACATATCGATTCGTCTGGATAATTTGTTACCCACCCCGCAAAACACAGTGACCCCAGCTCCCATTTTTTGCAGGAAGAAATTTTCAAACGCCTTATAGCGAGACACCACCCTCGAAAATAGGGACGGCTTGCAAGCAACCCGACTTCCGGGTTCAGGATTTTCTCTTCGCATGAAAGGGATTGTGTGCCTCATTTTTGCTGTTTCATTAAAATATATGATCGATTTGCTTGGAATTATGCATTTTATTTCGCAGGGAAAATTAATGGATAAATAATAAAATAATAAGGTTCACTACCTAGAATCTACAGGAAAAGACCATGTTGATATATTAAATTATGTCTTTTATAACCACTTACGTGCACTGTGCTTACGACCTCAATACCTGAACCTAAATTAGAAGCCATGGCCCTTTTCCTTTCTAGCCATCTATTAGAATCCCCCATCCTCCTTCGATATGTTCTTAATATTTATATTGCTTCTCGTCTCCGCTCCGGTGACGAACGTGATTGGTTTCCCTTCGAGCGAAAATCCAAATTAGACGCTCGATTGGCATTAGCTGTCTCCGGGTATGTGAGCACGTATAAAATATTTTTACATGGTCTGCAGTAATGAAAACGTGTGGGATGTTGCTGTTTTACGAGGAAGTAGAAAAATTGACAGGGTGTACGAAAAAAAATTCCTTAGAAATAAAAAAGATGGTGCTGGCATGAGATTACTCAGAAACAAAATTGAAAACTGTTTTTTTTATCACACGAGAGTCTCGCAAGAGCGTAGCAGAAGAAAATTCAATTTAGCACTCTTGAAACGCGAAATAACATTTTGGCTTATTCTATTCGTCTTTTCAGCACCACATTATCTGCATGTCTCCCTGTATATTATCAACAGGACCTCCAGGACTCCTAAGGGACTTCTGATTCGTGATTGCGAAAACCTTAATGCCTAATTGAGCGCCGATGACTGCTCCTTCGAGTTTTGCGCTGGAAGCAATGTTTGCGAGCTTTTCCGTGTGTTGTGTTTTGCAGTTTTGTTATTGAACTGGTGCGGGTTACTGTCCGGCGTTTTTACGATACCGTGTTGACTGTAGACTAGAATCATTTGGGCGGTATTGCTTAGAATTCAAGCACATTTATTTTCCCGTCTCCCGTTCGGTGACGCCTATAGATAGATCCACCCTTTTCATGCCTCCCTTCGTGTCCACAAAGTATTCATCCTCTGACGGCAAAGGTTAAGAGTGCCTAGCACATGAGCGGAAAGGACGCAACCTCGCACTTTTCTCCGCTCCGAGAACCGGTTTGGCTGCCGGTTGACCCACCGGATCAGCCGGGTATGTCCAAGACATAATAAAATTTGTGGGGCTTAACCCGTCGACGGCTGAGGCGCGCCATAGTGGAGGGCTTGTAATTACTTTTGACAACCTTGGATCTTTACTTTCGCTGAAATCGCGACACACGGGCATTTTCGCTTTTAGCCTTCTTCTGAAAAGGGGGTACCGCGGACGCAATTGATCCAGCGTTCTCGGGCTCACCAGCACAACGCCTTAGCCACTGCACCACCGCGGCGGGTCCGCGGGTATGCGTTACGCTTCGTAGCTAACGCGGCGTTTAGATATAGGTATGTGAGAACTTCGGTTTGTTACGGTAGCGTCGAAGCTAAATGGAAATTGGTAAATCGGCCGTGAACTGCCGTCCCAGGTTCCCTTGGGACTTGGGAATTTCGAACGGCAGAAAACTTGGGACGGCAGTTAGAGTAGAGCAGCGTAAAAATTTAAAGGAAGTTAATATTGATACATTGGCTTCTTTGGTCCAATGAGAAGACACACGTCATCACGCCAATATAAAATGGACACCATTATCGGTCAAGCAAGCAGCTAATCAACCAGAAGCATGTACCGGTTTGTAGTTTGTGTTAAATGTATGCCTTGTACTTGAAGACAGAAGATTGAGGAGAAAGGTATTACCTGCAGGTAGCGGGAAGTACGGCGCTGTACACTGGTTCATTCAAATAGAGGGGAGTAGGGTAAAAAGCGCGGCTAGTTTGTAATGCTGGCTAGGTTGATGGGAGCGCCCTGAAGTAAATATAGCGGGCTGCTGCGTGTGCTGCTTCAATCCTTGCAAGACCACCCTAGTTTAGTGTTGTGCAATATATTGCCTCGTGAATATTGCCACGTGCGTAACTGCGACCCCTCCAAGCCACAAGTCTGCAAAGACTATGCCGGCGCTTTGAGCATAAGCGCTTTGGCAAGCCGCTTGCATGCTTGGCTATTGCCCCGGCCCCGCCATATTGCCAGCCTCGGCTCATCGATGATTCCGTCGATGATTTTGGCTCGTACCCAGCTCACATAGATGGCTGTTGCACCTCACATGGATTTTCAAACTTGCCACTGAAAGTTCTACATGAGTGGCTGGCCCGGATCCTTTTGTCCTATATGAACCTCTCGTTCCAGTATTTAACTTTTATTGGGAAGGCTGCGTCGAGGTACAGACAGACAGACAGACAGACAGACAGACAGACAGACAGACAGACAGACAGACAGACAGACAGACAGACAGACAGACAGACAGACAGACAGACAGACAGAGAGACAGGCCAAAATTTTTGTGTTTAAGTAGCCCGAGAAAGACTATCGTATTTAACAAAAATTTTCTGTATATGCGAAGTCCCGCCTTTCTTCAGCAGGTAAGAAATGAAACAATACTCATTTCAGCTTCTTCAGTGCAACGGGCCTACGTGAAGGCCTGCAGCCTCCAAGATTTCTCACATTGCCTCCATCCTTCCATCCCACAAAGTTCGGTCTTCTAACGTAGCTAACCCGGCTCTTATCGCTGAAATCTACCTTACTTTCCATTTCAATACACCGACCGCTCCCACTGGCACATGGAAACAATTTTCAGGATCAAATTACCGGCAGCCTCCTTTGCCTGAATGCAATCTTCTGGTTCATTAGATCTCAACTTATGCTTCTGAGCTATTGTAAGAGGTACAATAGTCGAACCATATCGTTTATTATTTATTGTTCCAAAGGAAGGTGCCTGGGGTTCGTGCCGCTGACGGGACTACAGGAGGGGAAAACAACAGCGTTTCGGAACAGGTGCTGCCATCTGCAGCACGATCAAGGGACAAACGTTTATCGATCGGAAACACAGTCCATGGGCAGCACTATTAGTGTAAGTCACATTGTGTTTCGTTTAATCGGGTTCTTCTCACTGTTCTGTGGCGCTAAGAATTCACACATCGTTGACGGAGCATATACAAGCAGCGGACGCCCATTTGTGACAAATTCAAGATGCACGTTTATCAAAGTTCGCCTCGTATAAATTTATCTTCTCCATATCCACAGGGGTGATAATGTGTGAAAACAAGTGACGGGTATACAAAATGGGGTTGATTACTGCTCGTAGTGGATGAAGCCTCACGGGGATAGCTGTAGCATCACTTTATGGAGAATATAACACGATAGCCTTTCTTTGGCTATCTGAGGGTCAACACATTGGAATGTTTGTCTGTCCGCCCCTCAGATCTGTCAAATAGGCTACTGGTGAGACTGCTCCCTAGTGGGTTACTTATGCAGTGTGAAGTGTGAATCGGTGGGTCAATGTGATTGCTGATTGTAAGGGAGTGTGTAGGGAGAAGCAAGGGAGGTATAGTGGGATGCAAAGTTTCAAGGTTGTAGACGAAGGAGACGGAAAAGGAGATGCGAAAGAGTTTATCTGGTGAGGTACGGTAGCGGTTCGAGCGAAGGTAACGGTGGAGGGGAAAGAAATTAGGGTTATTGGAGTGGCGGAATATGATGGGGAGGGATGGGAAAGGGGAAGCAGATATGGTGATGGGTGTGGGATTGGGGGCATGAGGAAGAGGAGTGTAATGGATGGGAGAAGGAGAGTACAACGAGTGGAATAAAGATGTAGAAAGAAAGAGATGAGGGAGAAATAAACGAATTAGTGTAGCAGGAGAGGATGAGATCTGGGAGGAAAAGGTGGAAGGGGAGAATGAGGAAAATAGGGTAGCGGAAAAGGGGCGGGGAGTAGAGTACTCATAGGGAAACTGAGTGAATGGGAGTAGTACGATTGAAGTGGAAAAATATGAGGGGAGAGGAAGGAAAATTAATAAGGTAGGTAACTAGGGCAGGGAAAAGAAAAGGGAAAAGAAGGTTAGCGGAAGAGTACCGATAACAAAAAGATTAGATTGGAAACAGAGTAGGGAAGAGAGGTTGTAGAACCTTGTGTTGTATGTGGAACCCTCTCCAGCTGCTTGATCTCATGGGCCTCCGTACTGTTTCTTCTACAGCACCCCTCTAAAAACAGCTAGTGAGGATATGGAGCCCCAGTCAATGCCACCGTTCCCGGCAACGAAACTGTCCAGCGCATATCCGAGAGCTGGACCACTGAGCAATGCCAGTGGTTCCGCGAGCAGCGTAACCGGGACTTTTCTTTATTGTCCTTCCAATTAGTATGTCAAAATTACCGTGCAGACAGAACAGCATATCATCCCGCGTGCAAAGATCTGACTACTGAACAACGGCGTATCCTTATACGCATACAAACACACCATCTTCGTTTTCGCTGCCATCACATTTATTTGGCGTAGCAAGCTAAGCATCTTAGCTATACTAACGCCGCCACGCTCATTAAAAATGGCTCTCTCGCTCTATCTCTCTCTTGTAGAGAGCTCACATTCTGACCCACACCGTATATTCCTCGGGATACCCTTCAGAGAAGCTCGGGGCATCCCCTCTGCCATCATGTTAGCTGCTGACAGGACCGGCACCTACCGACCCTCCGCCTCTCCCCTTACTCTCACAAGGAAGGCCCAAAAAGCCAGAAAATCTTGAAGGGTCGTGAAACTAGCCCCCTTTCTCAGCTCTGAGTTCTCAATAAAAATGTTTAATCTCTCTATCCCAACATTCCATTCCAACAAGCGTGCAGAAATGCATAAATGTAGCTTGCAATTTATGCGGAGGTCGCAAAGTTTCTGCAAAAGACCATGCATTACTTCACTCGTGAAAAACGTTTTCCGGGGTGCCATTCTACCAGCGGAAGAAGGCAGTACGCTCTGTGTGATTCAGGTTTAGAGGGCTAGGTATAGAGGCAATTCCAGTGGGCTGTCTAGAGCGGCTGGAAAATCCACCCACTATCAGTGGGGCCCAACGCGAAATGAGCAAATCCTCATTGACCAGCGAAACATTAACCGCTTCTACTTAATCGAAGGCATTTTGCTAGGGAAAGACAGAGTGGTTCGGAGCGCACTGCATAGATCCGACATACCCACTGAAACATGGAAAAGACACCTCAGAGCAAAAAAATTGTCTCCAAAAATGAAGCGTTAGACTCATAAAACTGTAAAACGTAATGCATGTAAAAAACAAGCACGCACGTTTCAGAAAACGCAGGTGGGGTGCCGATGTAACGTTTTCTCAAATTTCCCGGAGCCCTAAAATACACAACCCTTCAGGGCTCTGGTACTCAAGAAACATTGCTATCGCCAACTCACCGCCACCTTTCAAAAAAATATGTAAAATTGCGCGAAGGATGTTCAAACGTTCACAACTATTACAGAATGCATAAAACATGCCTTAAGCAACCCAGGCCGCCCACAAAAACGGCTAAAACCAGCTTGACCGTGTGCGATGAGGGCGTACGCAGTATCATCGTGCAAATGGAAATCGATCGATACAAAGTGGTTCACTGCTTGATGTACAGTGCTCAGCGATTGAAACGCGATACTCGGAGCGCGTGGCTGCCGGTGCTTGTTGCGCCACAGGTGAGCGCTTGTGAAAGCGAGCTGACCCATTGTGGTATACGGTGAGGGTGAGAGCGTTCGTGACGCATGCTGACTGCATCCGGGGGACAGCCCTTCAGTGTGTGGTTCTTGGCGGTGCCATAGGGGTGCCACATGCCATGGCTTCAAAACGCTGCGCCTGCGTGCCGCGCCGCTCCGCGCAAAGCTGGGCGAGCTGGCACCGCGCGCGTTACGAAGAATTTGAATGAGCATTTATCGCGATGTGTTATCGTGGCGCGCACAGCAGGCAGGCGCAGCGTTTTGAAGCCATGACAAGTAGCACCCCTATGGCGCCGCCAAGAACCACACACTGAAGGGGTGTCTCCCGGATGCACAAAGCATGCGTCACGAACGCTCTCACCCTCACCGTATACCACCGAAAGTGCGTCAGCGCGCTTTCACAGGCGCTCACCTGTGGCGCAACAAGCACCGGCAGCCACGCGCTCCGAGTATCGCGTTTCAATCGCTGAGCACTGTACTAATGGAAAACTTGGTAGGTCGTAAAAACAACGTCCTCGACACACAGGGAACACGTAGAATGGCCGTCAGATAGAATAACAATAAAAGTAGAACGGCGTGATCGAGTTGAAAATAAAGCGAAAAGCAAAAATGGCCGTGTGTACGAGATTTCGGCGCATATTAAAGATCCTCAGGTGGTCAAAATTAATCCGGAGCCCCCCACTACGGCGCGCCTGATCGCCTGCGTTGCGCCGGCGCGTTAAACCCTGCAATGAATCAATCAACGAGTTGAAAATAAAGTTAGGTAAGGTTGAGTTTTTATGGGATTCGAACCAAGGACCTCCGCGATGCGAGGCTGGCAAGCAACCGACAACTACCACAGCTTGGCGATTTCTTTTTATTACATGGAAAACTATCTCTCGAAGACAAAAAACCACAGGCACAAGCACATTCACTGACATTTTTTTTTAAAGCAACAGTAGCTACACTGGTCCATATTTTTAGAAGTCAGACACGCACACGCTTGGGGGAGATGCAACCAGCCCGGCAGCTGTTTTTGAGCAACAAAGACACTGTGCATTATCGCACATTTTCGTGGGAAATTGAATTCGTTCCCGAGGTTCCTCCTCATTGCGGTCAATCATGCGGCACTTCCTCAGGCTGAACCTCCTAGTCAACACAGGAAGATCGTACGGCAGAGAACAGTCTTTGTTCCCTAGAAAAAAACCGAATAATATGTGTGGTGTTGCCTATTTGTTTCTTCATTAAGAATCCGCTGGAGAACTTTAAAAAAACACAGCATAATCGGGACAGAAAAACGCAATGGTTAATTGTCTGTTTCGTTGCACAAGCAGCAGTTGAGACCAAGAAACAAATGCCCCTTTTCTGTTAAGCCACGTTTTAGACGCAACGTAAATGTGCGCAACCTAAAAAATAAAGTTCTTGCAGCAGGCTGAATGCATGTGCGTTTGACACACTGCGGCACTGCTCTCCAAAATCTTTATATATGTATGGCGGTAAACGGGCACGGGGAGTAACCATTAATGTAATTGACACGTCAAGTCCTTCTTATGTTCGTACAGGTACTCGAAACTTGCCAACTAAAGCTGGAATCTGTAAATGCGTTGCGGCCCTCGACTTTGGTACGTGCGTTAGAGGCATGCAGTGGCGCCTACATAAGTATTTCGAGCAGGGTAATTGCAGAATTAGTCATTAGGCGAGTACCAGAGCACGTACCCACTAAATACAATCTTTTCTGGCGTTGCGAACGCATGTGTTTGCAAATACGATGAAAAACGCAACAACTAAATGATGGTGATAACAATTATGAGAGCCTTATCTTCTACAACTGCCCACTCATAGTTTCGCACTCACTACGTCATAAAAGCGCTTAGGTGTCGCCGTAATCATACAAAGTATGCATATTGACATTTCTCATAATTTCATTGCAGTGTCATTGTAATTTCATTGTAAAGCTGACTGTGCATTCGCTTTAAAGCTGCCCTACGGCCCACCGACAAAGCTATGTATAGGCGTGAAAACCAAATATCTCAAACCGCCGCATTGAACTGTTAACTCCGCTTATCTCGAAATTCTCAGCAGATTTTACGACTTCCGGTTAACGAGGTGTTAGTGTTAGACGACAGATTTTGGGGTTCTATCTAACCTCTTTTGCGCGATTGTAATTGTCATGAATATCACGATTTGAAAAATTCGCCAACAGTAGAGGCAAGAAAAACCTACTTTTAATAAAACAAGGCTGCAAATCAGCAACTGCAACTGCATTCGTCATTGCGCAAGTTCTTCTTGATCTCCCACACACTCGAGGTGAATCACCAGACGCACGCGGGGAAAGCAAAAAGGGAGAATATTTGTGTTATGGCCAATCATTATATTTGCTGCTGTTCGAAACAAAGGCGCAACAATATTCAGGTTTATTTATACTCTGATGGCCATATATATACCGTGTTATATACCCAACGCAGCCATATATACTTAGCTTCTTCCCTACCGGAGTCCCAACTGCGCGAATCTAGCGTCGGAGACTGAGGAAGAGCGAGCCGTTCAACTGGGAAAACGCCGGAAGCAGGGCGACAACCGTAAACAAAGGCAGGCCTTGGGCGAATAGTATAATAATTACAGGCCAATAAAAGAATAGTATAATAATTACAGGCCAATAAAAGGTTTAAGTGAAGCCATTACTTAATCAGGCTAAGCCAAGTTTTCACTTTGCATATCCAGGGTTAGCTGATTTAAGCCGCAGCCATTTTGCTCTAATTTTGCATGTCCATTCACCTTTCTCCAAATCCAAACTGTTTCCACCGTTTCGAAATGGCGCAATAGGAGAGACATGGAATTCATAACCTGAGAGACGCAGGTCTCATTCCGACCACGGGAAGAGTTTTTTTGTTTGTTTGTTTCACCATTTCTTCTTCTTTTTCATCATTGTTTGCCCTCTCATTGTGTAAAGTTGACTTTGGTGCAGTGAGTTTCGGTTACGATTCCGCGATCAGTGAGAACAAGGAAGCTTCGCTTTAATTACGACGGAACAATTAACGGCTCAATGATTGAGCGGGGGCAGAAGCCCCTTACGTGCGCGAAAACTCGACACCAAAGGACGTCATTTTTTCAAATTCGGAAACCCCGCGTAGGGCTCCCCGCATTTCGCAGCCAGATTGCCCCGAAAAATGAAGGTCTCGCAAGTTTTCTTGTCCACTTTGCACATGCGAACAGCGGCGCGCCAATTATCGGGCTTCCCGTTGGGTTTGTTGCTGTACACACAACGCGGTACACGCAAATAAACGTGGGTTGTTTTTCAGGCAGGGTTCGCAACTTAAATGGCCTCTCGACGCATACCAACCAAACACTGCTTTGTACGACCTTCGTGGATTGGTGCTGTGCCTCTCTGAAACAAGGCAACGACCTAAATAAAATGAAATTGAGTGTATTTTTATTTCCTGGCACAAACATCGCCAACATGCCTGGCGAAAGAGAATTACATATCTAGTTTTTCCCCGAAAGTTAGTCGGAAATCATTCAAGTTTTTACGGAACAGAGTCTCTTGACGGCTTTCTAAGCGGTGCTGACGAAATAGCCCCCCTGCCGGCGCACCTTCTCAGCCAAAGCGAGCGGGGTAGAGGCGTGCTTTGAAGCAATGCATGCTTTAAGAAACATTGATGGCAGTGTCGTACTCGTACACGCATGCTGCACCTGACACATTTATTTTGTTTGTGCGGACTGAATAAACTACAGCGATAGAGAGACAAACTAGGAGAGCACCGAAAGATGAAAAGTTCGTTGCTTTGAGGCGAGATGACATTGTTTTTTTGAGGCGAGATGACATTGTTTTTTTTTTTAATCACCGAGGAAACCTACCGTACTCGACAATGTTCCGGGCACATGTTAACCCGCATAGAACTGCACTGCCTGGTACGACC
Source organism: Haemaphysalis longicornis (assembly GCF_048455015.1). Lineage (NCBI taxonomy): Eukaryota > Metazoa > Arthropoda > Arachnida > Ixodida > Ixodidae > Haemaphysalis > Haemaphysalis longicornis. Next base: position 277,108,935 of record NW_027526295.1, on the reverse strand, counting down.
ACGGTTTATAAAGTACGTGCGTGCGCCTTATCCTTTAATGCGAAACGTGTTTTAAACCCGTTTTATAATTTGTATGGCCCCCTAACAAAACATCCCGGGTCACTAAGGCCCTGCCTATGAGTTGTGCATGCGAAATCATTGATTTACATCTAAACGCCGCTGGGTGCTCTACGAGGTATACGCAAAACGTTGCCCCAGTTATCAAGGAGAAAGCCTGAAATGCCCCATTGTGCAAAAAAACTGTCGCCGTTGTTTTTGTTTCTATAGTTGTTCTGCACAGATAATGGCTACCAATGCAAAAAGTTAATGCAAACACATTTCAGTTCCTACGGAATTTAAACCACGGCTTCAACAGCAGGAACAAATTGTGTTACCACTGCGCTACCTCCCCGCTTTAACCGCTATGCTGTTTAAGCTGGTGGTTGGGCCGGCACACATGCGCAGGAAACCTTCCCGAGCGATGACGTCATTACGGCAGCACCGCAGCTGTACCGAAGATTTTCCTCGCCGTGCTCTGCCGACCCTTGTACCGCCACCTGTCGGAGGCGTGATACAACTGGTACAAGCAGGGCTTTGGAAACGCGGGGCGGGGTGTCTTGCTCTATCGCTTGTTTCGACGAGTGGTGCTATTTTGATGGTGGAAAGAGAAGAACTGCTGGCAAAATGAGAGATGCCAAAAGACTGAGAAGCGATAACGTCAATCAACTTCTTAATTGGGCTCCCACGCGCCAGACCGCCCAGGCCGAATAGTGCCCACCACGCGAGTTCGAAAATTTTGCGCAAACATTCGTCCCGCTGCGCAATGCACTACTTTATGAGTTTCACCGGAAAGCTGGTGGACACGCGTGCATTCTACATACTCATCTACCGTTCAGCCGAGGAATTTACCGACCATTTCGGCAGGTGAGAAGGAGCGCTGGGCGGATGTGACATGAAGTTAGCTCGCAGCGTTCCCGCTCCGTATGTTTACATGTTTTCGAGTGCCGCGTATACGGCGCATGCGCCGTAGCGATTCAGACAGTCGCGTTTGACTTTTGTGGTCGACGCAATATTTCGTAAACTGGCGATGGTTGTCGCCCAGTCAACCGTCGCTCAAGAGCTCCAGCGTCTTCCGGCACTAGGGCTTTTCAGTCAGCTGTGGGCGTCCAACCGTTTACCGTCGGCCGACTCAGGTGAGCGGTCCTTTTTGGCGGGTTTCCAGTCTGTTCGCATGCTTGCTACTGAAAAGATTGCTTTATGGTCGCGACCGTTATAATAGCGACGTTTACAATAACGGCACGGGCTCAGCGTCGTGCATTTTTGTCGCTGTTTATGCTGCTCTGCTGGCGTCTTTCGGCGATCGCGAGCAGATGACGGTTTTTAAGTGCGAATGCACTTTATAAGCGACCCTAAATTCCGGTGACCGCCGTCCGTCCACATAGCAACAGCTGCGGGTGCGCGCGCTCCTCGTCTTCCTTGGCAACGGGGGGAGATGGGCGCGCGCTGCCTGGCCGCTGACATGGCACATACCCACGTGGGGGATTGGCCAGGAATCTCCTCGTCTTCCTTGGCAACGGGGGGAGATGGGCGCGCGCTGCCTGGCCGCTGACATGGACCATACCCACGTGGGGGATTGGCCAGGAATCGGGCCTGAGAAGGGCTAATGCACCCGCTTAAAGAAGTACTGACACGAAATTTCAAAGCTGAGATCCGCTCTAGCAATCAAGTACAACGACAACACAAATAGGTGTCTGTGAATAAATGCATCTTTCTTTCTTTGTAGTTGTGTGTGTGTGTGTGTGATCTCTCTTTCGCGAACATTACCGAACCGCGCAAATTCAACTCCTGCATTCGCACTTTCACATTCTTCCCCTCGGGGAAATGCGGGGAAAATTTTTTGCACGGCTCGGTATAGCATTCTGATACATTTCTCTCGTTGTCGTGTAAAATTCTCTCGTAGATTGCATTTCTTTGTCTATTCGTCAATGTGGCGGTAATGACACCACTTGGTATCCTCTACGATTTTTCAAGGCAACATGCTTCGTGCTAACCAATTGTAATTATTCTTGTAGCGAAAATGAACTTGCAGTACGATGTATGCGTAAAGTTAGAGCGCGAAAGAACGCTGTTGGCAAGGTTTTCTTTTGTGTATGGGTGGTTCGTGAAGGCGTTGTAACACGGTGTTTTAGCCTGTTTCAATTCCTTACTGCATGCAGTACTTTTGCTTGCCAGGCGTGCCTGCGAAGGGGTTCTTACTTCATTTTGTATTTTAATATTGAATGGTGAAGCCAGTCGGCGTTCAATAGCTATTGGAAATGCAGTGGGAGCGACCACGATAACACCACCGGGCAGGAGCACTGCTAGTGGTGTCTTGCACTGTCTTTCTATAGTGGCAGATTATTTATTTACTACAGCGTGAACGTTGTTTCACTCTTCAAGTTTGATTTATTTCTTTTCCAGCACCTCCTGGCTGCAGTCACGGTGCCCTTAGCCTGCCGGCAGCACTCATCCTGCTATTCTTGTGGGCATTGATGGGCGGAGGCCACTTGTCACAACCTATTGCGTTCCCGCCCATGCCTGGCTCGTAATCGATGGTATAGTTTAAATCCACCACTGCGTTCTCACTGTGTGTACATTTAAAGCGAGGGTTTGCAGTAACACGGTAGCTGATAGCCATGAAGACAGCAGCGTGCGTACTGAAAATGTCGATGTAAAAACAAAAAAATCCTGGTCCACAAATCTATGCCAGCTTGACCTTTACAAGTATTTCAGCGAATATCAAAACATTGAATAGCTAAAGATATCGCATACGCTAAATTGTGTTCTCGCTTTTGTTTTTGTTGTTTCTTAACTATCATAAATTTAAGAATCGATAGTACCGGTGAGCTAGACAGAAAACAAAAGGGCCGTGCTTCACTTGAAAATGCCTCACACAAATTAAAGCTGCTTCATGCAAGTCGAACTCCTTACTGCATTAAAAAATAGTCCCATTTATTAAATAATTTGATGCACCCGAACCTATCTGCGATGAAATTATGTGGTGCGTGCATAATGTAAGGGCAATTTATCAACTATGGGAAAAAAGAAATTGACATTTTGTTGGGTCGAAAACTAGTTTAGTAACAAGTAATTTTCGCTTATGTCTGTCCAGTGTCAACAGGAATAGTATATTTGACTCACGACTTTGCGGAGACTTTCCTGTCACCTCCCTAACCAGTGTTAACTATTCTTGTAACAAAAATGAACTTGTGGTACGATCTGTGCGTGAAATTAGAGCGCAAAAGAACGCTGTTGGCAAGGTCTTCGTGTGATCGCCTGGGCAATCAAAATGGCATGATTTCGATTTCCCAGTCCCTTAAGTTTGCCTTCCGCACGGCAAATTGTCCGCCCCAATATTTTTGTGGTCCTTAACAAGTGGCACAACCTAAAGGAGCGATAAGCTTTCAGTAGCATACGCGCGACTTGGTTCTTAAGGACGCAGTTGGCTCTGAAGTTCTTCCCGTCTACCTAGTCACGTGACGATTTCAACCCTGTGTGGCGATAGGTAGAACTAAACTGTGTGGCGTAGGGTGCTGCTCGGCGCAGTGTTTGGCGTCGATTTATTACTCTCCGTTCGGTGGGACACACTTTGAAACATCAAAGAGCTTTCTTGTCATGTGCTGTGATCCATCGGGCGCCAGCGTGGCCAATTACCGCCGTATCATGGAGCCCGACGTAACACAGGCGCTGTGGCACATACATGGCGGAGTTCACGCAGGGTTGCCCGCATGCGTGCCCCGCCAGTGAATACAACCTATAAAGTAGATGAATGTTTATCAGATCCAGCCAGTCACAATAAAACTAACATTTCAAATGCCCAAGTACCCAACCGCGTCACCGTTTCCAATGATAGTAACAGACATAAGGTAAACTTTTCAAAAACAAAGTTAGGGAAACAACTGATAAAAAATGCCCAACTTCCACTACAACACGCATCTAGGACAAACCATGCCGAAGAAACACCCACGATGGAGCAAGCATTTGCGAAGAAAACATTTGACAATAGTCGCGGACGAGGACAAATTTTTTCTTCCTGCGAAGTTTCCGACAAATGTACGCAATCTTCCTTTATAGCCGCACCGCTGAATTTCAGGCGGATGTCATATTTTTTTTTCACAAAAGACATGCATCTCCGTTCAGCTCAGACCCCTGTAAGTACAACTTGCAGCAATTTATAAAGAACCTAAAACTGTGTCTATCAGCTACTATGGTAAAATAATTGGTACTTGCATGAAGAGTATATATAATAAGAGGAGCGAGGGCAGAGACGTCCCGGTGATGCGGTGTTGTTCTATTTTAAAAGATGGCGATGAGACCAAGACGAAGCAGCTCGAGCGTCAGTTGCTCCCGCGAGATGACGGACACCGATGATGATAATATCATTGGTTCAGCGATGATGATAATAAAGTGTCAACAGAGTACACATGATGGGAAAGATGCGAAGGACACGAACTGGCGACAGGTTTACCATGTTTCTTGTAGGAGGGTTCTCGTGCGCCAAATCACTTGGTACAGTAAAAGCTCGTTAATTGGAACTGTATGATTTGGTCCAGCCAAGTCTTCACAGAAGCATAAGTATCGAAAAGCCCGTTAAATCAAACGCGAGGGGCCTCCACCACGAATAATTTGAACTACGCGCCGGTGGCTTCGGGCCTGACGGACGGTCAGTGAAATGGCGCCGCCGCCTACACACAAGGCCGCGTCGTCTCCGGAAAAGAGATAAAAACGGAAAAGTTAAATCGGGTAGAAGAAATTTAAACCACCTTGGCGGACGTTTTCGAAGGCGTTTCTTTGCCGACTACGTAGATGTGGACACCAGTTCAGGGTGCAGGACATGCTGACAGATGGCACCATTTCTGAGGTCAGAAGCGTAGAACTGTCGCTTCCAGTGACCGCGTGGAGGTGACGGACTAAGCACCAGTGCGACCATCGCTCGGAAGTAATGACCGGATGGAATGCTATTCGTCTCTTCTTATTTTTTTGAGTACGCGAATAGGAGCTAGACCATCGAGTACATTCGCTTCATAGAAAAAGAAGTTCTAGCTTTCACCGTCCAGCATAACATGCCGGTTTCGATCGTGGCCTTTTTCAAGCATTCAATAGCTGACATGCTCTACTGCTCCACAACCGCATCGTACGGCTTTTGTGTTTCACTTTCCTCAGTTCCAACTTTCATTTCTTTGAACTGAGGTGGCGAAGCTCAGACGTTTTTCATAATTCTGATAGTTTTTTTTTTTAATTTTCGAAAGTTTGTTCTACCTATTATCTCTATTTACGCGATTATAACGATTACAGGTGGAACTTTCGCTAAATGTCATTATTGTGGAAATGCAGGGCGTTTACGGTTGGTCATTTTCCGCAATTTCTTATTTTTTTTTCTTATTTTTCAGTTTTTCCAAATTTTGTTCAACCAATTACCATTATTTGTGCTACTATAATCATTACATTTATAATTTTCGCGAAATCTGCATAATTGTGTTTTCAGGGCGTTACACGGTTCTCTGTTCTCGTAATATTTTAAAATTTTCTTATCTTTTAAGTGTGTTAAAATTCTGTTCAACCAATTGTGTCAATCTACGCTATTATAACTATTAACGCTGGAACATCAATGAAATCCGCCTTTTTGTGGTAATGAGGGAATTGCACGGTTCGCGATTTTCGCTATTTTTTAAATCTCTTTTTTTGGGGGGTATGGGTGGCTCAAAATGCCGGTGTACCAATTATCTCTATTAACGCAATTGTACCGACTAACTGTGGAACTTCCGCGAAATTTGCATTTTTGAGGAAATGCAGGGCGTTACACGGTCCTGGCTGTGGGCGTGTTCGGCAGAGAAAGCTTCGCATTAAAGTACACAGGCGATCCGGCGGGATTTGACAGAAGCCGCCCAGTCGTCTACTAATCATGCTATCTGCGGACGTTGGCAGGGGCGAACATTGGACGAGCACACTATCGTTCAAATTGCAAAATTGGGTATAAGGAGCGGCTTAGCACGAGGGGTAAAGTGCCGGTCTACTACGAAACGAATAACCGAACTCAAGATTCGCTTCACGGTGCTCAGTACTGAAGAAGTCCAAACATCAATCCCCTCCCTTCCGACCAACTGTACCCTTGGCAAACCTAGTGCCTTCTTTTGGTGAATGAAAGGTTTACAACAACAAAATACAACCAATCATATCGTTGTAGTTTCTTTTTTGGTGGCCCATACGCACTTGGTGTAATGCACACGAATTGGGAAATTTGAGTGGCAATGTGCCCGCTTTACAAAATTCCCAGAACTGTGCATTTCAAACGTAAAAGTTGTACAAAAATGAGTGTCATGTGACACCTGAACGTGACAGCACGTGAGTAGAACAGGGGCACACCAGCCGCGCACAACGCTTATTGTAGAGTGTATACAGTGACGTAGTTCGCGCCCAAAGACCAAGAAACGAAAGCGAAGAAAGATATGCATACACGGACTAGAGAAAAAAAGGCTGTTAAAGCGGTTCGCGGAAAAAGAGAAAAAAATGAAAGCAAAGAAAGCCATGAAAATACGATGTTGCAGCAAAGAAGTTATTATATTAAAAATTATCGCCAGGCTAACACATTTGAAGGAAGTAAGGCAGGATAACAGAGTGGATACCAAGAAATGGGTCTAGAAGAAGGGTAAGCGCATGAACCCTATGCAGGGATGAAATAGAGAAATTCGCGGGTAAACTGTGGACTCGAGCAGAGCAGGACCGGAGCGGTTGGAGGTGAGTGGGAGAGGACTTTGTTCTGCAGTGGATCTGAGTTGGCTGACGATGATGATGATATGTATTTAAGTACCTGGCGGATTTTTTTTTCTTTGCTATTTGTGCTTTATTATTGTTATCACACACGAGTTTTATTTTTACGTACAGTCTTTGTCAAAATTTTGTGGGCCACGGCGACCATGGCCGGAGCAGGCGCGCGGCCGAGCAGGGGCGCTGCGCTTGCCGCTGTCAGCTGGTTTCGCGGCTAGACAGAGCGACGGGAACATTTGCTCTTGCTTTTGTAGGGTGTCCGGCACGACAAGAGCTGCGCAAAGTGCCTGCGCTGAAGCGAAATGCGCCTGCTCTGAGAAACCGGCCTCGCTGCACATATCGCGCTACGAAAGGAAGCGAGAAAGTTCCCCTCACTCTCTTTAGTTGCGCAACCAGCCGGCAGTGGCAAGCGCAGCGCCCCTGCTCGGCTGCGCGCCTGCTCCGGCCACGGTCGCCGTGGCCGGAGCAGGCGACTGGCGACCGGAGCAGGCGAAATTTTGACAAAGACTGTACAACATGCGCTACCCTACCTTCAGTGTTACTGATTCGCTTATTTTTTTTTGGAATTCCTGTCGTGTGCGGGTGATAAAAATGTGTAAACGCTCCACTAGTATTATCCATTCACCTTAGACTACCATTCTAATGTAGCGCTACTCTTACTCGAGGATGCAAACAAATGAAATTTGGTTACTAAAAGGTGGTTGCTGTTCGGCGTACAGTTCATCTGCATTTTTTTCCTGCACTGTCAATGTTCTCTTGCTTGGTACCTTACTTCCTGGCATTTTATTTAAACCCTAGCGCTCCTGAAGGTAAGGTTTTACTCACACGTGTTTGTATGGACGCTCTTACGTTCCAACAAAACGTGTTTAATCATATACATGCTTCATTATTCTGATTCATAAACCTTTACAATGCACCTGTTCTCAAGCAACCTGCTCCGTCTTCAAGAGGCAGTCAGGGCCAACACCAACGCCACTGCATTTTTATGACTTCGCTCTGTCAGGTATGCCTAATGGCGCAACGGTTTGTCATGATGTCAGGCAGAGAACTCGTGGGCGGTGGTAGCTGGGTGAGACAGAAATCGTATCCGACGCTGCATAGGCAGCCGGTTACTATGGTAACTCCTCTCTCTTCTAGAGGTTTTGGTGTGGTGCCACGATTTTGATCGGAAAGTCTGATGTTAAGAGCAAGACAGTAAAAAATATCGATTAAAGTAATTTTCATCAGGAATAACCAAACGTTGGCCGCCCTTTCCCACTTATGGCCGGGGTAGGTAGGCACAAGTGAAGCAGAACACAAGTACTGCACATAAACGGGGGTTGAAGACTTACAAAGACCTACATTTGACAAAGACCTACCTGTCCGGATCCGCATTTATGGTTGAGAGTTAACATCATCGCCTGTCATAACTAAACAGGGGGTTGCACTGTTCTTTTATATATGAATAGAAGTCGGGTTCGTTATCTGGAAGATGTTAAAATTACCGCACCTAGACGTTAAAAAACTGTGTTTAAAAGGAGAGATAACTGCGCACACGCAACAAAGGGGCTGCCATGCACCATTTGCAGGAAGCGTTGTAGCGTAGTTTTGGAAGAACGCAATTCTTTTTGCTATTTTCTGTGATAATTGCGCTAATTAGCAGTGAACGTAGAATGATGGGCCTCTTTTGGTCTTTGCTCGGATGCCCCTTAGCAAGTTACTTGGAATTTGTTGCACGCTTGTCATCATTCAGGGCCACAAAGCTGCGTTTGTCTATGGCACGGAAGCTCCACCAAGTCTTGAATCTGAAATGGCCCCTGTTCTGAGGTAACACCAGCTATGTTTAAACTAAATATTGCTCCATGGTTTTATGTCACGGGTACGTTCTAAAAACCACTACATTGCTTAATACCTGGACGCAGCGAGGTTAACGCCAACTACGCTTGGGTTTAAAACAGAACCTTTTTTGGTTGCGTTTTGCATGCCAACCCTGACAGGTTAGCGTTCTCCAGTGCGGTTGTTTTCTATGGTAGTGTGCATTTTTCGAGATTTAGCTTTCGTTAGGACCATGTGGGTGTTGACATTATAGTCGATGCCACGGAAATATATTCTTCTCTTTCTCAACTGACGCAATAAATCCAAGCCATTACGTCAGGGCGCTGCTTGACAAAGTGCCCAAGGTTCGCTGGATGGTTTATGGAACGTGTCGAGCTGTTGTATTGCGCGTAAACAAAATACACTTTCTGTCTCTCTCGTTAATATAAGGGAGCCTTCTGTTCGTAGAGAGCTTTAGCCTAGCTGGCCATTTGAACAAAGATCCGCGCACCGGCACGCGTTTTTTTATTGTGGTATGTGTGGCAGTGGGATCATTATTAACATCTGTTGTGATCTATTGCTGGCGCCAAGAAAAAAAAAAGGTGCAAAGAGTAGACTGGATTGCAGTGGTGCCAGATGTGCTGCCAATCTTGGCCTCCCCTGTGACGCTGAGAATTATAACCAAGGCACGAGTTCCTACGCCTAGCACGAAGGCAGGTGACGCCAGCTCGCTCCCTTGGGAATGAACCTCCGCCATCTGCTTCGTAGAACTGCTGCTCCTTGTGATATCACACCCCAGCATGCTTGCTCCAGGCAACAAACCTCGTGTTTGCAAGTCCCGTTCATTTCGCGTGAAATAGTGACTTCAGTACCTTCTTCGGTATCTTTATTGGTTTTTCCCTGCGTGGTGCACTCGCGAGCTTCTATGCCGTACTGCGCTACGTTCTAGACTTCTTTTGGTAGCATGCTGTGGTTTTTACAACAAACCGCAACACGAAATCGACAGGGGAAGTATGCTGGAAGCCGAGACCCTTTTGCTTGAAAACTCAAGCGAATTCGCGTCTGTGCCGCGTTGAAGCGCAGTTCTGCCGCCTTTCAACAAGCCAGAGGTATAACAACGCTGAATTGGTGCCGGATTCTCGCGGGATTTCGAACAAGAAGCAGCGGTCGCTGCCTTATACGCATTTCGAGGCTAATTTATGCGTCAAGTGAACACACAAAGGCCCACCGTGAAAGATAATATGCTACCATTCATGCAACGGTTGCTACATCCACTCATCGCTCGGATGGCAGAACGCCGAGAGTTAACGTGGCTTATTCGATATGGAGGAGTGCTAACACAACTATCCCGGCAGCGTTGTTATCGTCAAGAGTTGGATGCCTCCAAGCCATGCTAAAGCCCCTAGATTATAGGGGCTATACGCTCCCCCGCTGGATGTGGCACAAATGCGTTCCCGGTTCGGTTCCCTCTGCTAGGATATAATCCGCGTAAACTCGGTCCTAGGGAATAATCTCATGCGAAATAACTCGGAATGGTATGTCAACATTATGCATACGTGATTTTCGATCTAGCCACTGTACTTGTACCCAACGTAACATGCGACCACATGTTACAGCACGGCCCTCGAAGTAGTGTTTTCCCGAGATGTGCCCATCATACTCTGCTTAACAATATGCAGAACTTCTCGTGGCACAAGCCTCACCTGCTCATCGCATAGTTTCAAACTCATTACGATGAACCGATGCAGTACGCATAGTTTTACCTCGGCAAAAACTGGGAAAGGTCAACCGGCATTTTCAATCCCTTCCTAGTAATTTTCTCGCAGCGCTACACGCCGCACAGATACCTTTTCTTCTGCTTGCGCTGCCTCCGCTTGTTTGGCTTCTTGTTTCCTTCCGGCATTTACTGCGTTTAGCGAGATCTCATGCGTATGGGTGTTCTCGCGGTTCGCTTCCGCCAGATATGAAATATTCATGGCCGCCATTTCAACCTGTGATCTCGCCCGTGGCACCAAAACAGAACAAAGAAAGATGTTCAGTTTCGGAAACAGGCGCTGCGCTTTACTCTGCTCGATATCACATGGAGAGAGAAATCTGCAACAATAGGGGGCCATAAAACTATTCGTATTCAGGCATGGGAAGGATCATTGCTTGTTGTCACAAACGAAAAGGCTCACGCCAAAACAAAAAAAAAGAAAATTAATTTTCGGTGGTACACATTCCTTTTGTTTTTTTGGTTAGGTAAATATTCCATAACTTGTCCCAAGGACACAGTGATTTTTTATAGCTTAGACATGAACAGATGCTTACATTTTGTTTTGGGGGACGGACGCCTTTTTCGGAGACCTGCATTAAATTTCTGGCGCACTTGTTCTAAACAATTATCGGATAGAAACGATACCGTTCGGTCCTCTTGCTTCATTACCCAGCATGATGCAAGTCCTTCGCATCTCTGAATAATCATCTTCACAACGAAAACTGCAAGCTTCAATGAAAACACAACAGCAAGATCAAAGTTTAAAAAAAGAAGTGAAATGATGAAGGAAGCTTTAAAGCCAAGCTGGATATGGCTCACGGTTTTTTTTTACACCATGGTCCATGAAAACACAGCGTCTCGAGTTGGGCCAGTTGGTTCATTCTGATGATACGAAACAGAGCGAAAAAAGAGGACTAAGAAAGAAGGGCACATACAGCGCCCATCTGTGCCCTTCTTTCTTAGTCCTCGTTTTTTTGCGCTGTTTTGTATGTTCATAAAAACACAATTTGCGGTAAAGTAAAATTCCTTGCCAACGGCATTTCCGAATAATCCAGACGTCCTAGAGAAATTGTAGTGCGATAGGCCACTAAGACTATCAGTATGCCTAGATTAATTTACTTGCCATAATTAGTTCGGAACTTCCGTCTGCTGTGAACACACGCACTTCTACGGAAGGTGTATGGTTGCACTAAACAGCTGACTGGTGTTTTGTTGGAAATATCCCAAAACAAATTATGTACCGTTGAAATGCACAAGCGATCTCATAACATCGGGGAGCTTTATCGCACAGAGTCTCGCGGATTATTATCACGTACCCGCAGTTTTGATTCAAATAATATGAATCCGCTGCACCTACGCCATCCCAGCCACATCTAAAGCCGTCCTGTGTGTGTGTGTGTGTGTGTGTGTGTGTGTGCGTGTGTGTGTGTGTGTGTGTGTGTGTGTGTGTGTGTGTGTGTGTGTGCGTGTGCGCGTGTGCGCGTGTGCGCGTGTGTGCGTGTGCGTGTGCGTGTGCGTGTGCGTGTGCGTGTGCGTGTGTGTGTGTGTGTGTGTGTGTGTGTGTGTGTGTGTGTGTGTGTGTGTGAGCGTTTCTTTTTCTTCTTTTTCCCGTTCGCTCAAGTGTTGATCTTCCCCTCGCAACTTTTTAGTTTAACCCCTCCTGCTAAAGCCCTCAAAGGGCTGGAGTAAGCATGAATAAATAAAATAAAATGAATTATATGTATTCATAACACCGTTGCACTTAATTTTAGTCCCTTCTCAAGAACTAATCCCCAGATCCTTTTAAAAGGCGCGCCCTCTTCAGCTAATGCAGCAAGAGGCCACGGAGGGTTGTCGACACAAAACAGCGCTTGCATGCAGCCCACACCTTTAGAAAAGCCATCAGGGTTCTCATGTGCAAGTAATTGAACAAACGCCCACATTCATACACGTCTTTGCAGCTCTGCAAGTAAACATGACCCATGATATACGGGAGAAAATTCTGAGCTTCTTAGCATGGCCTTAAGTTTTACGTCCTCCTTCACCGCGTCTGTATCTTTAAGAATCCGATGATATGAAAAGCCCCACAAATGCGTATGTTCGAGAGCGTTTCAGCATTCCAGTCTCTCATTCCTTGCCGCAGGGTCCATTATGTAGCAAGTCTATTTATAGCCTCCGCCGCAGTTTCGACATTGGGATAGGATGAAACAAATAGGTATTTTAAATCCCTCCATTTCTGATAAAGGACATGGCGTTATTTCAACGAATAAAAACGTATTTGCGGTACAAGATAAATCGAGAAGTGATGCAACGACAAACAAAATGCAGAACAGGAAGGAGGGAAACAAACTCAGCCGGGGGGAAATCCCACAAAGCACGCTAAAAATGGCGAAAAGTGAACGCATAAAATAAATAATACTATAGAGAAGACAAGGAAATCATAGAGTTTCATACTAATATATACTAGAGGGAAATCTGGCGCTGCATTCGCGTGCCGCCGCGGGCGGCGCCATTGCAGCTAGCGACGTTCCTCGCCTCCTTGGCTTGGTTAGCCACATGGCTTCTTTTTCGTCTTGAAGCCAAAAGGGGTAACATTGTTTTTCTGTTCATCTTCCATGAAGCTTCTAAATAATCCCTAGCAAATTAATCTTTATGGAGCTTTTATTTTTTAATAACAGAACAAATTCGATTAATTTTCTGCAGTAATATTGTTGCATTTTTGCAGCCAAAGCCAACTTTTCAGCCTGTTCGTGAGCCATGCCAAGGACAAGTGGAACGTGCCTGCCCGGTACATGACGGCACGCTCGCCGAAGCGCGGCTCCCCTAGACGGTGGCGCCACATTTCCCTCTAGTGTATATTAGTATGAAACTCTATGAAGGAAATGGCAGTAAACAGGGGAACTCAGCGGTTCAAAATGTTCGAGACTAACCGCCACCATATGACTGGCTTGTTTACTTTGTAGGTTCAATTAAGGTGAAAAAAGTAGCGGTATTCAAAGTAAAGCGGATGATATGCCCCTATTGCGGCTTCCTAAATGCACTGCTTTCCCCGTGCAGTGTGCTAAAACGTGGCTGAATCAGTTGAAGTAAAAGAATCGAAACTCGTTTCCCTCCCGTCGTGTTCTCAAGCACGTAGCTCCTACCCAAAATCACGGAAGCAACGTATCTTAGCAGAAACGCTGGCACGCTCCGTACCACATATTGCTCCGAAGGGAATTATACTTTGTCCCCATTGGAAGTGTCCCCGTCGGAAATAAGCAAAATGGTGGTTGCCTATTTCCACTCGAAATATTGTCATGGTGTTACCTTCATGATATTAAGGGGGACATGACAAAGCCTAAACGGATTCATTTTGGAAGAACCAGCCTTTGATAACTCACTCACCTCTATTCCAACGACGAAAGATGTTTGTTAACTGAGAGGAAGACGCCCGAAGTATTGAAAAACATTCGAAATTCGCGCAACAAGAAGTCAGCAGCGACACGACGGTGGCAGCAGTGACGCAGGATATGGCAACTAAACAAAGTTACCAGTGTGATGACTGCACATTAGTATCCATGTGGTGGACCCAAATAGGCTGATGAGGATGGTGCTGATGATTATGATAATGATCATCATCAAGATCATGATACACCCAACTGTAACTAATGGCCGCTGTACATTTGCCCAATCAAGTTTGTTGGAAGTATTTTCGATCGGCAGCCAGTACTCGCACATATAAGGTTATATGACACCATGGACACCTCGACAGAAACTGGCTGCGTCATCGCCACCGTTTTATGTGTTTACCTTAATAGTTTTCGCTCCCCTGGGCCTTATGATATTGGCCGACCTAGGTTTTGACGCCAGCGAGGAAGATGAGGAAGGTGACTGGCGGTTGGACAAGGAGAAAGAAGACGAAGCTCGCAGCTAGCTCCATTCCGCTATATTGGCTTGCCACACCTTCGTAAATAAACGCGTTTATCGTCAACAGCCCCTCTTACCCCCCCCCCCCTCCCCCCACACACAGACAAGGTATCGCCAAAAATATTTTTTACAGCGAAGCTGCCTCTGGCTATGATCCGGCAGATCATCTCCGTCAACAGAGCGCTGTAGCCCAGAATTACACCTTGCGGCGCCCACTCAAATTCTCGGGATCGAGAAACGGTGCTCCACACTTAGAGCGTATGTAAACACTCATAAAAAATTAAAAAGAAAGGTCCTAGGGTCTTTATATTTGGATAAAAGATTGCATTTGCCATAAAAAATGTCTTCCCAGCAGGTTTTTTTTTTTATTGGAGGTGAAGCCGACATTAATGGCATTGGCGTAAGCAAGGGTGTAAGCTTGGTCTTTGTAAGGTGGCTTTTCCACTATGAGGGTTGCACCTGTAGTGAAGCATGTTCACCTACCGAAGGAATATATGAGCACAGAAAACAGCTGTAACGCTTGTATTAATAGAACCATACCAAAAATAATTATATAACAACAAGCCTCGAAGACGGCTCTTACATTACGCCGGGTTTCATTAACTTGTGCCAATTAATTAGTTCGCAGTGAAATTGTAAAAGATGCATAATTACATTATACTGTCAATATATATGACCATTTAAGGAGGGAGCATATTTACAGAAAATGGCTGTAACTTTTACTTTATCGAGACTATCCCGAAATAAATCACATAGCAATTGCGGCTATGACGACTCTAACTTTGCGCTTAATTTCATTTACTTCACAAAATTACGTAGTTCACAATGAAGTTGTAAATATTGTGGAATTCCCGTCTGCTGTCAATAGACGGGCTTCTGCGGGAGGGAAAAGGACAGCCCTATGCTTGTCCTCCGGAAAACACTATTGTCCGTCCAAGCTTCATTCAGGTCATTAACTAGAAACTCTGCTCAATTGGATATTTATGGAATGGATAGAAGACCTCACTCGTGATGTTAAGGCTCACACACAGACTGTAGCTACGTCCTACCAAACCCCAAGTGTGGACGCAAAGCTCATACGCATATGGGAGGCGCGCCACAGCTTTACCCGCAGGTGGAAGCGTCAGCGCCATAATAGAAAGCTTCGCAAGAAGATTTCACTGCTCTCACAACAAGCCGCTGAGTACGCTCAGAAGTTGAGCAGAGAAAACTGGCTCCAGGTGTGCGACAGCTTGCAAGACACTCTTACTACCCGCAAGACGTGGCACCTACTACGCCACCTACTTGATCCCCTCACCAGCAAAGGGGAATCGAACCGAAACATGACCCGCACCATACACGCGTACTCTGGAACACCCGACCAACTCATCCGGGACCTTCAAGACAAATACCTACAAACAGATACAGCTGACCCTCCGCTACCATACACAGGCACCCCCAACGAGTCCCTCGATCGAAATATCCAGCTCTATGAACTCAGGGCTGCCTTGGAAGAATGCAAGAAAAACAGCGCCCCTGGACCCGACCAGATTACTTACAAGGTCCTCGCCAACCTTGGGGATGAAGCACAAGCGACCCTGCTCACTCATTTCAATGAGTTCTGGTCGTCTGGGAAGCTTCCCTCGCAATTGAAGACTGCTGAAGTACGGTTCATACCCAAGCCAGGTAAATCCCCACATATCGACAACCTCAGACCGATTTCACTCACCTCCTGCATTGGAAAAGTATTGGAGCGCATTATCCTCAAAAGACTCCAGCAGCATTTAGAAGATACGGGACAGATGCCAGACTCCATGTATGGATTTCGTCAACACCTCAGCACCCAAGACGTGCTCCTTCAACTGAAGGAAGAAATAATCGCACCAGCCACCCGTCACTCCCCTCGAGCCATACTTGCCCTGGATCTTAAAGGGACACTGAAGTGATATGTAAACATTGCGGGATTACTTGCGCAAATTGTAGTCCGGGGTCCCCAGGCCATGTTACGACCACTCTGGGCGCGTTTACGCGCTTTTATTTAGTAGAAAACTTAATTCGAAAATGTTGTCCTCCTCTCTTTACGCTCGCCCATTTTCTGCGGCGTTTTCGTGTGACGTCGAGAGGAGCCGAGCTCGCAATTGGCTGAGCTATCTGCACGGCTCCCCGGCCTTCAGACAGAGTCAGTCGGCCCAGCGTTTCGTCCGCCGGACGCCGACGGGTCGTCGCAATTCGTTCGCTGAGTTGAAACGAAGCCAGGACACGTTTGGGAATGGAAGAATTGGCCTTTCTTTACTTGGTTAGTTTGTACACTGTATCTAGCTCCAAGTCAAGGTCGCTTCACACATGCGACGCTTCGCTGACTGGTACGCCCGTAGGAAAATATAAGGCCTCTTGAAGGCGGGAGAAGACTCAGCGAAGTCAATATAGGTACTAAGGAAATAAAATCAACTGATATTTTTACCGTACAGCGTAAAAATAGGGTGCGGGAAGCACTTTTTTGCGCTGGGCGAACAAGCACAGCGGTCAGCAGCACGACTACGCATCTGCGAACGCTTTTCCGTCTACGAAATGCAATTGCTAGACGTGAGCTATTGCGGAAACTCGGGGGACGCTTACTGCACGAGCACAATACAACAAATAGTCACCTAAGCTGCTTGAAATGCCAAAACTAAATAAAAATGTAAACTTGTTGTACAATATATACCTTAATATCACATGACCTTATATTACCATGGTCGGAGCAGACCGTTTCGCGGCCGAGTTGTCGAAGGCTGCAGGTATGTCTCCGCCGAATGTTTTGCAAGTCACGAGTTCGAGTCCCCGCGGGTACGTGCTTTTTTTTTTTTCTGTAAGTTAACTTTTTTGTTTTCTGCCGATGTTTTCTACATTGAGTTCACCTTTGTTTGGGCCGCAACGTTCATGGCTCCACGAACTAGTTCACAGAACGCGCGCAGGCTGGCACTGGCGCGCTAGCGAGTTCTCGTTGGCGTGCTGTCCATAAGCACCGACTGCTTGCGGGCAGTGGGCACAGGCCAGAATGAACAGACCCTTGGCCTGGCGGCCTGGTGCGAACACGCATTTTACGGTACAGGCATGAGTGAGGCAAGCTCCAAATAGAAGGGGGGGGGGGGGGGGGGGAAAGCGCATGACATTTGTGCGCCTGCGGGCACGCGGAGGGCGTCCATGCATTGCGTAGGCCTCGGCTAGTGAATGCTACGATTCCAAGCCGTCCTGAGAGGCTTATCTTTATGCATTTTTACAGCTGACAACATGGCAGAAGCGCGGTACGATGATTACTGAGTTATTGAGAATGCCCATCCAACAACGCCACAGGTTGTGTTTTACAGAACCGAAACCGAAACTTGTTTGGTTGCTCACCTTGGGCATCGTCCAATCACGGTCCCGCTCCTCCCAACGTCACAGCCTTAGTTGGTGCGGCCGCCGCAAACCGCGCATGGTAGTTTTTCTTCTTTGGCGCTTTGTAAAATAATTACCGATTTGTCAACCGGATAAACGATGAAAAGTGGGCTAATTTGAGCCAGTCTACGCAGTGCAAGCAAAAACGGGAGCTTGACAAATTCACTTCAGTGTCCCTTTAAGGGGGCATTTGACAACGTGACACACGCGGCAATTCTTGGTCGGCTTAATGAGACTGGCTGCGGAGAACGAACCTACAGCTACATCGCCGATTTTCTCACAGATCGCCGAGCCATCCTCAAACTAGGGGATATCACCTCTAAACCAATCCAACTCGGCAGTCGCGGCACGCCCCAGGGATCTGTATTATCTCCCCTCCTGTTTAACATCGCATTCATTGGCCTTCCCGCTGCCCTAGAGCAAATACCCAACCTTCGACATGCCCTTTATGCGGATGATATCACTTTGTGGACGGGCACCGATTCCCTCGGGGGCATTCAAGAAACTCTCCAACGTGCTGCGGACACAGTGAACGCGTATGCCCAAGCCAATGGCCTCCGCTGTTCTCCTCAAAAGTCCGAATTAATTATAGTTCGTAAGCACAGCCTCAACTCTGACCCTGACCAAATCTCAATTACCCTCGACGGACACACTATCCAACCGGCTAGAGCCCTGAAGATCCTGGGTCTTACTATCCAAGCCAACACTAGAAACGACCAAACACTTTACAACCTCAGTAAAGCTACTGATCAGGTAATACATATGATTCGTCGCATCACCAACCGACACCAAGGCATGAAAGAAAAAGATACTCTTCGGCTCGTTCAGGCCTTTGTCATATCCCGCCTCACTTACGTCGCGCCATATATTGTCCCAACTCGAACCGACAGCGACAAACTCGATCGCCTCATTCGCAAAGCAACAAAACAAGCTTTGGGTCTCCCGATGAGCACGTCTACGGCCAAACTACTTAGCATGGGGCTCCACAATACCATAGAGGAGCTCATCAAAGGACACCTTTCTAGTCAACGCCTTCGACTTGCCCAACCCAAAGCAGGCCGCGCGGTCCTTCGAAATATTCAATAGTCATGCCCTGACAAGACTCACCTGGTCACCGTCCCCGACACTTGGCGCCAGTCCATTTTTGTGCGCCCCATTCCCAGAAATATGCACCCGGACCTCCACCCTGGTCGTAGAGAAGCCCGAAGCAAAGCCCACGAAAAACTTTACAGCAGCCGATCCGACGTAATGTACACAGATGCGGCCAGTTACTCAGATAACCAAACTATGGTGGCCGTGGTAACATCTAAAAACGCCCTCATCACCACCGCTTCAATCCGGACAACTTCCTCCCTGGACGCTGAAGAATTAGCTATTGCGCTCGCCCTTACCCAAACCACCTCCAAGATTATATTGACGGACTCGCAAGCCGCCTGCCGCAGGCTCTTGTCGGGACGGGTGGCCCTCGCCACAAACCGACTTTTGAATGAACATCCGCCTGCCCATCGGGTGGACATTGTGTGGACTCCCGCCCACTCTGCACTGACGGGCAACAATTTTGCTCATCAACAGGCTCGAGACCTCACTCACCGAGCCGCTGAGACCGGGGATGTTCCCGCACCTCTCCTCACCTACCAAGAAATCACCCAATACTACCGAACCACGAGACAGACCTTCCCTAGTCCTCACACATCTTTGACCAAAAGCCAAGAAACCACACTCAGACAAATTCAAGGAGGTACTTTTCCCCACCCTATCCGTATGCATTTACTCTTCCCTACACAGTACTCTGATAAGTGTAAATTCTGCCACGAACCAGGAACTCTGGCACACATATTATTCGACTGCACAAAAAACTCGGACCTTCCGCCTCTGAACCCGTCCCCTTCCCCTGAACAGTGGGAGATACTGCTGTCCAGCTGTCGACCTGAGGACCAGCTACTGCTTGTGACCAGGGCTACGGCAGCCTGGACAGCACATGGGCTCCTGCACTGAGGAACCACTCTCGCATTATTGGGTAATAAAGTTGTCTCTCTCTCTCTCTCTCAATTGGATATTAGAAACAAAGGAGTGTGCAATGAGTGTTTTGTTCTGTGCACTCCTTGGACTACGCCCCGGTCAAATCATATTGTCGGTCACGTTGAGGCTCAGCCCGGAAGCTTCTCTGGTCATCCTTCACACAGTGGAAGGGCACTGAATGTTTATATGTTCGAAGTTCGTCCTAAAATTTTGATAATTTTTATCGGAAAAAGGCAGTGTTTTTAATGAACCGAACTTGTACGTTTTCATCATGGTTCATTTACCATCGCTTGCTGGCCGAGCCGTTTCCTTAAGTTGCCCTTTTTCTCGTAGCGGACCACTCACGATGGCTGCAGGCTGCCGTACCAACACACCTTACATCGTCCTGCTTTTCGACGTGGTTTGCGCGAGAGCAATCAAACCCTAAGGAACCTTTCTAGCCATCAGTTTATGAAAATTTGGACAGCTTTTGCTTCCAGATGAGTTTTCATAGCATTATTTCAAACTTTTTTAAGAGCTTTATATTATCATAAAGCCAGATTATAAAGTTTCTATTATGAGCACGTAGAAACAGGCATCTGCCTCCTTAAACTTGTTAATGTGCGCGCTCCGCGTCCCTTTAATGCTGCTCAGACTCTCCCACTCCTAATAGCCACTGTTTCCTTTAAACGCCTATGAACCTCTACGCGTATCGGTGCTGCGCCTCTTTCCCCCGCAGTGGATGATAGGGCAGGCCATACACGTATATACACCCAAAAAGCCGCATGGCGGTCCACCCACATAAAATCCGCCATGCAAGCGTGGTGGGCTAAGGGGTGTAAAGCGTTCCTCCTCTTCCACCCCCCACCCCTCGTCTCTGCGCTGGTGCGTCTTCCCCCTGTTAGTTCATTCTCGTTTCAGAGAACACGCACAGGCTTCAGATGCGTAAGGGACTTCATACAAATCGCACGGAGTTCTTGCTGACGACCCTCGTGGGGCTTATGAGCTAAATAATTCTGCCACGCAGCCTTAAAATGTTAATACACTTTCTTCTGAACTCGAGCCGGGTAGGACTCACTGGACACAACTTCTTGTGAATAGCCGAGCAATTTCACGGAGGGTTTCCGGAGATCGCAAGTATCGCTCCGTTGAAATGCGTGACAAAAAACATAGAGAAAACGTTTTTTGAAAAAAGCTTTAGAAGCCATGTGCTTTTTTTTTGTTCTACATTAACAGCCTTACTTTTTGCACTTTAATGTAAACAGCACACATACGAAAGCCTCGTGATTTTATTTTCAGTGGGCTCTGTGGGCCATCCTCTAAAGAATTAACATTAACCAATCTCGGACGACGAATTTTCACCGCCATTCTCCTCAGAGAAAGACGGCGCAGGATAACACCACTAAAAGCGTGTCCACCCAGAATACTGCCCCTTATCTAATCGAACATTTTCGCGGAATGTTCGATAACTTCATGACACACTGACATATATAAATTCGGTTGTTTGTTTTCGGGTTTTATATTTTTTTCAAGATCAGGGGGTAAAAGTCGGGTGCTAATTCTAGAACTGATATTCGGGGAGAAATTGGGTGTGTTTGTAAAACCATTCAGAAATTCGGGTTTTTTCGGGTTAAATCGATAGGTGTGCTTGATTTACTTTAATACACTCAGTTTATTTTAGACGGTATTACGAGCTTTTTAACTATAATGCGTAAAAATTGGTGTTTACTTAACGCTGGTAATCGGGGAGACTTCAAGGTTCTCTTGAAAATGCTTACCAAAATTTGGCGTTTACTTGGAAATGACTAAGTAATAGCAGTAAATAGCCCAATCTTCTAACAAATGAAACATTTTATTCACAGAAAGCTGGTCAGCGATTGTTCCCCATCCTTGTTTACATACATTATTGTGGTCTGCTTGCGAAACTTGTCGGTCTCGTTTGAGGCCTGTCTGATTGCATAACGAATCTCTACCGGGAGAAGGTTCCCAAGACAACACAACTTCTATTAGCTAGCCAGAACAATGTCAGGGTAGCATTTGCCAGCCTGAGGCTGCGGGCGTTAGAGTCATTCCAAAACTCAATGAGTTTGGAAGGTGTGGCTGTGGGGCTTGCGTCCACCAGGTACTGGTTGAGAACGGTGGAATGTCAGACCACAATTATGCGGATCGCTCCTTTGAAAAGGTGTATTCGAAGAGAAATCGGGTTTACCCCGAATCGCCTGAAGCATGTTCGGGGTGTAAGCATCGAGTAAGATCGGGTTTTGCCCAAAAACAAACTACCCTATATATAAAGGCATCATGTACATCGTTGTGATAATTCGACGAGACAAGCCTGTCGTCCGTGAGGTATGACAGTGGCAAGGGTAACCGGTCCGCCATGAAGTACGATTGCTACGCTATGAGCCATGTAAATGCATCAAATGCATTGTTATCGCCGTGTATTGCTGTACCGTGGCTATATCAGTAAAAGTGGATTGCTGATGCATTGTTAGAGAGTTTCATGCCTAGTATCCAACATCAGCGCCCCGTCACAGCGTCGCCTTCGGAACTCGAGCCTCTGACACACATTTGACGCTTACATAGGCCGACTGGGCCACACTGCAGTCGTAAAAAATATATTCGCGCTGTCTGCGACCACCCCATCTCTCTGAAAACTGTCATTGCCCGCCCCTCCCTCATTAATATTATTTTCCAACGCGTAAAAACTGCAACTCTCTGATGTGAATGTGGCTGTGGCAGCAACGACAGTCGGAAGGGGTCAGAACGATTTCCGGCTGCTTTCGAACCGAACCACCACACTGTTTTCAATGGCACCACTGCAAGTAATGTTTACAGCCTGGAATGCAGAATTAAGCGAAAGCCTATGGTTCTATAAGCACAACTCATATCCTATATGCGACTACTCCAATAGCGGGTTTTGGCACATTTTTGTTCATGATCACGTGGCAGTATGGCAACACAGGGACATGCGCGCATTTTGTGCACTAAACAAAAACACGAGACCCAATTTACTCCAGCAAAACACATTTTTTGATCTGGATGGCTGGGTCATAATTTTTTTTCACTTACGGCTCTTTGAGGTCCACACGAACAGGTCGGCTTCGCTATAGTTAAATCACATTCGTTCAGAACATGTTCTTGCACGGGTGGTATTAAAAATAAGTTATTGATCTGACCTATAACTTTAAGAACATAAGTTAGGGATCTGGTATATCCCTGGTCAAATTCTGAATTTTACCACAGATATAGGCGTGGTAGCTGCTTCGTAGCCGCTTAGCGTGTTGCATTCACGGCATCTTTAAAAGCTATCGTAACGATCGCAAGGGCCTCATGCATTGGGGAAGTCGTCTTTGTCATTAGCCCATCATCGGAGTCACGGAAAAATTGGCGCAGTACTCATAATATAGTAAAACGATATCACAATAGAGAATGTGGTGGTTTTTTACAACTTACTGAACGGAGACAGAGCGATTTTTAACGCTGCTAGCAATGGTGACATTTTGTGCTTGGTCAAAGGTATGAAAACCATCACGTGCTCTAGGCATCTAGCAAGAAAAGAAGAAGAAGAGAGGAGCTACACTGTGGTCGTTTCCATCGTCAGCTTACGACCAAAGCAAGAAAATGTCACGGATTAAGGGCAAGGTAAATAACTTTCTGTTTGCTGACAACGGTAAACTTAATATAATTCACCTGGTATGCCTTGTGGCAGCTCGTTATACATTACCCGCGGTGGCTTGCTTTCCGCAGAGCTGTGGGGTGCCTTGATTGTAGCAGCTACGCTCCACTCTCTCTCATCGACATTACACTTTTATTGACAGCTGCAATCGCGGAAAGATCATGCGCTAGTCAGTAGTGGTAAAAAAGTTTGATATGTAAATGGTTATGTAAAGTAATTTTCTCCGTATTAGTCGGGTCGCTTACCAATCAAATCGTTTTGTTTATCACCGTTTTAAGGTGTAAGAACCTTTGGGACTGTCTGGAGAGTAACACTGCAGAGAACTACGAACTTGTTGCAGCCGAGAAACTGCCCTCCTCTGGCGCTTCAAGCGGTTGCTTAGCGGGTAGAGATCATCTCATGTCGTACAAACCGCTAGTTGAGGAACAAATTTTATTCCCTCGTTTGCCTCACATATTATATCGTGCCGGAAAGAGTTACGAGAGACCAAAAGTGAGTGATGTAGAAAAGCGATACAGCGGCAGCTAGATAAGCTGGACATACTAAGTTCCGTCGGTTTTGTCGAATCAGTCGTGCGGTGCCAAATTTTCAGATCCTTTCAGTTTCAGTCAGAACATCCATTTCCGCAAGGCCGGAGTGGTGACTAAAGTTCTTAAACCGAGGGACATTGAGGGTAACCACAACAGTGCCGATAGAGTAATTCACTTCAAACATACTCACGAGCCACAACATATCTCTTGCGAGCGAAGATTTTTGGGAGCCTAGCCGCTTTGTCCTTGACTTCTTGGCCTAGTTCCTCTTCATTTTATTTTCTTGTGGCATCGCTTCTGCTTCAAACACATTTACGACCACGTTCACTGCCAGCACGCGCGCCCCGATCCCCGGTGGCTGAGGCTTTACCAAATTTGGTTCGCCGCCTTACAACACCAACTTTTCCCCAGCACTCCGGCATAAATTTTTCGGGGACGACTCTGCCGAATGACTCTGTCTGCTATACTGCGTACCTGCGACTGCCGCTCATTTTGTCTTGGAGTATGATTGCTACGCTGCCTATGGCTTTCGCACTCTTTAATCGCCCCCTAAAAACACCCGTTCTATGTACTTCGACTGTGTACTCCCAGACGCGGGCCATAACTGCGCTCTCTCTGTTATGGGCCTCTGTTGCCGAGTTTTTACATGACCAGAATGGTGCCCTGATGAGTATAAGGCAGAATGTTACGAGACCATCGCACCATCTCACAGGCCGCCCTCCGGTACCCCCTCAAGACTCCACCTGTACTCCAGGCCAGCACAGATTGAAGCAGCAAGGGCGCTTTACCTAAAGCTTAATTCAACCATCTCACTCTCTCTATCTGTTCCTCTCTCTCCGTCTCAAATTCCCTGAGGAGCAAATGACATAAACATCGACTGATGATAGGACCCCATCTTGAATTACTCAGTAAAGGAAAGGATGTGGATTTGAAATCTACTGCCAAGCAGTTTGCAATGAATGGTTCCGCAGCGAGCATCGGAGGAGAGCCTTGCATCGGTGAGCTCGATGGAGGAGACGCGAAGCGTGATGTCGTTCATCCTGTCCCGGGTACCCGAGCACGGATCCATTGCGGCCGCGGCCAGTGCGCCGCCACTGCCGGGGCCAAGCATTGGCGGTGCCATGTCGAGCACCACGACGTCTTCGATGCTGGCCCACGCGGCGCCCTGCGGAGACAGCGTCGCCCTGGCGCTGTCGCCGCCGATGCCCGTGGCGGTGCGCGAGCGCAGCTTCCCAAAGGCCGCCATTATCGCGTGCCTGCCGAGCCTGCTCAAGCTGCTGCTGCTGCTTTTCGCGCACGTGGTCGTCATCATCGCCTTCGTTGACCACGGATGGGATGCCAAGGTGAGTACTAGTAATGTCACATATTTTGCCAGCCGAGCCAAAACGTTACCGATCGAAGAAATCGCCCGAGGGCCTAGATTTCACCCCGACTTGGTGGCCTCTGAGGTGCTTTTATAAATAATAAACCTCTCTTTGCCGCCGCACAGTCGGAAATGGCCGCATAACGTACTCTGTGAGCGTCGTTGCAAGAATATCGGTGTTTAAAAGGAGTAACTATGAAATATTTTTATTCTTGTGAGTTTATTCGCGCTGCCGCCGTTTCCCAATCGGAGAAGCGATGTTTTCAATACTGAACCATCAAACTACTCAAAAACAAATTATTCCTAGTTAGTCGCCACGAATTAAGGCCTTTATAATCATTTACTGATCACTTTATAACGTGTAAGACCAAAAAGTATTGGCCAGCTTGTCATTTTGATAAGTGAATTTACGAGAATTTCTCGCAAATAAGTTCTGTGCGTGTAATTTAACGGATGGTGACACAGTTTGAAAGGAGTGCTCTAAACATGAACAAACAAAATATTGTGGCGCCTTGCCGAACAGAGACGCGGGTTGGCTACACACAGGAAGAGCGCTGTTTATTGAACGTCTTGCGTATCTGAAGATGAGAGCTTTGGTGAGACACGACAGCGGTGGCTGGAATGATGGCGTACACCCCAAAGTACGAGCCTCAAACCAACGCGCGTCATCGTCGTCTGCTGCGCCGCAGGGCACGAACCCGCACAGAGGGTAGCACGGCCCCTATTCTTTGCGCACTTATAGCCTGGAGGGTCAGAGTTACACACGTGACAATATATGCGATCATGAAATATCTAAAAAGTGAGCCAAAATCATATTGGCAGGATAGAACACAAATCTTTAGCAAATCAGTGTCCGGTCAGTGCGGTGGTTAGTGAGGTTCGCAAATGGGTGCCATATCTCCTCTTACGCCAAGTCTATAAATAAAAAAACACTCTACTTCCACAAGATAGTAACACTGGGGATTACATGTGCTCATCCACACAGTGGTGCCATACGCAGTATCTCCGTTAAGATCTGAAAGAACTCAACTTGCATGTTTAGAAAGTAATGACCTGAGTTATAGGAGCACTGTTACGGTACGTTCTTTATCCAAGCTATGTACAATTTACAGGAGCCGTGGTGCAAGGGCGCGGGCCTGCTGCTCGTTCTGATGGCCGTGCTGGACGCGAGCCTGTTGGGAACCGTCTGTCTGGGGCGCTGTGGGAGACCCGCCAACAGGGTCGCCGCCTTTGCCGGCAGGGCGAGGGAACAGATCGCCACCGTCACGGACCGCAAGGGCTTCTTCAGGTGCGTACCGCAGGCTGCGGCTTTTCAAACTGCCCGCATGCTATTTTTAGGAGACGTTGACGCTCGTTTACGCTCGCCCACGTGATGCTTGTGAAAAAAAATAATTGGAGAAAAAAAAATTAAAGGAAACAACACACAAAATGACGGCTTCGTGCAGGTCTCATGACAAGATCGCAGCGTCGCGCTGTAAATGAAGGAATATAGGGATGCTTAAGTTTGCGTAAGCGCTTTGAAGGCGAAATTTTAACGTACTATTGTGAAGGGTACCTTTTATTACACCGACCATCGTGATAAATTGGAATACGAACAACGGAGCGCTTGGCTTTTTCAGTACATGCCGGGCATCCTGGCTACGAGCCGCGCATGCGCAGTGCGAACAAGTTACGAGAGAGCGCGGCCAACTTTGATATGGAAAGACCATCGCATTTCCATAGTTTGTTGGGCGCTCTGCGCGAAATAAGAAATAGAGGAATATAGCTGCATGCGCCGTTTTCGCTCATCGCAGCGACCGAGTTAGACAACGCTTTCGTGAGAGGGTGCTGAACGCGGTGGAAAGACAAAACAAAACACTCACACGCCGAACGACGGTGTTTCCATATTACTTCGGACAAAAACTCTCGTAACTTGTTCGCACTGTGCATAAGCGGCCTGTCGCCAGTATGGAGGCTATGTACTGAAAGCCACGCGCTCCATTGTTCTTATTCCAATTTATCACGATAGTACACAAGTCGACACAGTAGCCACGTTATGTTCTCGCCCTTACTACCCTTAATTCATATTGATTCTAATTTAGTACACCCTGATTAATCTTAATCCACCTCTATGCTTTCCTTAATTTTACTTAATTCATCCTATACACCCAAACCAATATAAATCCTCTCTAATCCAAACGTAATATGCGGTAATAGCAGTTACATATGAATGAATAATTAGTTTCTCATACCTGTAGAAACGTGTGATTAAGTATTTATCAATAGATATGTGTCC
This sequence comes from Haemaphysalis longicornis, assembly GCF_048455015.1. Lineage (NCBI taxonomy): Eukaryota > Metazoa > Arthropoda > Arachnida > Ixodida > Ixodidae > Haemaphysalis > Haemaphysalis longicornis. The sequence goes on along the minus strand of NW_027526295.1, from coordinate 277,081,479 downwards.
GGCTAAAACTTGTTTCACAATGGGCACGGCGCCGAGTTGGCGCAGTGGTAACGCAGTCGGGTACGGCTTTGGAGTTCCGGGTTTGAATCCCACACCAACAGATATCATTATTTTTTTCTCTTTCCAGGGGTCTTTAAACGCCTCGCTAGGAGCCTTTTTTGTCTGTTACAGACGATAGCTTTTCCTTTCAATGAACCAGTTCATTTTTTCGCCTTTAAAACAGCCAGATGCCTTCTTTGTTCCGCTATGTTTGTTCTATGCTACGTAATTTGTGACCATAGGCGCTAATGTGAAGCGTGCCTATCCGCCTCTTGTGGCAGTGTTTGATTCCGCAATAGAATTTCTATCTTACAGTATTTGCACAATTCTAACGATGTCCCGATTGTGACGCGCAGGTACGTTTAGGCAGAAAAATTTCAAAAAATATTTTGACGCTGATTATACCACCCAGATATAAAAAACAAAGCATCACGTACCTGGCAAGAGGCATTTGATTTGAAGCACGAAGTTACGGCAACAAAAATTCGGCGTACTTTCTAAACTTGATTACCCAGCTTCTGCTGGCATTAAAACTTGAGCGGGAACATTGTAAGCATTTGCCTTTACCTCATATTATAGACGAGAGGGGCCGTTGGATCATTCGCGGCTAATTCGTGAATGTTACATGGAGGTCTCAAACCTATCGCAAACATGCGTGCTCAGGGCCGGTAAAGCCCTGCATGAAAACACCAATCTGAATTTTTTACGTCAATCGTCCACTAGTGTCTCCGGAACACCCAGTCGGAATGATGCTGCTCGGTTCATAGCGGCACCTCTTCGAAGGCACAATGACTGAAACGGCGCGCTAATGGCAGCTGCAGGAATATCTGCCCGTTGAGGAATGGTTGAACCCGCATATACTCACGTGGCTTCGACGGATTATTTTGGATTGGATTTAGTTTGATTTTTGGAAATATTTCATGTCCGTGGCAATGCTGCCGGCCGCTTTGAAGTCGACTTAGTTTTTGGGCGGGATTGTAGCACGCACCCAAACGTCAAGGCTAGTTTTAGCAAAATGAGGTGCGCGTTAGACTCATGCGAATACGGTATACTCTGTCTGGTTGGAAGTTGCACAGTCCGTGTGGCCTAATATACGCACCCAAGACAGGAATAAAATACTCATGATATCTTGTAATCTGCATTGGAGAGATTCTCAGAACGCACTTCACGGATAGAGACGAGTTTGCACATAGTCTTCCGCCTATTTAGTACCTGCGCAGACACAAGTCAAACGTGCAGTCGCATGAGAACAAAAGCTGCTGCAGTTGCAAAAAGGAATAAGTTATATATTGTTTCGAAATGAATGTTTATCGAATGTGATTTAGTCTGCCAAGTCGCTGGAATCGACCGCGCACGTGCAGGACCTTCTGGACCCTGGTTTGGGTCGCTGTGCTGCTTTTCCTGGCGGTGGACTCAAAGTTGCACCCTGACCGCGTCGTGGCTGCGGTGGGAATGGTCGTGCTCTTTGGATTCGGATACATCTTCTCCAACAACCGTAGCAAGGCACGCTGTTCTTTATTTTTCTAGTTCGCATTAAATCGCTAGACCTTTCAGGAAACAAAAATGAAATAGCGCAATTTAAGCTGCGTGGTGGTGAAGGGAGCGAAAGCTTTAACTGACAGCGGATAATATTTAAGTAAATAGTGCTCAAGGTTTTACGTATTCCGCTAATTCTTATTTTGAATACGCGGAGCATATGACAGCCGTATTATTATAGTTGCACAGTATTGTCGCTCTTTTTACAGCGGCCTGATAAGCAGATTTCTGTGCATAAAGGACGACTTGCTAAAGCATTTCTATCTCACAATGAAATTCACACGAACGAAGCTACGAGGCAATGGTTGGTTTAGCAGTTTGAATCGAAGACGGTTGGAAGCGAGCTTGGTTGCAAAGTTCTGACGTAGAAGACAACTAAGTAATCGAAAACAGTGCCGTAAATTCCAGAGACGGATGCAGCATGGTGCGATGACTTTACTTCAGTTTTTTATTGTTCAGACCGAATTGCAGGGTAGTTTGATCAGTTCTATAGGGTATTCTGATGAACACAAGCAAGGAAAGATATTGGCACGCCTTTGAATCTCCCTCGGAAATAGGCAAGAACACCAAGAGCGCTTCGAAGAGGTCAGCGTTTGGTATGAAGGAATTGTTGTTGTTTATTGGAAAAGGCAGATGCATTCAGAGTAAGAAATAATTTAATTTTAGCGACTATGAACATCACATTGCTTCGAGTAAATTTGTGCGTGGTAGAATAAATTGTTGCATAGAATAAGAATCTGGCACAGTGTATGTGGCTCCCGTAACTCTCTGCGTAGAGTGCTTGGAACTCCATGAGAGATGCCATCTCCTTACACGCAACATTTAATGCTATATGTATACGTCATTCCCTTAAAGAATAAATGATATTGAACATATGTGGCGGAAGGGACCTCAGGTTAGAGACCGAAGTTATTGTTATTCGGTAAACATGAATGTCATTTTCAATGGCCGTTTTTTCTGCTCGCTTTTAATATTATTCGAGATTTCAGTAGGCGCGCTTCTAAAATGGTACTTGGGGCTAACCGCCGTGGGAGAACAAAATGAGGACGTCGAGCTATAAGCTTGCCAGAGCTTTTCCTTTGGACTGCAAACGGCCGTATATAACATAGGTTATAACAGCAGGGTCTTTTCTTACAGTAAAATGAGGGTTCCGCATTTTCGCGTTGACGTTCAGTTAGTGGCAAGGTGATGGGCGGAGAACCTGTGCAAAGAAGGGCGCAAGTGTAGGTATTGATTGCAGCTTGATTTAGCTATAAGAATGCAAAACATTTCACGTGTCTCTGACGACCGTGAAACTGGCAGAAATTAAGGGCACGTGCAGAGACGAGCAGAATAACATTACACACAACATGGAGGCGATATTAAAAGTAGTGGAACGATTGTACACCGGACAATACGGCAGCGAAGTTAGACCAGAAGAAACTACTAAGCGTACAAGCTTAGTTTGTGATGTCCCACTAGTAACCAAACACGAAGTAGAAAAGGCTCTCAAGGGCATGCAACCAGAAAGAGCTGCAGGTGACAACGGTATAACCGAGCATCTCTTAAAATACGAAGGAGGTATTCTACTGAAAAAGCGATTCACAAGGCGGGGGACACGAAAGTCCTTAAGTAAAACTACAGACCCATCAGCCTTCTTTCGGTTATATGCAAGCTGTATACCAAAGTAATACTTCGCCGCATAAGTTACGGGCTATATTCCCAACAACCCTGATAGCAGGCTGGGTTTAGGAAAGAATACTCAACAATAGATCACATCCGTGTTGTCAATCAAGTGATAGAAAAATACCCAGAGTATAAGACCCTTTATATGACATTTATAGACTACCAAGAGCCGTTTGATTCAGTAAGCGTTGAAGCAGTTATGGAAGCATTAAAAGTTCATGGAATAGGGGAAACTTACATTAGACTCTCAGACGGTATACTGTATTTACTCGATTATAAGCACCCCCTTTTTTCCACCATCGCGATACCAAAGGGAGGGGGATGCTTATATTCCAAAAACCTAAATCCCCCCCCCCCCCCTTCCCCTACTTTTTTCTTGGCCGTATATCGACGACACGGGCTCAAAGAAAATGTTTCAATTGGAGAAAATTAAAAAGAAAAATATTTACAGACAGGGAACCCATCTACATATGATACTCAGGATACTCATTCACCCTCACTGCCATTCGAGTTCGTTATGCCGCTTGGGCCGCCGCTTCCAGTATCCCTCCGTAGGTCGTCTTCTGTTCCGTTGAAGTAGTTTGCAATTGAAAACCTAACTGACCAGGCCACAACTTCGACTCGGACCTGCTTCCACGCGTCTGAAATCCCCTTCGCGATGGTTGCTTAGAAAATGGGGTGCCTAGATTCGCATTCCAACTTTTTTCTTTTTTTTTCAGAAAGTATGGGAGGGTGCTTATAATCGCAGAAATACGGTATATAACGGGTGAACGGGCCGGGTGATTTTCTAAAACGAAAGCAATAAACTCCCTTTCCGAAAGGGGGTACGACAGGATGATGCCATCTCGGTAAACTGCTCACGGGATACTTGGAGGGTGTATTCAAGAAGCCTGACTTGTAAAACACAGAATTACAGATAAACGAAGAATACGTGAGCCATTTGAGGTTTGCAGACGACATAATCTTGCAAAGCGAGTCTGCAGAACACCATCAAAGAACACTTGAGCAGCTGCAGCCAGAATGCGTCGCCATTGAGATAAAAGTTAACATGAATAAATATAACGTTATGATGAATAAACATGCCGAAAGCCCCCTTAACGGCATATAACTACCTCGGACATGTTGTCAGCGCTTATCCCAACCACGAGAAAGAAATTCGGCGCAGAATAGGTCTGGGCTGGGGTGCACTCGTCAAACACTCCCCAAAAACGAAACTTAAGCTACCTCTATCACTGACAAGGGGAATATACACAGAATGCGTCCTGGCCGTCATGGCATGTGGAGAGAAAACTTATCGCCTTACTAACAACTTCAAAGCAAACTTCGGTCGGCTCAGCGGGCCATGAAAAAAAGAATGATAGGCGTAACGTTAAGGGACAGGGAACGTATTTCCTGGATCAGTGAACAACTTGAGTCGAGGATATCATAGTTCAAATAAAGCACGTAGTTAGACAATGTGGCATTTGTTGGACCACCAGGGAAACAGAGTGGATACCTAGAGACGGTTTTAGAAGACAGGGAAGGCCAATGGAGCGATGAAAGGGAGAAATAAGGAAGTTCAAGGGCAAACAATGAACTCGAGCAGCGCACGGCAGCAGCGGTTCGAAGTCAGTGGGAGATGCCTTCGTCCTGCCGTGCATCCAGTAGGCTGTTGATGTTGATGTTGTTGTTGTTGTTGATGATGATGATGGTGGTGATGAAGATGACGATGAAAATAAAAGGTTTAAAGTTTATCGTGTTTTAGGATTTTCAAGCCACCCACAACCCGCACGCATGCGATTAAAACTATTTGAATTTAAATGTTGTTTACTGAGGCGCAAGCATTATGTGCCCCATGGGGTGAAAACTTTTGGACATCTAAGCACCCGTTATGATGTAGTAAATGCGGAAGCATCAGTATTTATTTGTGGAAAGCGATGCCGGTTTTGTGCGGCGTGCTGCCATGTTCCACAGCGGATGTTGATGTTGCCTATGGTTCAGAGAACGTCGCCGCATAAGCCGAACCCATGAAATCTGTAGCACAAGTGTAGCGCGGAAGGCAGCGTGTTCATTCTACGCACGTATGAGAACATTGTGCCTGCAGTCGCATGGCCTCGGCAAACTGCCCTCTTCCTCACAGTGTCGCCATACTTTCTTTTTCCGCTTTCCTGCTGGCGCTATCTCGTCTACTTTAGGGGTCCTCATCATTCGCATGATGCATCGAAGGACGTCGGCGATGCGAAAGCACAGGAGTGGGCGCTCAAGAGCTTGGGCTCTAAAACTGGCTATCGTCAAAATCAGACAGTCTTCCGCCGCTCCTACCAAGCATATTCCGTTTCTGTCTCATCCACCGACCTCTCGCGCTGTTCCCCTCCTGTCCCGATTCACCCATTGGACGTTTGCGGAGTTCAGCATGCGCCGTCTGTTTTGACTCTTGGGGCTGTCAGTCGGGACTTTTGAGAACTGGAGCGCGAGCCTCGTGAGGCAGCCTCATTCGTATTTCGTGATTCAAACATTTTTGCAGCGCGTTATTAAATATTTTCTGTACAAGAAATTGAGCTCACGTGTACTTTTAAATAATATAACATTTTAAGCACCAATTACGTATTGACGTTCTCCCTCAAATATGCCCAATATTATTTTTTGCTGAACAATGTTAACAAATATGGAGCATCTTCCTATATTTATTACATTGACGATGTTTCACCAATTTAAATGTCTCACTCACGAATCCTTCTAACTTTAACGTGGCGGCTGAATCTAGGGACAGGCAGACAGACAGACAGACAGACAGACAGACAGACAGACAGACAGACAGACAGACAGACAGACAGACAGACAGACAGACAGACAGACAGACAGACAGAGAGACAGCAATTTTCGCGTTTGAGTAGCCCAAGAAAGACTACCGTCTTTAAATCAGGCCCTTCCCAGGGAGTTTCACAGTGCGAGCTTAAACATGACAGTAGTGGGCGGTGGTAGTACCTGCCATTGTACTTCAGACGGAGCGAAAGAAAGGACAAGCAGCGAAATCCACTATCCTTGTTAACTCTGCAATTCAAGGTGGCATAAACGAGCAGCGGCGCAACCCGTCGGAGACAGACCGGAGCCATTCAAAAGCGTTAAGGAGGATGGCAACTCAAGGCGTCTCCAGCGGCAACATTGCCAAGCCTTTCGACAACGCGAGGCGCAACAAGGCGTCGCAGGCGTCCTCATTAATACATCTATAGTTTCGTGTTCCCAACCTATAAGAAATGATCGAGTGTCCTCCGAATTTTATCAGTTTGGTGCAGTTTTCTTGCCTGTTTCGACAAAGTTTTTCATTAGAAACAATATGTTAATTCGTTTTTGTAAAAACCAATCCATGTATATTTTTAATTCAAATAAAAGCAGAAGTAATAACTATGCGCCCGTGTGGCGCTAGATATGCACCCAAAATTTAAATTTCATAAATAATGTAACTTGCCTGAACCGTGCCAGCAGCGTTAGCAAATGGGAAGCATGCTTACTTAAATATACATGGGATTTGTGGCTCCTACTTTAAGGACGTACTTTCGAGGTCAAAGGCGGTGATGGCGTACAGAAAGAACTCTCCCCATTAATAATGAACGCTAGGACCTGACCACAGCAAAAAACAATAGATACGTCTTAAGTGTAGCAGTGTTCCTGAACCTGACATCCTTTATTCAATGCTGGGCGGCAAGGTCAGGTCCGAGAGGATGTACTTCTCTAAATTGCTAAGCCGCACGGTACACTACCCCATCTGAAAAGGGGGTCCAACCATTTGTGGCCGGATCTCCGAGACCTCATGCCTTGGCGCGTGACTGCAGTTTCGAGCGCACCATTTCAGTTTTCCGTAAAGACCGTGAAAAGTCATCGATTGGCTTCAGCAGAGCAGCCGGACCCGTTGGCCGCAGATTTTGTCGCTGGGAGTCACGGCACGATTGAACCTATAATGGCTCAAACCGGCTTTATAGCGTGGGCGAAAGAAGTAAGTCACGAACACTTGCGTGGTCGCCTGTTTACGGTCTCCGCAAAGCGGTGGAGTATGCTTAACCACAGACTCTTCCGTAGGCACACGAAACTGGAAGATCGTAAACAAGTCGAACGGAGGTGCTGTTGTAACCAGAGAGATCAGACTGAGCACGTCTTAGGATCACGGGCCACTCTACGCAATTATAGTGCTTTTGATGTGCTTCAGAAAGAGTACAGTGATTGAGGCTAAAAAAATTCGGAGGATGCTTAGAAATGTCCAAGTCTGTGAAAGGGAAAGCATAGCTCCATCGGCAGTCGATATTCTGTTGAACTTTCGTTTGAACAGAAGGGCCGCGCCCGTCACCCTTTGATTAGCACCGTTGGCAGACCTTTCGAAGTTCGTTCCGCCTGTTTGTCATCGCCAGGAGCCTCCGGTTCGCCCCCGTCGGAACCTTCACTTCTCAAGTGAACTTACACCTCCTACTCTGATATTTCCCTTCCCAGGCTTCCACTCCTGTTATCTTTTCCGCGCGATTTTCTGTACCTCACATGGCCACCCGCGATGGTGCAGAGGCTAAGGCGTTGTTCCGCTGAGCCCATTGACGCGGTTTCGATCCGGGCTGCCGTGGACGCTTTCCAGAAGGATTCGAAAGGAGTTTCACTCAACGTCAAACCTGTCAGAAGTGCAGAGCAGTGATTCGCCAAGGGGCCTGTGGTGGTGCCTTTGTCCGCTTATTGCTACCACCCGTTACCCTCTTCCCCTCCCCGTCTCACTCCTCTCTTGAAGAAATTGAACAGAGCCTTTGTCCAATGCAATTCAAATTTCCTGCTTTTGCAGTGCTCGCGCGCCCTCTACCCGGAACAGCACGTGCGGGAGTTCGGCGTCCCTATTCTCCACACACTAAATTCACTGTGAACTGTGAATTCGCCGGACGTTTTTTCTCATATTGGCTTTCAATATTAGTCACGTGCTTCCAGTTGACGAACCGCTTGTGTGTGCCTTCATCATTTTGACTTTTCATGACGTCTACTAGCCCAACTTTTAAAGTTTGCCTCTTTTACATCTACTGAAAGCGCCTAACTCTTCACCTGAAATAAAAAATAGACAAAATGCCGCGGACATGAGAACGTAGGCCTGACTTTGCTTTTCAACAACAATATGGCTTTTATGGCACAGACTCTCCGTGATGGGGTGAGAAGACGTGACATAGTTTAAATAGTTGGCGGGAACGCTTACGTCACACATTGGCAACTTCAGCTTGCGTAAAAGTGACGGGTGCTACGTAACAGCTTACAAACGGCGGCTGATTTTGCCGTGAAACAGGGCAAAACATTTAACCCACCTTCGACCCAGGCGCATTTTCGCACGACGCCCGGTTTAAAGCTGTTTTCTAGCGAAACAAATAATAGTTTTGACTGTTTCCAAGTTAGCGATGAAGGAGCATAAAAATGACAAGCCCCTCCATGACAAAGAGAACCCAACGCATGGCACGCACCTTGACACCTTGGCACCCTCCATGACCCCACCGCCACCTCCAACCCGTGCACACCTAAACCGGCAACCCGGGATGGGGGCATATTTTGCGTGAAATACAATATGTGCTCACGCCGGCGTTCCAACAGGACAAGTTGCTTTCAACTTGTTCTTGAAAAGCACATATTGGGTGTCATGACTTCCTTTGTAACAAAACATGAGTTACTGAGTGAACATCAATACGGGTTCACCTCCGGCGCGGGCACGCAGGTGTTACTTAAAAATTTGTCTGATACCCTCCTAACATAGATCACAATGAGGTTTCGTTTGGGTTATTTCTTGATGTTAAGAAAGCGTTTAATACTGTGAACGATGGTATACTCTGTACTAAATTATACCCTTGTGGCTTCCGCGGACCATTTCTATCTCATCTTCAAAATTACCTTCGGGGTCGTTCTCAAGTGGTGTCACTTGGATTGGTGCTGAGTGGTAGTATCAGACATAAGAGAGTTGTCCCGCAAGGGTCTATCTTGTCACCTCTTCTTTTTTATTTTGTAAGTTAATGACTTAGCTACTGTTGTTAAAACTTAAAACATTTATCAATACGCTGATGACACCATGCTGATATCTGGCAACTCTGGTTATTCTCTAGCTCTCTCAAATCTTCAAGACGATGCCAGAAGGGTAGCGGATTGGTTCAAAGCAAATTTAACAACAAACAACCCTGTAAAAAGTCGGCTAGTTTGTTTCCGAAATCGACAGAAAACAGTGCCGAACGACTGCTTCATTACAATACACTTATGAAATTGTGCATCTTGTTCTTGTGACCGTATTTTCTGTGTCGAGTCTGTTAAATACCTAGGTGTACATTTTCATGGGGATCGTTCGTGGAACACACACATGGCTCACATATGTAAAAAGCTTAGAACTATTGCCTGTATGCTGTACAACTTAAAAGTGTTTCTGCCTTCCTCTGTTCGAAAAATACTAGCTCAAACTTTGGGTTATAGTGTTCTTCGTTATGGCATGTGCTGTTTTTTCAACTGCTCCGCTACCTGGAAAAAGAGAGTTAACAGTATCTTGAAAAACATAGCCAAGAGTGTTCTTTATAAGTCACACGTGCCGGATTCGGACAGTGTATTTAAGGCAAGTGGTTTACCGTCATTCGATACATTGTTTAAGCAAATCGTCGTGCTAAAATATTTCTGGTGTACGGGTTACCGAACTCCCAATGTTAAACCTATACCTCTGCGGCACATACCTCGATATATGACACTAAGGGTCCGTACGCATTACGGAATGGCTGCGCGGCCATATTATATTCCTGCTATCTTCAACGAATTGCCTGACGAATTGTTCTCTTCAACAACGCGGAAACACTTGCGTGCTGCTATGCTGGCTTAAAAAATATGCTGAAGCATGTATGTGTATACGGTGATTGGTAGCTATTTCTTTGTTCTCTAATTGTTTTCTTGTGACGAGAAAAATGTCACCCATGTAGCTGAAACCCATGTTGATTTATTGTATCTTTGTTTGTTTGTCTTCGTCTCTTCTGTTCGTCGGTTGTTGTTTGCTTTCCTTTTTTCTTTCCTCCCTTTAATTTTTCCCTCTCTTTTTTTCCTCTTTTTTCTTCTTCTATTTTTCTCTTTTTTTTTGTTTGCTTGTCTTCTTTTTACCTTCCTATTCAGTTACCACTGTCAATGAGTGTTTTTTAACAGAAGTGAAGGCCGCCGCTGCCAGGCGACGCCGCTCAAGCACACCTGTAGGCTTTGGCCGCCCCATTTTGCTTCTGTATGTACTCCTTGATAATAAACAATGATTGAACTGGCAGGGACCAGCAGCTAGTGGGCGAGGTGGGATTTAAGGCGGCAACGGCAGCGGCTACATTCTCGGCGGCGGCGGCGGTGGTGGCCTTCGGGCGTTTTTACACCCATTCGTGCCGCTGTTATTATCCTCAATCATATGATAACGGCGCTACAGCCACTGTCAGCCAACTGTGCAACTTGTGATAGGGGCATCGGTGGTGGCAAGGGGAATAACCGTTGTGATTGAAAGAGGGGTCGGCGGTGGCGAGGAGCCCCGAAGCGGTGCCGAGTAAATCAAATTCACCGGAAGGAGAACTGAGGGTGTCAGATATATAATACTTCGCCGTAAAAAAACACACAAAACGAGCGCACGCCCTTGGTGGCTCTATAAGATATCGTGACTCGTGGTACCATAGCGTGCCAGGTTACGCCGTCAGTTTCGCTGGTATTCGTCAGGCCTCTCACGGAAACGCTCTACTTGTGACTCAATAGCGCGCCGGGCGAAGCGTCAGTTTGCTTGGTGTTCATCGGAGCTGTCGGGGATGGCGCTACTCGTGACCCCATAGCACCAGGCGAGCCGTGTTTGCTTGGTGTTTGTCGGAGGTGTAGGATTGATTTTCGCCATGCCTCGAGATGAAAGATGCCTCGACGTCCGGTGTACCACCATTTTCTGCAACGGTTAAGCGCGGTAGACAACGCAAGTATGATAACACTGCCGACGCGAGGGAGACATACCATTCCCGCAGACGCAACAATGCTTGCGCATTGACGCCACGTAAGCAGAACGAAGTGCCCGGAGGAATTGCCTCACTGGCGGCAGCGTTGGTCCGAGTAAAACAAACTGCAGAAAAGCCAACTTTATGAGTTTCGCAATGAGTTTCGCAAAGCGATTATGATGATAAACAAAGGCCACTAGAGCGCCCCAAGATAAAGAACGCGTCCCGTGGCCGGTATCCATAAGGGTCCGTCGGGTTATGACGCCGACGTCTAGTCTCCGTCCCCATTTCTTTTCAATTATCCCCTTTCATTCCCCCGACTCAGCTGTACGCTGGTGAACTCCCAAATGAGTTCAAAATATCCCCAGTCCACTTGTTTTTGACTCTATATTTCAATAAATCCCTCACTCACTCCCATTGGATCGTCACGCCATCTTAGAAGCAGTTTGGATTAAGCACTTCGACTCCGGTTGCATGGGAGAAAGCTTCTCGTTTTAACCACCTATACCTTAAAGTAGGGGCTTTAGCTTTTATTTATTTTGTATTTGTTTCTACGATATGCTTTATCCACGTCACCATTACAGACTTTGCAGGGGAGGAATACATATTAACAATCTGCTTTAAAGCTTAAACGGCAGAATCATAGGGCATCTGCGGGGCCCGTTTTTGTACGCCTGGGTACAATTTCGCTCTTTTATGGCTGCAGATAAAGTGGCGTCCCGTGCTTGGTGGCCTTCTGCTCCAATTTCTTCTGGGGCTGCTGTTAGTGCGCGCTCACGTAGGGCGCGGCGCACTGCTATGCATCGCTGACAAGATAGCTGCCATCATGAGTTTCGCCGGCCATGGCTCGCGCTTCGTCTTCGGCTACCTCGCCACAGGAAAACTTGACGGAGGCCTGCCTGAGCAGAAACCTGTTCTTGCATTTACGGTGAGTGGGAAGCGAACACGTGCGTGTGTGCCCCTTTACGTGGCGCCGTTTCAGTGAAGGGCGGAACACCTAGGTGTTACAAGCCTCATAAATTATGACACTGTCAATTTTGGTGCAACCACAAACGTGTTTGTAAGAGATCAAAGGACGCGGCTGCTAAAAGTATACAGTGTACCATGGGTTGGTGATTGAAACGAAGTCGGCAAACGATACCAAATATCTGTTCAGGGTTTTTGATCGCATGGTGCAGAAGATGGAAACAGGTAGAGAGGAGATACTTTGAAGTCTTGCCAGCTGCATCTCTTTCAGCCCCGGCACGGGAGTCTATTCAGTGGCGTTGTTGCACAAACAAGCACTTTTTCCCACCTGGAACATGTAGTACTAGTTCTCTTCTCCCAGCAGCAGATAACTGCACCAATGCCTACATACTGTGCTCCATAAGCCATAAGCCAGATTTTCGTGATCTCTTACCCGGTGTATTGCCGTACTAAGTCACAAACTTACAGCGAATGTAAAAAAGAAGGCGGAAAGCGTAGCTTCCTAGCCTGCTGGTCTCCCCATTTCCGAACGATCCTGACTAAAACTGCGTCTTATTTGCTTTCTTGCTTGCTTACGCGCTGGCATTAGTTTTTCCAGAAGTTTTATGCAATCATATTTACTGCAGTGTTTTGAACAGCGTCGCACCAACGTTTAGCCATGCTCTTATTGTTCGCCATTCTTACTTCTCACTATATGACGTCCACATTCACCTAATATCCCCCTAGCTCATGTACAGGATATGAGCTAGGGGACACGTGCGTTGTGCAGATATCACCGAAATAATGCATTTCCCGGCACGAAAGATAATGACACCGGTGCAAGTCTCCTATCCGCAAGAATTGTGAGAATACATTTCTCTTTTGTCTTGCTCGTCAATGACGTAATGTGAACCTTCGTCTGTAGAAATCAGTTGCGAAAATATGTGAAACTTCGCTATTGCTGTGCTTATCACCATCAAAACTGCAACACCAATCGAACCAGTCTGCCGACAGTTGTATCCACAGCCGCTTGATGAAAAGGAGGCTTGTATGTTTCTGAAACGGTTCGTAAAATGGCCGACAGCGCAAAAACATGAAAGTGAATGAGATGAAAAAAAAATTAGGAAAACCATTGTCCGAACAGGAATACAACCTAGGGCCTGCTGAATGCCAGTGGACCCCTTCCCCCATCTCCCTCTCCCCCTCTCTCTCTCTCTCTCTCTCTCTCTCTCACACACACACACACACACACAGACAGAAACACACACGCATGCACACGCACACATGCTCCTCGACTCCAGGTGACTGTAGGTGGACCTAGTCAATGTGTTGGGACATTACTTGCAAAACACCAGCAACTGGGTCACATAGATCTACGTACTATGCGTTTGACGTTGCTTGACGTGTCTTTTGGCTCAATAATAAGGCAGGGAAACGCTAAGGTTTAATATAGGAATAATAACAAACGTACTAAGGTGGATTCCCCAGTTGCAGAGACAGCTGCCGTCGTAAGCTCTCAGCTGTTTCACCACTTACTATTTCGCAACGACGTCAACACACCCACCCGTAATACCCACCCGCGGCGTCAAGATACCCCCCCTCAAGGGAATCGGACAGTGACGATGGTCAGTCGTTGTCAGACCCAATACCCACTTCGCTGTAACAAAACATCACGAAGTACCACATATCCACTGAGCGGAATTATCAGGACGATGACAGCTGCCGTAAGAGGCTCACAGCCACTTCACCCATTCCCGTTGGCTTGGACATCAACATACGCACAAGAAGGAGCCCTCTGCGGCGTCAGTTGGACTTCAGCGCTTTCGCACTCACAACTCCTGAGATGTGCGTAGGCGTCTGTTTTGTTTTGTTTTTTTCCACAGGTGGCATCTGCGGTGGTGTTCTCCGGGCTGTTGGTGTCCGCGCTGTGCCACTACGGCCTGTTGCAGCGTGTCATGCTCAGGGTCGGACGACTGATGGAGTTTACGCTTGGCACCACGTCTTGCGAGTCCTTGTGTGCAGCCAGCAACGTCATCCTCGGAATGGTGCGCGACATTGGTATATCTGCGGGCAGCCGCCTGGCCATAAAGGCACCGACGCAAATGATGGCTGCTTTGGCCGCTTTGTAAAAATAATGCCAATCGATGTCGGCGCACATTTTATTGCACCTTGGTCGTCGCACTAAGGGACATCCTTCCTTTAGCTAAAGCCGAATTGAACGGGTCACAGTGTGTTTCACATCAGTTCGTCCATAGCTTGAACGCTTGAATGGTCTCATTAAAATCTTGAGTCATTTGTCACCTCGCCTGTACAAGGCATATATTGCCTTCTACCCCCTACTAACGAACTATGCGCTATCGGTCCGTGCTTCAGAGGAAAGCATAAACCTGTGGACAAGCGGGAAGCGCCGTGAGCTGGCGCAGGAATAAAGTAATAACCAGTGGTGTAACCCAAGGGAATTGTAAAAAGTAATATGCAAATACATACATACACACATACATACATACATACATACATACATACATACATACATACATACATACATACATACATACATACATACATACATACATACATACATACATACATACATACATACATACATACATACATACATACATACATAACATACACACATAGTTGGATATATGCCTGTGTGCAAGTGAATACCATTTTAATATGTTGCTTACTTATTGTCTAGTATAATCAGATTATACATAACAAAAACCAAGCTAATAAGGTATTTTCACTGGCAACTTGCAACCTGAAGGGCGAAACGATCAGTGGCCTGATATACTACATGCTCAGCAAATCAACCACGGTCTTGCAGGCTTTATTGCATTCAAAGCTGTATCCGCTGTACGTTATACCCCTAGCGCGATGGAACGGGGGTGAATGAGCTTGGCATATGCTGTATTTTAGTGGCAGAAGCCGACAGTGTGATTGTGAGAGCCTTGACAAAACGTGGAATATCTTAGCCACCTGAAGAAATGCCAAGAAACCACAGCAAAGGTGAGCAAATCTTCGCATATTACAGCGGCATCTCGGGCTATATTTATGAAACATAGAATACGTCGTTGTTATTAGACGGCATATAGAATCCTTGGAGTCTAAATAAATTGCAAAGTAGCATGTTGGTATTAGTGGATATGACAGTTGAAAGTTGAAAGTTGAAAGTTTATTGTGAGTGTACCTCTTCTCGTCGACGCAGACTGACTCGGCGCAGCTGATCAAGCCATACCTGGCAAAACTGACGAAATCGGAGTTACACTGCGTCATGACCTGCGGCTTTGCTACTATCTCGGGTAGCCTCTTTGCCGTCTTCACAGCGTTTGGCGTAAGTGCACAAGTTTATTGCTCCACGATGTGCAGCGCCTCTTATACCGTTTCTATTCTGTAGAGCTGATAAGTTCTAATGCATCACTTTTTCTTCCCACCATGAAGCTGGACTTTGCTCTTAAGATGGTCCATATTGAGTTCTGGAGCACGGGGCCTGACGTGACACAACGCTTTGGGGCGGCTGAGAGGGAAGATAACCGGGCGCCTTACATCACTCGGTCGCGTAAACTGCAGCCCTGTCTCAGCCGCTCTCGCGTAACAACTCCGCATGTTCAAATACGAGCGCAAGGGTAAAGAGGAACGGCTGGCTATGCTGAATTCGCCATTTGCCGGCGGCCCGGCCACATTTTCCTAGGCAGTACGATCACATCGTTTTCTCGCGGAACGGTATATTCGCCACTGACAACATCACAACCTCCCGTAAACTGCAGCTGTGCTGCAAAAATATGCGCCAACGCCTGCTTGAGGAAAAAAAAAGGTAGAAAGAAACGGGTACAAAACCTTCACACGGCGCCGCTTGTTTTAAGAGTGAGCCTGCAGACGCTGAAAGAAACCAGATTTTTGGTTCTCGAACTGCAGTATCACCTGAGTTCGGATGTTGCTCGTGAGGGTTTCGCGAAACAATTGGAAGTGCCACCATAGAATTGGAGTAACTGTGTCCTGGTAGCTCAACAAAATCGCACTGTTTTGGAACTCGGCGTAACATCGGCACCTTTAGCAATGCGCGGCCAAATTCTTTAGGCATAATACCTGGTTTCACGCAGTAAAATAATCCCTAATCCTTCTGTGAATGCATCATCCGTGTTCACCCAGGTGACGCAGAGAGATCAGTGGAAAGCGCGCAAAAGGTAATCTCCAGAATGGTTGGCCGGGCGTTGCAAGAGCGGGTGGTGTTCTGTCGAGCTTAAAAGCAAAAAGATGTTGTTCATAACTTCTACAAAAGCACAGATCGGTATATGAGAATCACCATCATCATTTATCCAACCCTTAAATTATGACGATGATTTCTTGGGTGATGCTCTCGTGAAAAATAAGAAAAAAAATGTAGCGATCTCAAACTTCAGGGAACACAGAACGCCTTGTGATACATTTTAAATAATTATTTGAAATTAATGTAGTTTTAATGTAGTTTTGACTAGAGGCAAGATTTCTAGATGTCAGAACGCGAAACCACAAGCGTTCACAGTTTCGATATGTTTTTGTTTCAATCCGCGTTATTCCCCTTATTGCTTTTATTGTGTACAGCAAGTCTGGATTTCCGAAAAAAAGTTGTTAGTTGGAGCTCGATATTTTGTGCCCTATTTCTTCTTATGCTGCCCTTTTCAGGTAGTCAGCACTATATAAATTGTTATGCAATGCACGAGCGAGAACTTTGAATCCTTTTTAGAAGAAAGTGAAACGACATCTGAAACAATGGGCCAAAAATACGCACCCGTGAACACTACTCTAATAAGTACACAATAAAGTCTGTCCATTGCACAAGTGCGCGGAATACCTAAGATTTCGCTAATTATCCCCGTTTATAAATAAGAAAAATGCAGTAACAAGCATAATAGGTGGGGATGAAACGCTTGAAAAAATGGTCGGTTGTTTTGCCTTTTAATTCTATGTCTGAAACATAATATTTTTCTTTCCTGCACTGGGCATGATTTCCGGCCGCATGTCATCGCAGTTACTAATACCATGATGGACCTTCGCAGGTGAAGGCTGAGCACATGATGGCAGCTTCGTTGATGTCCGCCCCCGCAGCACTGGCATTCGCCAAACTTTTGTACCCTGAAACCGAAGAAAACACATGCAGCCCTGAAAAGATCAAACAGTTGCAAAGGTAAATCTATGGTCCACTGATTGCTGTTTAGTAGTGCATCTAAAAAGACAACGAAAGCTAAAAATGGCTCACGATATTAGGCAGCTTCTGCAGAAACAGCACGGAATCTGGAATGAAAGAAGTTACAAAAACCAGCGCTCACGAATCACTGGTGAAAACATAATAGAAAGACAATAGACTAAAAAAACAAGACGTAAGCATACGTCCATACGTGTAAGCGAGACCACCCGGTATAGACGAATAGAGCTTACATCGGTGGTAGCCCAAAAAGATATCGAGGGTAATGCCTACTCACTTGAACAAGACAAGCATTTTTTTAACAGGCAAGATACGGAGGTTCCCGTTGTACGAAGGCTACTGGTGGCATGGTCTCTCCGTCTTCACCCCGTTCTCTGCCCATTTGGCCTCAGCCTCCATGCTGTTTTTGAAGAAGTCACGTGTACCCAACTATCCCTACGTCAAGCTTTAGTGATGTGAGGCAGACGAGCAACTCTTCTGTCTGCCTCCCATTTTCCCCGTCTCTTGTACGGCAGAAAAGCCTGTTAAAAAACTCACGAGCACATAGAAACGAACCCTCTATATACCTCGGGGGTGGCAGAAGAAAATAATGGTGAGTGACGGACTCGGGCTTGTCTAAGCCTTTGTGGTGTTACAAGTCACGTACATCACATTCCGAACATCGAGTAAATGGAGCTTTCGATAGCTCCCCGGTACCACCGTAGTATAACCGGTTATACCCAATTGCAACATACAAAACAAAGAGAACACGCAGCAGCCCCATGTCATCATCCTCAAAGTGGATTAGCACGTTATACAAGTTCTAATGAGCACGTCTACATGCAAGCTCTTCAAATGGGTCTGCATAACACGGTGGGCTAGTTTATGGAGGGTCGTCCTGGCAATCAGAAATAAACACTGAGCCAGACAAAAGGAAAGATGTGTCCTGCAAAGAATTGGCTGGAAGGTCAGCCTATCTGGAGAAACGCCAACTGGCGGAAGAAGGCTCGAAGCCACCAAAACCACGCCAGTTCCAAAAAACATGAACCCGGTGCACCACGGTGGAACACGGGATGCTGGAGCACGGCTATCACCAGGCAGCTGGAAGAAAAGGATGGGGTCTTCTTCACGGACACTTCAACAGGCAGATGAGCTGTGATTATCCTGGAATATACCTCTACACGACAAGACTAAATGGGTCACTCATTCGGAGCAAGCATACACTCTTTCAGTCTGGCTCGGTGTCCCAATAGGCACTTCGGGTGATCAAAAAAAGAGCCACCGAAGCGAAGATCGAAAACCTTTGGTCCCGGCACATTTCATGTTAAGGGCCCACGAGGTTGCCCACCATCAGGCCAAAGGACTGACTCACAGGGCTTTGGTGTGTAAGAGGGGAAATTACAAATCACCCTTACCCACAGGGACATAGCTACCTACTACAGGGAGGAAGAGCGAAGGCTCTCGGTACCACATAGCAAAGCCATATACAGGCAAATTGAGTCAGGGCTATCTCGCCCCGCTCCCCCCCACGACTCAACCGAACGTTCAAAACCAGTACGAATAAGCTTGCTTAGAGAGCCTAAAAATTAGGAATTATCCAGCGCGTGACAGTAAATAGCACGTATAGCCAAAAGCACTTGCCCTGTTTTTCGTTTTTATGTCCCTATCACAATCACCCCCCCCCCCCCCCGCCCTAGCTCCTAACGCGGGATGGAGGATATTGTTGTCCAGCACCCCTGGAGGATCGGCTCCTGCCACCTCCGTCCTTTGCGGAGGACGCACTGAAATCTATTTGAATAAAGGCTATGCCTTCTCTGCCTCTCCTAAAGTGCTCTTTCAAGTAAGCTGTTCAGTATTTCCCGCCAATTCTCGGACAAAGCGTTGACTAATGTTCTTTCAACTACATAGACAAGTAAATGAAGCCACAGGTTTTTATTCAGCTGAACCTACTTGCTTACAGGTTTCTGTGTTTAAAAGACGTCGGATGAATGTTCCTTGCCCAGTGTGCTCTATAAATGGGATCTATACCGAAGAAATATATCCTGGTGTGAACGAGTTGTATCTACACGTGGCATGCGTACGCCGAGGTTCCCTAATCGCTTCTTTCCATGTAGCCTTGAACGTGGGAGTCTGCTCGAGTCTATGGCCCGTGGCATGACCTCTCTCGTGATGTTGGTGGCCAACGTGGTGGGCTGCCTTCTTGGTTTCGTGGCGTTTATGGCACTAGCCGACGCCGTGCTCGTCTACCTTGGTACCTTGCTTCGATGGGAGTTCCTCACCGTTGATGTAAGTCGTGCTTTAAAGAACCATTGTTATGTCCCAATACAAACCTATGTTATAAATGTTCGGATCTTGGTTCTGCTAGGAGAGCCTAATTTTGGCTCTAACTGTAATGGCCCATTCTGAAAACTCAATGAGACGCGAACAAAACCGAAGTTCTTGCTAACGACTTACTCTGTCATAATTACATCTATTCCAGTTAAATACTGAGTTTGCATTTAGTAAATTGAGGGTCCTTCAATGCTAAAAAAAGCATTGATAGACTATGGTAAATGGTTACCCGCCGCGTTAAATTCATTTCACAGATAAAGTTAGCATAAACTTAAATTTTATCTACATACTTCGTATAAATTCTAAATCGCAATACAGTTGTTTTTCTGCAAATATTAAAAAGATCCGCGAACGTAACATGCTCATAAAAATCCCCAAGCTGGACATGCCAACAGCCCTCTATGTTGAGCCGGGACATTTCCTGACTGTTTGTTTTCCTGCGTACTATGATAGTGTGTGAAGAATTGCGGCTTTATAAGCATCTCTTTCTCTGTGGGCATTTTACACTGTTGGCACAGTGGCTGATGGGGCGCCTATTCATCCCGCTCGCACTGGCCATGGGCGTGAGCCTAGAAGAATGCTCGCGTGTGGCATCGCTGGTGGGCCTCAAGACGGCCCTGAACGAGGTGGTCGCCTACGGCCAGCTGAGCGACCTGGTCCAACGGGGCCTGCTGTCGCCCCGCGCCGAGATGGTGTGCACGTTCGCGCTGTGCGGCTTCTCCAACCTGGGCGCCCTCGGCGTCCAGCTCGGAGCGTGCGCGGCGTTGGTGCCCGATCGGCTGCCGGACTGCTCCCGCGTTGTCATGCGCGCACTCATCGCCGGCTGGGTGGCCTGCTTCATGACCGCCTGCACAGCCGGTCAGTGACACGGCACGCAGTCGCAGACCTATTGTTGCTAATCAGCACACTTTCAACGAAGGCATAATTAACCGATGAAACATAGCAGTGTTTTTTTATTCTTCATTGTGTAGAACTGAATGTGTGCCTTATGCCTTTGGAACGCATCCAAGGGATTATTGCAATAGTATTTGTATTACTTATTCATATAAAAAATCCAACTTAAAAGAAGTTCTATAATATGGAAAGCCACGTATTAAGTTAGATAACGTAGAAATATTTAACCTGCGCTGAACTCTAGACAAACGGGCGATTCTGCTTTTCGACAGTGTCAGAAAGGCAGCCGCCGCGGCTGGAATCAACCATGCGTACTAGGTAGGGATTACCGCCATAACGCCCTACCCACTGCGCCAACGTAATGGCTACCTGTAGAGATTGGAGCATTTCGCAAGAAAAACAAAACCCTATTGGTTTCAAAGCGTTTCAAAAGCAACGCAGCCTAGTCTCAGATATTGGGATCCTTTTACGGTTTAAGTATGGTAAGCTAAATATTTATGACAGCCTGGTTAGTCTTGTTTTCTTTCAATGGAAACACATCATTGTGTCAATATCACTGCTAAATATCTGATAAGAAATCTCCCCAAGACATCTAAACTCGTCGAATGAGCTGTAAATACGGAGGCATTCACGTCCAGTTGACCGCCGCCGAAAGGAGAGCGCCTGTCAGCCAGTGACTGCTGCGCCGCTGGGAAGAAAAGTGAAATAGGCCATAGAGCGAAGGGCAGTGCACCGCAAGCTGAAATCAAAGCAGTTTATTCAGAGTAACTCGCCACTATTTCAAGTCGCTGTGTGCATGCCCCCGAACTCCTTTCCTGTGTGTTTTAATGTTTCTGAAGCACGCGCTATGGAGCCCGTCGCAGCCCATACGCCGACCTGGCTTTAAAAGCTAACCACTTGAAAATCGTCTTTAGACTAAACAGAGGCTTAATGTGTTTAGTAAGATTTAAGATAAAACCAAGACACTTGGGAGGCCAACGTTTAGTTTTTATGGCCTATTTCTGCGCGAATGAATGTCTGATGACGGTTTGAGGAAGTTCTTGAGTATCTTTTCAGAGAAGAGATTGCAGAAGTAGCAAAAATTATGGGTTGGGCGAAAGTGGTCTGACTCGTTTGCCTTCGTTGCCTTTCTGTTGAACTTGTTTATCCATACTATAATGGAAAACATCTTTAGCTAATCTCTTGTTACAAGAACCTACCATGTTCACAATTAAAAGCTGTCATGTTTCATAAAATCATCATAATTACATAGCCGTACTTCAATAGCCGTCCCTGTAGGTCGTATCATTTTGAAGTGATCACTGAATTTTTTATGCGAAGCAAGAATTTCCGAACTCCAAATTTCTAACGCCAATTCCTCGGTGTTATTTTTTAGAACCCCTTTTTGGTGATTTTTCTCTTAGTTCACTGCGACAAACAGTGTCGAAATGCGCTAGCAGTGTCATTAGCGTTAGTAGTTATTAAAAGTACCCGCCGCGGTGGCTCAGTGGCTAAGGCGTTGCGCTACTGAGCACGAGGTCGCGGGTTCGATTCCCGGCCGCGGCGGCCGCTTTTCTGATGGAGGCGAAAAGCAAAAACGCCCGTGTGTACGAGATTTCGGCGCACGATAAAGATCCCCAGGTGGTCAAAATTAATCCGGAGCCCTCCACTACGGCGCGCCTCATCGCCAACGTTGCGCCGGCGCGTTAAACCCCAACAATCAATCAAAAGTATAGCCTATTTATGCCTAGTTTTCCTGTAACTTTTTATGACAGAACACTTTTTGCAATAATTACAGTCCCCAGGAAGCTGAAAACGGCTTAAAAAAGGCAACACCAAAAGCTCGACACCAAAATAATTGACACTAAAACCTGTCGGGGTTTTCCACCATATTCTTCCAGTGTTAAAATATTTTGAACCCTGACTTCGAGCATTTTGTTCACTTCTAGAGAAAACCTTCCCAACTGCTTTATGTTTGTGTGTTGTTTACAGGCGCACTGACGGACACAAGAGCCTACGAGGTCCTCACGCGATTCAAAAGCTATGAGTTCCTTTAGAAGATGACAAGAAAATTAAGCCAACGCCGAGTTTTCTACGATGTCGCGCAATATATAGTCATTCAAAGTGTATAATAATTGGAACATACCTTTACTTCACTTCCTGGGAAGGGCCGGGTCATTGATGCTCGCGCAGTGTTTTTGTGTGTGTGTGTGTGTGTGTGTGTGTGTGTGTTTGGGCGTTGTACAAAGTCCATCGACATTACAGTTATCCTTAATTTTCTCCCGACTGTATTAGGCACTTTTATACAATTTCACGACAGCCCTAGGTGCAGGGTAAGCGTAGCAAAGCGCTTGCGGCAACAGTTAATAAACCAGAGGTAACACACGAAATGGATCTTGGGAACTTCGTGAACCTGAATTTCGATTTGTTCGAAGCCGTGTGTCTCTAACATGGTGAACAGGCATGCACCACCGATCACCCACACGATAGAAAGAAAGGCAGAAAAACGGTAGGCTTACCTACCAGTGATGCCGTAGAAGCGGCTATAATCCATGTTTGACGCTGCCATTCGGCATAACCGGTGGGGTGATCACTTTGCGGCGGGCGTACGACCCTCATTTCTATCATCTTTTCGAGAGTAGGTCCCGCTTCGCCTCTTTGTGGATTATGAGTGGCCGTGCAACTACACGGATGTGCATTTTCCGTGCCTTCAAGTGCTATACAGGGTGTTACATCGATAATTGAAACACTTTAAAAAATTTTTTCCTGAGCAAACCGCTGCTCGGTTCACGCTCAAACTTTACGCGATGGGCGCATTTTCTGGTCTATTTTGTTTGGCACCAGGAACAACGACGGTACTTACCTGTATATTCTGAAAATAAATGAAAACGATTTTTGCGTATGGGAAAATGGCGGAAAATTTGGACGTGCAAGCCAGTGCAGGATGATCTTGGAAGGTCGGCGCCACCTGGGGTGTGCAGAGGCAAACGTGCGATAACAATTCAAGGTAGGAAGGAGCCAAATGAGGTAGCAAATGATAAAAAACTCTCATTTGTCCTCCTTTTACGATGATCGCAAATAGTTGCATACCAGCTGATGCCAATCATAATAAAATATTCCCATGGTTCACCGTTGCCAATATACATTGAATTCGTTTTCTTACCTGCTAACGCATTTTCTGATCGTGTGCCACCTCATTGGCACCTTTTTACCGTGAATCATCATCGCGCGTTTCGTTTCGCATACCCCAAGTGGTGCCGTCGTTCCAAGATCAGCCTGCAGTTGCTTGCATGTCCAAATTGGCCGCCATTCTCCTATAGGCGATAATCGTTTTTATTTATTTTAGGAATAACAAGTAAGTACCGCCGTTGTTCCTGGCGTCAAACTTTATAGACCACAAGATGCGGTCTTCTTGTAAAGTTTGAGGGCGAACCGAGCAGCGGTTCGCTAAGGAAAATCTTTTAAGGTGTTGCCGCTATTCCTGTGCCTTGACATTAGGTCAAAAAGCGCGATTTTGCCGCTAAAATCTGTCCGTTGCATATTCGCGTGGCCTCTTATTTCACCTACACATCAGTCTTTGCGCAGGCGAGATGTAAATTGGAAAACACGGGAGGCTTGACGGAGTGAACGATTTTCTATATCCGCTAAGTCGGCCGAGTTAGGTTAATAGTGCTTTCTCAGCAAAGATTGTGTCAGTGATGCCTTAAATCTGCGACTCGCCTAATGAAAGCTTAATAGTTTTATTGTGCGCTGCAAAGCACAGGTTCGGAAACAAACCGACCCATTCACTCAATGCATGGCCGCGGTCTCGCGCCTAAACCGAAATATATTTTTTTCCCCATGATGAACCGTATTTGTGGCAGGGGTAATTTTAAAGCGAGGATTCAACGCAAGTGCGTTTCGTCAGATCGTAAACACATATCTGCCCACAACTGGGATCACAATTCTAGCGTGGGTTCCTTTCCATCGGTCGTAATGATCACCCATCAATTGTTTTTTTACATTCGTGGTCCGTTTTAGTGTCTTTTTTATTCATAGTGCACCGGAACGCTTTTGACAGGCTTCGCTTACGCAAACATGCAACCCGTGCGCTGCACGCCTGCCATTAATCAAACTTCCACATCCCGAATTTGCTTCGCCCCTACCTTGTGGTGCCCGCATTCCAGCACTCGCTTTAAATGCCAGCCGTTATGTTTACGTCCTCGCTGCACGGCCCCGCATCATAAATGTGTTCCTTTATAACCGCAAAAATATGGCTACCAGCGACCTAATGCATGCGGGAAACTCGTAAATTCTTCGCATTCCGCGCCACCGCTACAACGCCCTTCTTTCTAAATCCACCACAAACAGCCGTTATTTCTTCGGTAATACCTTGATGGAAAAAAAAACCTTGTATGTAGTTTGAGGGGCAAAAGCCCTCGGGGGCTGGGGATTTGGCGTGTCCTGTAGTAGTCATGGTAATCGTCATCTCATGTAGTCACGGTAGTAAAATACCGGGAAACTTGTTTACGCCGCTAGAACGTAACGCGTACTGAAAAAGCACCGGGACACTCGTGTATGCCTTGCGATGGAACGCTGCGTAACGCATACTAAAAAACTGTGGTTGATTCCTCTGTATGTGGTACGGGTTTGGGCTTTTATTCTTTATTAACCCTATAATAATTTTGTCATAGAAATCGATAAAACAGGAAAAGGAACTGTGTAGCGAAACCTGCAGCTGAGTATTATTTGCGGGTCGGTTCGGCGAAGGTATACTAATGTCATTTCCGTGACGGATACGATGTCAGGGAATTCTTGGTGTATTACGGCATAAAACACTTTTGTGTTGAAATATAAAACCCGAAAACGAAAAACCCCACGTATAACGTACTCGTTACTGCTCAAGGTTCCTTCCCCGCAAGAAGATTCTGTGTGCAGGGGTGCACCCTTTACAGGCCACTTGCTTCGTTGTACTGGCGTCACTTCCGTGACGAATATGATGCAAGGTAAATCTTCGAGAATCCCGGAATAAAACACTATCGTGTTAAAAAAACACCGGGACATTCGTTTACGCGTCGCGCTAGAACGCTTCGGGCTACAAAGACACGAGACTTTCACAGCAAAGCTGTATACCTCTACCCCAAAAAGATTTCATCTCCGTTAGCCTAAAAGCCAAGGCACCAAAAAGACACTTATACACTGCATGCTTCATTTCACGTTAGTGCAGATGATCCGGAATTTTTAGTTCTTGTTTTTGTTCCCAATTTTTAGTCCTTTAGACTTTTCTCTAGCTCCTATTTGGTATTTATCTTGTGTTTTTCTTTTAACTTAATAGAGGAGGAGAGCGTTCACGGGTCTAGAACACTCACGTAGTAACTAAGCCTAGATAGAAAGTGCACAATCCGTAAGGCGACAAGTCAAGTTTCTTGGGTTGCCTGGCAGCGACACCGAATAGAGTCCTTGACCCTTGCGTATTCACACTAAGGACAGGCCACTACTTCCGACCATATAGGGCAACTCATGACACATTAATCCCAAGGTAACTTAATAACATAATCTAAATGTTATTTTTTTTGCTAACAGTCACTAAACATGAGCGTAACGTTTATAGTAAATTAATTTGTCTAATCTTTGGTCAAGGGGAGAATTTCACGCATGCATCAGCGCAGGCTATAGAAGGTAGACTGGAACTATTTTCTCCAGTGTACTACATCAAAGTTATAAAGTTACATGCTTACATGTATTACGCAGCAGCCCTATAGTATTCGGTGCTGGCCCTCTAGGAAGTCCATCCAGGCGACTACGTTATGTAAAAAATAAATGCGTTCATAAACGCAAATACTTTCGCCTGAAATTCTCTTGCGGAATAGGTGAATTTATCGGAACATCTCTGAGGGGCAGATGTTGTTGGGTCAAATTGTAGACCAGTGTAGGTAACAGTAAGCACAGAAAGTCGCAGCTGCTCCCTGCGTGCACTCATTAGCGTTGCTTTGGGAGCCGTAAAGAATGTGGTCACCTGCATCCTTTTCTTTCGAGAACATTTCGTTGGCAGCCCATGAGTAGGTTGCGTGAGCGGCTTGGGACGGCTCACGAATGTTTGCGCATTTCGGACGCCGCGATTGTTCTTGTGTATGACGAGCGTTGAAACAATAATAATCATTTTAAAATGGTAGTTTTAGAGAAATATAACCACAAGATTGCGCTCTGTGTGCGAAGGTCGCAATTTATATCTTTTTATTTAAATACTGCTGGTGACTGCATGTTTTTTTTGTTTTTTTTTTTGCAATCTAAAAGTACCGTTTCGCTTCCGGTTGAAATCAGGCCCTTTTAAGCTTTTACATGTGTCGACACAACGGAATATATTCAATTGACAGTTGTACTCTAATTGACGGAAGCATGTTTTCAGCCGGCTACTAAAATGTAGGAACACTGTTACCGCCTCTACTGCGTTATATTGAAACAACATAGGCCATAAACAGTCAGCTTCTTTTACCCTTTATTTCGCAGGAGTTAGAAGGGCATTGTTTAAATATTCGCAAAACTCGTAGTGGGATTGTCGACTACATTCTTATAAGACCATCTGCTGCACACTGATCGCGTTTAGAATCGGCTTCACTACTATGCACACAAGCATTGCAGAGAATTGATTTTTCGGGCGCCATATAACTTGTATAAAACCAAAGTATGTTAGGGACCTTTATTTACTACATCTATGAGACTCCACGCATTTATACAAAGTGCTATATATGATCTCCTTCATATGTCGGCTTTACTACTATGCGCAAATGTTTTGCTTAGAGGACATTTTTAGCGGAAACATAGCAGATCTTATACGAAAATACTAGCAGTACTACTTGGCGATTCCCGATTTGGCCGCTATACTAATTACACCAATGTGTACATCACGTATGTATTTAGTTGCTTCCTAGTTTCATAATTAGTTCACCGCGTAGTTGTACAGAATTTCTAACTTCCGCCAGCTGTCAATGCACGGCCTCCTACCGGAAGCGGGTGGAAAACTGAACTGAATTCGCTCTCCGGAGGGGCCTGATTAAAAAACCCTGCTCGCCTTTTTGTATGCCTGTTAGTACAACATCGTGAAATAAGGTTTCGGGAAATTGTACGGGCAGCATTTCTACATAAAAACAAATTGAATATGTCAACGGGCTGGATAGTTGTCGTGAAATCTCTAAAAACCCCAAATTTGCCCGAAATCCTGAATGCCCCGAATAAGTGGCTGTTACGGAAAAACCTTGTGA
Source organism: Haemaphysalis longicornis (assembly GCF_048455015.1). Lineage (NCBI taxonomy): Eukaryota > Metazoa > Arthropoda > Arachnida > Ixodida > Ixodidae > Haemaphysalis > Haemaphysalis longicornis. The sequence goes on along the minus strand of NW_027526295.1, from coordinate 277,053,739 downwards.
AAGAGTTTTTAGATCTCTGTATGGTTTTTCCACATTTTTTTAACCTGTCCCCGGGTTGTTCTTTTTTAATTCTGCGATATAGAACTTCTGCAAGAGATTAGGAATGTACTGCTCAAAATTTGAAGCATTTTCTATCAGCAGTTTGGCTGGGCGTTGACATCACCTGTTAGGCATTTTCAACCCGTCAGGGGCTTAATTTTAAAAATATTTCTCGCCCTTCTAGCCACGCTGCTGGGCGAAATTTCTAAAATCGTTATTCTGCATTATAATGAGTAACATTTATCAGCAAAAACAAGTTGGATGTGTCGGTCAGTAAAACGTATTGAGAAGGAATCTTTGAAAATACCCAATATGCTCCTAAATGCGTCTTCGCGCTATCAGTGTTGGTTAGGGTAACTACTTTATCTATATATAAATATATATATATATATATATATATATATATATATATATATATATATATATATATATATATATATATATATATATATATATATATATATATATATATATATATATAGGTAAAAGATAAGAACACCTTTGCGGTTAACTTGTTTATTATAACTTAGTCCAACAGTTTCGGAAGTGGAACTTCCTTCCTCAGGGACAATCCCACAATGAACACAGAACCCACAGGATTGTCCCTGAGGAAGGAAGTTCCACTTCCGAAACTGTTGGACTAATTTATAATAAACGAGTTAACCGCAAAGTTGTTCTTATCTTTTACCTGAACGTTTCTTCTGGCCCGTTGCAAAACTCATCGAAATCTTATATATATATATATATATATATATATATATATATATATATATATATATATATATATATATATATATATATATATATATATATATACATATCCTAAGGGAATATCGACATTTGCACGCGTGAGCGAGATAATCAGGACTTTGCAAAACACAGTTTATTCGTTTCTCCCTGTGAAGGGTGAAATTTACGAAAATCCTGTCTTAGTGAGCCCTAACACAATGACAGAAATGTACTCCCGACGATTGCAATCTCTAGGTGTAGCAGTTTTGGCAGGGCGCTGATGAATCAGTCAGTAACTCTGTCACTTAGTCAGGGCATCGGTCACTCTTTTGATATGTGTACATATACACCGAACCTGTCTAGATTTGGTTTTGCTTCTATACATTACTTCTTTGCCAAAAAGATAGCCTTAGGGGGCAATAGAACAAGTCATATATATATATATATATATATATATATATATATATATATATATATATATATATATATAGTAGAACTTTGAAGATGGTAGAGAACACAAGAGAAGAAAAACTTCGAACAAGGTAAAAGCACGATTGTGGCCTACGTTTCAGCAAAGAGAACTTGCTTTCCTCAGGGCGTGAGGAAAGCAAGTTCTCTTTGCTGAAACGTAGGCCACAATCGTGCTTTTACCTTGTTCGAAGTTTTTCTTCTCTTATATATATATATATATATATATATATATATATATATATAGCGAATCAGAATAGGAAATTAGGGTCTCGTTGTCAGAAGACAAAAATAAGGGTTGGCAGTCAAGAAAACCTCGGAAAGCAAAGGTGAGGATGTGGTAGGTCATTGAAACAGATAACAGATAAAGAATTTGGAAAGAAAGAAAGTGGAGAAAAATGCCCGCCAGGTGGGATCCGAACCCACGACCTCCAGAATACCGGTCTGGTGCGATAACCACTACGCTACCAGCGGGGCGATTTGCCCCTCCACTTTTTGGGGGATTTATGTCAATGTAATTTTTTCCTGTGCTTGGGGGTGGTAGCCAGCGTCACTCCGACTTCTCGGGGTGAAGGGGACCTTTTTTTTAACCCCCGGGCCGTGACTCGAGTGTCTACAACATGTCGAGAGTGGTCGACCAGCGTTGAACCCTCTTAAGCTCCCTATGGCACCAAGACTGCCATAACAGAGGCCCTCGCTATGCATGTAGCGATTCAGAATAGAAAATGAGGGACTCGTTGTAATAAGACAGAAAGAAGGGTTGGCAGTCAAGAAAACTTCGGAAAGCAAAGGTGAGGATGTGGTAGGTCATTGAAACACATAAAGAATTTGTAAAGAAAGAAAATGCCCGCCAGATGGGATCCGAACCCACGACCTCCAGAATACCGGTCTGGTGCGATAACCACTACGCTACCAGCGGGGCGATTTGCCCCTCCACTTTCTGGGGTGCTTATGTCAATGTAATTTTTCCTGTGCTTGGGGGTGGTAGCCAGCGCCACTCCGACTCCTCGGTGTAAAGGGGACCTTCTTTTTAACCCCCGGGCCGTAACTCGACTGTCTACGACATGTCGAGAGTGGTCGACCATCGTTGAACCCACTTAAGCTCCCTATGGCACCAAGACTGCCATAACAGAGGCCCTCGCTATGCATGTAGCAAATCAGAATAGGAAATGAGGGGCTCGTTGTAATAAGACAGAAATAAGGGTTGGCAGTCAAGAAAACCTCGGAAAGCAAAGGGGAGGATGTGGTAGGTCATTGCAACAGATAAATAATTTGGAAAGAAAGAAAGTGGAGAAAAAATGCCTGCCAGGTGGGATCCGAGCCCACGACCTCCAGAATACCGGTCTGGTGCGATAACCACTACGATACCCGCGGGGCGATTTGCCCCTCCACTTTGTGGGGTATTTATGTCAATGTATTTTTTTCCTGTGCTTGGGGGTGGTAGCCAGCGCCCCCCCCCCCCCCGGGCCGTGATTCGAGTGTCTACATGTCGAGAGTGGTCGACCAGCGTTGAACCCTCTTAAGCTCCATATGGCACCAAGACTGCCATAACAGAGGCCCTCGCTATGCATGTAGCGAATCAGAATAGGAAATGAGGGGCTCGTTGTAATAAGACAGGAATAAGGGTTGGCAGTCAAGAAAACCTCGGAAAGCAAAGGGGAGGATGTGGTAGGTCATTGAAACAGATAAAGAATTAAAGATAAAGAAGCACAGGACAAAATTACATTGACATAAATACCCTAGAAAGTGGAGGGGCAAATCGCCCCGCCGATAGCGTAGGGTTATCGCACCAGACCGGTATTCTGGAAGTCGTGGGTTCGGCATTTTTTCTCCACTTTCTTTCTTTCCAAATTCTTTATCTGTTTCAATGACCTACCACATCCTCTCCTTGCTTTCCGAGGTTTTCTTGACTGCCAACCCTTATATCTATATATATATATATATATATATATATATATATATATATATATATATATAGAACAAGGTAGAAACCCCGATTGTTGCCAACATTTCAGCAAAGAGACTTGCCTTCGTCAGGGCAACCACTCGCCTGGCTGGCCCGCTTTACTTAGGTGTAGGTCCCCAAGTGAGAGGAGAGAAGGAAGTGGAATTGGGAAAGCGGATTGGTTTGGGAGTATGTAGGGGAAGATATTGTGGTGGAAAGAACGTTGTATAGCCTGAGCCGCGAAGTCCGTTAGAGGGAATTCCGCCGGAGGTTGATATTCCTGGAAATTCTTGGAAAGAAAGGATGCCAGGGTGTTTGTTGCCCCACCGCGCGGCCTACCGAGAGGTTCTCAGAAACGCCGGAAGCAGAACAGGCCTTGGGAGGAGTCCTTCCAAGAGCTATCTGCAAGCATCAGGTCAAAAGAAAAGGTAGACAAGAAGAGAATAATAGGTCCAGGAAAAAAGAAAGGAAAACACACACACACACACACACACACACACACACACACACACACACACACACACACACACACACACACACACACACACACACACACACACACACACACACACACACACACACACACACACACACACACACACACACACACACACACACACACACACACACACACACACACACACACACACACACACACACACACACACACACACACACACACACACACACACACACACACACACACACACACACACACACACACACACACACACACACACACACACACACACACACACACACACACACACACACACACACACACACACACACACACACACACACACACACACACACACACACACACACACACACACACACACACACACACACACACACACACACACACACACACACACACACACACACACACACACACACACACACACACACACACACACACACACACACACACACACACACACACACACACACACACACACACACACACACACACACACACACACACACACACACACACACACACACACACACACACACACACACACACACACACACACACACACACACACACACACACACACACACACACACACACACACACACACACACACACACACACACACACACACACACACACACACACACACACACACACACACACACACACACACACACACACACACACACACACACACACACACACACACACACACACACACACACACACACACACACACACACACACACACACACACACACACACACACACACACACACACACACACACACACACACACACACACACACACACACACACACACACACACACACACACACACACACACACACACACACACACACACACACACACACACACACACACACACACACACACACACACACACACACACACACACACACACACACACACACACACACACACACACACACACACACACACACACACACACACACACACACACACACACACACACACACACACACACACACACACACACACACACACACACACACACACACACACACACACACACACACACACACACACACACACACACACACACACACACACACACACACACACACACACACACACACACACACACACACACACACACACACACACACACACACACACACACACACACACACACACACACACACACACACACACACACACACACACACACACACACACACACACACACACACACACACACACACACACACACACACACACACACACACACACACACACACACACACACACACACACACACACACACACACACACACACACATGAAAAAGCAATAACCGCACAACTGAAATGGCAGATATCACCAACAGCAAAATTCCTGGAACAGGCTTCATGAAACTCAAAAACGCAAAGATAAAGTTAGAGGGACGTGCGGGTCATAAGAAAAAGCGGGGCAAAAAAGACAGGAAAAAATAAAAATAAAATGGTATTCCAGAGAAAAAGTCGGAGGGATGCCTGCGCATACTACACTGGAGGCTACGAAATGTAAACAAAAGGAATTAGGTGACCACATAAGGAGCTAAGGGAGGGGTCATATTCTTTGGATTAGGTACAAGGAAGACAGTACCTAATGCGGTATTTCCTATGAATATCGCAAGGATACCAAGTTTCCCCTAGACGCATTAATTCCAGCAGGTTCCATGGAGTTGAATTTGTGAATTAAATAGGATTCTCGGTATTTTCTGTCCCTAGGAGACTTAAATTTGACTGAAGTATATACAACCTAAGGTCATGAAAATTATGGCCTGGTTGTTTGAAATGCTGTGCTACAGCTATGGAAGATTTGCTAAGTGTATCTGCCCAGTGACCGTTAAGACGTGTGCTCATAGGTTGACTCGTTTCCCCTATATACTGTTTGTGGCACATTAAGCATTCCAACATATACACAATTTGGGATGAAGTGCACGTAAAATTTGAATTATTCTTGCTTAAGGTTGTGCTTTTTACAATGCGGTCTGTCTGCAGATGCCTGCAAGTCTTGCATCTGGGACGGAAGCAATTGGCAATGACTGGTTGCTGTGAAGGCCCTGTTAAAACAGAGCTAATTTTGCGGCGCAAAGTGACGAATCAAAAAGGCGCCACAAGGATGATACGCCGACGGAGCTTCGGAGGCCTTTCAAAAGAATCTTGCCTTCTGGCCTTACCTTTTCGCACTGTATCACTCCTCACAAGCAAACGTTTAGAATTTCACACACTCTCAGGTTATTTACAACCCCGATTTAAACTGCGGCACAGGTGCTTTGACTCTTCAAGTAAAAATCTAATTGCCTAAAAAAAGGGAGGCACGGACGAAGTAAAGAACGGACACACACGGGGAGACACTTCGTCCGTGTCTCCCCTTTTTCTGCACAATTATATTTTTGCTATGGAGTACCAACACGCCCAGATGCTACCATTATTGACTCTTCAAAAAGAAATAAACAGGGTTTCTGTTTTTTTTATCTTTTCTTGAAAAAAAAAACTATAAAGAGGAGCGGCGCCTCTGCACTGACGCTGCCTGCGTAATAAGGAACTGAAACTCTTACGTGGGAAAAACCCCGGCTCTTAAGTGAGGCGTCTGCTCTCTGCTGCTTCCCATGCCGGGTGATGTGCGGTAGGCAGGCTTTAGCTTAGAATGAAGACTAATGAAGGTAAGCAGAAGTGCCCCACTTTTTCAATCAACCCTGAGGAAGATAGGAAACTTCCAAGTTTCTCTTGCCTTTGTTAGTGCGGAGTAAAGGGTAAAAAGTTCATGCGACTAATGTCAGTAAGATGAATGGCTTTGGGTTAAGCTCACCTTCATTATTTTTCGTTAAAGGTTGTTGGCGCTAACCAAGGAAGGCCTACCCAACTATATTGTTCACGTATTTGCTTTCCCTACTATCAAACCTATCCTCAAATAAATTGTCGTCTATACGTGTTCTCGGGCCAACGCCCATTTAGTAGAAGTTAAAAAAATAAGACAAATTTCTAGTACTGGCTATTAATGCCCCATACTACGGGATAACCACTCGTTAGCGAAGCTTAGTGCTACGGAAGCACTACTGAGTGATACAAACAACCTACTGTTTTACATGCCACCTGGGGGATCAATTTTTTCACATCTTTCGCATCTAATTACGTTATCATGAAACGTGCATACCTAAAATATATGTTCTTACCAACAGCCGTGGCTGGTGAGAATATTTGCGGGTGTTGTTTTGATTTCAAGAAACCTTGTAAGCAAATGCTTTGTAAAGACTAAATCAAACATTTCTGGCTGGGCAACCCATTGGTCTCTCAGTGTACAAGAAAGGAGGAGGGCGATGAGGAGGCAAGCCAGGGTTAAGTATATGGAAGGGTGTACAAATTAAAATCTTCTCATGGAAACATTACTGCAGCAAACCCAAAGACGAAAACATGATACGAAGAACAAAGTTTAGCGGCCTACAAAGGGAACTCCTTGTTCGAGGAACAAAAATGGTTCGAGCACATCAACGCAAACAAGTCTTCTAAAGGTAGAGAACCAAGGCCAACAAAAAGTAACAAAACATACAGGACAAATTACTTCGTCAAAGTCAAAAACAACAGAAGCGTGTCTGCCTTATGACAAGAAACAGTTCTCAACAACTGATGATACTTTCTGTCATGCCGGGGGAGGAGCACGTTTCAGTGGCTGGTATGACTGCGCATGCGCCGCCGACACTGAACTGAGATACGAAATGAGCTTGTCTTTGAATTCTTGCTGACAGAAACGAGGCCTTCAACGTTCCCAAGCGGGAATCATAACACCTTGTTAATAGCTGCTATTTCCTTCAATGCATGGCATTGCACGTGTACAGACATCGGACCAAAAAGTTATGAGCACCTTAAGTGGAATCCCAGTGATAGTTCAATTAAAGTTAATAAACATTTATCGCGCATAGTTCCATCACGCATAGTTCGATCAAAATGTAGCCAAACCAACCGAAGCATATAAAATAAGAGAACAGTCAGGTATAGTCCAAAGGAAGTGTACACAATACGTACAAAACCTACAGTTTCGCAGACATAGCTACGGGGAACCAAAGCTTCCTCTTTTGAATCGGAATTCATGAGCACCACTCGACGTAGAGTTTTAGGAGCATATGTGTGGGTGGGTGCGTGTGTGCATGCCAATGGGAATTAAAGAAGCAGCCATGTGCCCCTGGCGGCTGCTGTTATCGTCCCTGGACAATCTCCGTGAGGGGTTATGTGCGAATTGTGGGTGATAATGTTGACGTCGCAGTCAAATAAACATTTTTGAATGCTCAGAATTACGAAAGACGGCACGCGTAGTTGCTGCTGCAAATGTGAAAAGACGACAATCCTCGCCAACACCTCCCACGTCGTATTCCCTGCTCTCTCCGCCTACCACTCCTCAAAGCCTTACCTCTCCTGTCACTCCTCTATAATACACTCACGGGGGTTTGCTCAATACAACGAAATTTCCCCGTGTTCGCGCGGCTCGCGTGTCATCTATTAAGACCTTCCCTTTCTGTTCTCCGGGAAACAGATGGAGCTCTACCGCAGCCTTTTGTTTAAAAAACGTGTCTTTCTTGAACCTGGGTCCGTCCGTCTGTTCGTCCGTCTTGCCGTCCTGTCTGTCTGTCTGTCTGTCTGTCTGTCTGTCTGTCTGTCTGTCTGTCTGTCTGTCTGTCTGTCTGTCTGTCTGTCTGTCTGTCTGTCTGCCTGTCTGTTCGTTCGTCCGTCCGTCCCTGGATGCTCTTACCCGGCGAGAAGTTAAAGCAGGTTTTGAGCAAGGAGTTACTATAGGCAGAACAATACTACAAAATCTGCTAGCATATTTCATGCTTGTTTATATTGTTAACATATTTGAAACAAAACATGCCTAATTGATATTAGCAGCGTTCTTTTGATTTAAATCAAACGTGAGGTTAACTTTTGCTTCAGGAAATAACGAAGGCGTTAAAAACAATCGTATGACCCCAAAATACGGAAAAAGAGCTTGCACTCGAGCATAGAACTCGCGGTGACACCGGCAGCCCAACAATAACCAAAAGGTCCCAACAGACGTGGCGCGAGCTGTGGGAAAGTGAAAAAATTTAGCTGAATTGAGCGAACCTCTATCTCGTTCATTCTGGGAGTTGCGAGACCGGAGGGGAAGACAGGCAGGAGCGGAAGACTCCCGGCGAGGATTTCTGTCGCTAAGGGAGCAGATACGCGGCCAATTTTTCGTGTTTGCTTTTTCTCGTATCTTTTCGCATGATATTTCACGTTTTGTATTTTTATTGGCTTCTTAGAAACCAATCCAGCGTGTGTTTCTAACCTAAAGAACAGTGTTACTTTCGCCTGTGTACGTATACATATGGCCTCAAACATGCTTGAAGGTCTTTTTGAGCTGCGTTGTGGACATATACGAGTCGCGTCAGCAGTTTGGGGAGCTTCCACAATCTTGCCTTTGTATCTTCGTGTTCAAGCATTCTTTCAGCTGTTTCCTTGCCGGGCGGCTGAATCTAGTGACAGACAGACAGACAGACAGACAGACAGACAGACAGACAGACAGACAGACAGACAGACAGACAGACAGACAGACAGACAGACCAAACTTTTCGCGTTTAGGTAATCCTAGAAATGCTATCGTCTTTAAAAAAATTATACCACTAAATTCCAAGGGTGGGCACCACCCTCTTCTTCCGTCCGTTCGGCCGCCCTTGAAAGTGGTCACGGTTTCCCCACGCATATGCCTGACTGTTTGCGAAAAGTTGCATTCGCATACTATAGATAGCATAATAACATACTAGTACGGTCCACAAATCTTCGGCATGTTTAAGAGGGACTCACCCGTTAACATTCCTATGGGACTTACTATTTCATGACACACGAGCTAATAAATCATCGTGCACCCAAACAAAAAGTGTTGAACATCTATGGCGAGGTTCCCAACGGCCTAGTTGTCTTGTGTTAGAAATATGTCTCTAGAAATATACCTCTTCTGTGTTAGAAATGTCTCTTCTGTATCAAAATAAAAATAAACTCTCTTTTTAGAGAGCTAGCGCCATCTAGTGAAAACTGGATAAACGAAAATGCGTTTCTTGTTTATTTTTTATCTCAGTAAAGAAGGAATATATTTCTAAACAGAAGAAAACTAGGCCGTTCAGAATATTCATATCAATTTATCAAACTTGTTTTATCGGTACACGATACTTTTTCAGCCAGTGGGTCACGAATTAGTACTCCCATAGGAATGTGGTCAGGTTAGTCCCTCTAAAGTCCTGACGCTGGCGCAAGGCTCCGCCTCCTACAAATCGGGCGCTCAGCAAAACGCACCTCTTCTCGCCACTCCATCAACGCAGCGGGTTCTGATGGCTAGTCGCCTCAGAGTAATGTGCTGTGGTCGGGCCTGCAACAAATGACCTCGAAAAGAGGCATAAGTCGGTTTCGCCCGTTTGAACGTCCATCAGCCACTTCCGTAAAGAATCGCCGCCCGTTTAAGGATTGTGGGAACGTCCGCAGCAGGTGTCTTCGGCACGTATAGATTTCTACTCGTGCTTCACACACAGGCTTCGGGCCCGTTTTTCATCGGCTGTATGATCGAAATGGCAGCGCTCAACCACCACCTTATAGAAAACAAGAAAGCCTCACTATGCGGTCATCACAGGGTCTTGTGCGAGAACCTCTCAGTCTCGTTATCTCCCATTTCAAAAATCATCGCTCGAGGAAGATAAAATACGTCATGCACATTTCGAGGAAGCCTGAGGCAAAGGTTTCCATGCGCTACCTTCCAACTTGCCATGAAGGCGTTAAGTAAGCGCAAGCTCCCGACAAACAGCACTATCGAAGACTGTAGTCTGTAAGATAGGGTTTCAGTTATTCAATTGTATATTATCGCTGCCTGATAGCACAACACCTGATCGGTCACGTTATTAAACAGTAACTTTTCTTAAGCCTTACTGAAAACAACAGTCTGTAAGAATCCATGCTTTGCAGTGGCAGAATGGTGATTCATCACTCTAAGAAAAAAGACTGTGGTCCTTGCTCCCTTAAGGGTGAAACAGGAATTTATCATATATTGCTCCCTAACAGGTGGAAGGTTTCACCTTTAGAGTGAGGAGCGCTTTTCTGCCCGAGAATGGAGAAAGATTTATTTTTTCGTGAGCTAATGAAGAAACGTTCGTCCCCTGGCAGCGCTACCCGAGCAAGGCTTGTTATGCGAGAAAGGCCTAGCGAGCTGATTGGTTTGAGGATTAAGGAATAGGGAATATGTAGGTTACTGTTGTTGTGTGCGCTTAAAATGCGCTATAATAACCGAGACATCATCTACCGAGCAGCAGAAATGCCACCGGCAAAACATAGCGCCGTTCGTATGCGCGACCCATTCGTTCCAGGGGGGCGCTCTGCGTTCTCTTTCAGTGCGAACGCGCCGCCGTTCATAGAGTAAGTCACAACGATTGCATTCAGAGTGCCGCCTTTATTTCCCACAGGCCTGTCACACCGGCGTTCCTCGACACACGAGATAACAAAGATGCAATGCGGCCGTTTGTGAACAACTAGGTGTTCTTAGTCCACTCACCTTGGTACATCCGATACATCGACAGGCTGATCGGCTGCAATCGTGCATCTCACCGCAAAGGGGGCGCAGGCGGCGCGAAGCGCGGATCCGTCGCATCCGTCGGTCGGAGCGAGGACGCCACTACGCTAAAGAATGCACACTGACACTGCTCGCCATCTAGCGAGATTGAAGTAAATCATTCGTAAATGTTTAAAAAGACCGATAGCTGACGCTGAAAAAAAAAGGGGGGGGGGGTGGCAGTTGCTAAGCATCACTATCAGTGGCTAACGTAGGCAACATTATAGAGGTCGCACGTTGGCGGGCACAGATTAAGAATAAACATAGCACAACACAGCAACATACACATCATTGAACGTATTGACAATGCACATTTCATGCAATTGACAACAGTTCAAGCGTAATGAACATATACATACACATTGCGCAATATATAGTACACTTTTCGCATGTCTATAACATTCGCATGATCACAAAGCACAATTGCACTTAAAACGACTACAAAGTATCGATAACAATGTTCGCAGATCATGTAAGTAGGAACAATGAGCCTGTTTGTTTTGATAACCAATAGCAGAGCGTGAGCCTCACCTGTGTTTTGTTGTTTCAACAACGTTACCTCTGAAAGTGCTACTTATTATTAATTTTAAGTTTCATAAAAAGCAGTCGAATAGCTCAAAGAACAAAAATAGCACGTGTCGAGAAACAAGCGGCGCGTATGTCTGAGTGATAACACTGATTGCTTTGCCTTATCTCTTTTAGCGGAGAGCACACCACTGGTCTGGCAACAATTCGGTACCCCAGCTGAAATGTTACTGAACGTGGGCCGTTTGTTGTTGGTGGGTAACTGATGCATCAATATGGTCTGTGCTCGCTGATGAAGAAATGGGCAGTTTAGTATGGTCGCTGCCCTCTTTTACACTTGTGAGTCAGTAGAAAGCGTCTACAAATGCGGTGGTAACGTTGAACAGGGCGCAGGCGAGCCGCACACAGCAAGCATTCAGCAGCGTGCACAGAATGTACGCCGTACACAAGGCTAGCGAGCCGTGCGTTTGCGTGGCGAGCATATGGTGGTAAAAAAAAAGAAAGCGAGAGGACAAGGAAGCAGCACACTCCAGGGGCAATGTTGCAAAGAGTTGTGTACGCCCGATCGACAAAAGCCGCCGTGCAACCAACAAGGCTTTTGTTATGGGCGTCGGCGCCCTCGGCACATCGCAAACGACCGGGGAGAATACTTCCTCCCCCGTTTTGGTGTTTGATAGAGGCCGTACAGAGGGCGCTACATGTACGTAATCAGCTAAAGGGAGAAACTCGCCGGGCTGGGCTTTTTTCTCCCTTTTCTACCTTTTTTTTTTTTGAGTGATCAATACTGTAGAAAGTTGACAAAGGCTTATAAACTGAAGACCGCCTTTGGCGTCTTAAACTGATCACATGGATGAAACGAGTTGGGACAGATGAAATGGAATATCGTAAGAGTAACACAAAGGAATTGGCCACAGTTTAAATTACAGTTTTTTTTTTCGCTTTCAAGGTCTGTGAGCGTTATACCATGATTGATTTTTCGCAGCTGCATACTTAGATGGAGCACTTCCGTATTGACCTGTTGGAGGCAAGAGTATTTCTCTTGAAAAGCAGTAGCTATGCGGCAGTATTTATTTGGCGGACGAGTTTGCGGACGGGAAATAAAACAGTCTCGAGAAGCCCTTGTTTCAGGGCGAAAGGTTGACCTATTTACCTGCGTAAGTGCGGGTGGCTTTGCACATCCTGCTTCCCCGACATAGCAGTGACGGAGTGAGTACCGAAATCTCTGGCGTTGTGCTGCTGAGCCCGAGGACGCGGGTTTGATCTCGGCCGCGTTGGCTCCTTTTCTGGTGAAGGGGAAAAGCGAAAACAACGTTGTTTCGAGATTTAGACGCATGTTAAAGATTCCCAGCTGGCCAAAATTAATCCGGAGCCCTCCCGCATGGCGCGCATCATAGACTAATTAGAGCTTCCTCGCATTAAACGCCACAATCAACCAATCACCAAAGTCACCGCATTTCATTCAGAAGAGAAAAAATCGTAGTCAATCGCTACACGATGGAACTCACGGCACCATTAACAAAATGTTGAGCATTGTTCGCAGCACTTTTTGTGACACTGATATCGCATAGCTAGAGGTTAGTGTCACAACGACGCCTCATATAATACCCTCCGCATCTGCTTAAAAACAGGCTTCTTATGCAATTACTTGGAAGTGCTAGAATTAACAATTCTTTCAATTAGTCTAAGTATTCGGTCGTGATCACGTGGATTCATGCACGAGTCTACAAAATATAGTGTATGTAGTTAGGGACGCACAACAAAATTTCTCTTTTTAAACATGACTGGGCAGTTTGTAGTAACGTTCGTGTAGCATGCGAGTAAGTTCTTGCGGGGATTTTACCAGACTCTAAGCCATAAGTTGCAACGCTTTCTGCTGCAGGCGGTAAACCTCGCAAAGGGATTGTATACGTCAGCAACAAACAAATTACGCCTGTTAATGAGCCCTCCATTGAGGCCAAATTTGTACCTCCTCCAGGTTTTCAGTTATCAACTCCACGCACGTCGCACAGCTGCGTTATCCTGCGCCTGCTACGATTGCCCTAGAAAGGAGACAATTTTACAGTGGAGCTGTCTATGCTTAGAATCCAGCAGATAAGCTCTGGCAACACAGTGATGTGCAGAAGAATTGCACGTGAGCGTAGCACCGCATGCGCCCACTCAAATAGCCGGGCTTGTAAAAATTTGCTCCACACCTTTAGCGTATGGACAGAATTCGTAGGAAAATAAAAGTAAATATCTAGGGCCTTCATGTTATGATATCCGATGGCTTATACTGCAACCGAAAATATTCCTTCGCCGCAATGCAATGTGTTCAGAGGTGAAGCCGACCTTATCGGAATCGGTGTAAGCTTCGTCTTTATAAGCTGGCTTTTCTACATTGTGTGTTGCACAGGGAAGCATGGCCATCTGCGGGTGGAGTAGGATTACAGTAGTGGCTCTAACTCTTTTTATAAAAGTGTCAGAAAAAAATTATATAAAGATAAGCTGCTAAGACGAATCTACCATTGCGCCCACATTCATTTACTCGTCATAATTAGTTCCCGTGAAATTGTAAACGTTACAGATTACTGTCTGTTGTCAATACAGTACCATGTACGGTGGGAGCATGGTTACAGAAAAGGGCTGTAACTGTTGTTATACCTGAACTATCTGGAAACAAATCACATGATCATTAGCTTCTAAGACGACCCTAACAATACGCACCAGAGCCACAGCTTCGCTGGTCATCCTTCTTCGCACAGAGGAAGGGCACTGATTTTTTTAGAGCAAGAGCGCTATTACTCCAGGTACAATCCCAGGAAAACCTCGGCCCGTCAGTCTCTCCTACCGTCAATATGACCTTCAAGTTCAGCAAGGTCAAGCCAGCGCTCCGTGCAGTGGGTGGCATCTGATTCCTCGTTCGTTCTAAGGGCAGGGGTGCGGAGAGTGGAAAAGAGTAGAGGTGCGTGCCATCAGAAAATGATACAAGAAGCGCGGACAACACCCAAGTTCACTGCAGGCCCGACCACTCCTTGTAGCATCTGTACTTTCACCTAGGGTGTGTGCGTTCACTGCGCTCTCCCGGCGGGAAACCCGAGCTATCGCTTGACAAATTGGTTTAAACACGCAGAAAAATCGCTACTAATGGGCAATGAGAGACAAAAGACAATTTTGTTTCAACTGTATATACATAGCTACATTTATTGAGGTGGTGGCGCCCTCTCTTGCGTTAGATTGGCTTTAAGCAATTAAATGATGCATACTGGCCCTAAGTAGTCTTCGTGTCACACGCCCCAGCATGATAAGAAGTATCCTTTTCGGGAGATAACCTGGCGTTTGAAACCTACTTCGAGGCGGAATTTAACGTATTCCTGTTACAGTCGAGTCCACTTATAACGATACCGTTTCTAACAATATATCGGATATGACAATGGAACAGCTATGGCACCGTCCGCTTTTGTATGGTTTCCATGGGAAAATAAACCGCTTATTACAATGCTCCAGTGCCACGATATCGGTTCTAACAATGAATCTGGTTACGGCAAGCACCGAAAATGCGAGGTGTCGCCGGCTCTCCACGCCAACCATGCCGGCACCATGCACCGCGATGCACCTCGCATCCCGTCCACCCCTCAGAAAACAAGTCCAGTGCGCAGCTTACGAGGAAGCGAGAGGTGGAGGGGAACAGTTCTCCTTCCAAACACCCCTCGGATGCCGCCCCGTACCCGTGCCTGCTGCTTTGAATTTGACTGGGTGCCTGTTCAACTACCTCCGTTTTTTCGCGGATCAGGCGTCAGGGCCGGTGTTTTGGAAACGTCTGAGTGCCTCACTGAAGAAAGAGGCGATCGTTGCGCGGATACGTGTTGCGGACACCGGTGACAGTGACAACTCTGACAACGCGGTTGCACAGCCTCTCGGGTTGCACCTTCGCAGGAGGCCCAACACATGATAGTCTCTCAGGGACTTCGTTTCCACCTTCACTCAGCTAGGTGAAGCACATATAGGTGCTCTCGAAAAAGATTGTGCGTCAGCTTCATGTGCGGCAAACAAAGCTGACCTAGTATGGCTTTTTTCCACAAATAGGTAGCAGTACAACGTTGCTTGCCTGCAAATAAAACGTTTTGAGCTTGGATGCGTCTTTTTATTTATCAACCCGCATATAACAATCATCGGTTATAACGATGGGAATTCCTTGGCACTTGGATATTGTTATAAGTGGACTAGACTGTATTCATGCCATACAATCATGGTTATTTCTCTACGTTAAATTAGTTGAAATCATATTAGTTTATTTTTAACCAGTGTTAGCCATTATACACTTGATTTTTTACCCTTGTTTGACAACTTCATTTACCGGGATGACAGGAAACGACGGCAACAGGAGACGCAGACAGCCCGAGTCCCTAAAAATCGGAAGACTGGGCAGCACGCCTTGATTAAAGAGGGCTAGTCATGTCACTGATCAACGCATGCTTGCTTTAAGCATCTGAACGTTGGTTCTTAAATGGGGCTTATCACCCTGTAGAATACGCAAAAAACATCAGAGGACCCGCGTGTTAGTTTGGAGTAGGAAAGAAGGCATGTCGTGCATGGAATGCACGATAAACGAGTGCGCACGTCATATCATACCCTCCTGATGTGCACAATCCCTATGGAAGAACAAAAAGGCTATCGCGATACCTGATCTTTTTAAAACACTTTCAGGAGCGTAGGATGTCGTAACGGCGGAGAATGGCGGCTTTTACAATGCCCTCAAAGCCTTCCGCCTCAAACCTTAGAAGCACGACCAGAAACCTAAGCTCGCGGGACAGGATTACAGAGTAGGAACAGAGAATATCGGCAACTGACAATTTCATTTGTGCACGCCTAACTTCTTTAACTATGTTTTTGCGTCATGTACGAACGCATGAGGCCCAGAACTTGCTAAGTATGTCCCGCAAATATCCGAGAATTTATTGATTAGAAGACTAACCTCTTCTTCGTGCTTTTACCTCCAATTTCGCTGTAATTTGCGTATTTCTGAGTAGCGTGCACTTCGGGCGGTCGATCATGGCGGATCACTATTCGATAGAAGTTTCGTGATTTACACGACATCTCGGAATGCATCCTTAGGTCTATCTCCCGCGCATGTTCCCTCACCAGGAGATTTCATCTTGTTACCTGTATATACGACCCCTTTTTACCCAAAGAACTATAATCAACTCGGACATGTGCTTGAACTGTGCATGTGCATGTGCTTGGTAACACAGATACGGTAGCACAACGAGTAGCAGCGAATAAACTCTGTTGTGACATCACCATTCTGGCAAAAGCCCTGATATGGGAAATAGCAATTGCTGAAAGGACACGTTGATCTTGGCAGAGGTATTGAAAAATGCATTGAAATACAATGGCTTCTAATGCAGTTTTTTATGGTCTAAACACTGCTAGGTATGAACACAGCATAACAACATCGGAGATTGCATGAAAACAGCCGGGTTGTTTGTTGGTGGCACTAAAACAAGCATCATTACATGTTATGGAAACTCTTGAAATGCGTTTACGTGGCCGATGTATTGGTAGCTAACGTACGTTCCTACGAACGCCCCATAAAGTCCGGCGAGGGTGAGAAGATCTTCGCGAGCGGACTAAGTTTGGTTTAGTTTATAATCCATGTAAGTATAGAGTAAATATCATCACGGCCACAAGTAGCGGTCGCAGTGTGGTAGCAGTCGCTTTCTTGAATGAAAGAAGTCGAAGTGACGATAGCGCTATTGGAGAAACCTTTGCAATCTTTTTAAAAAAAGTTACCTCTAACGATGAGCCGTAGGTTGTTTACCTAGGCTGAAAGAAGTACATGGTTCAAGAGTCTTTGATTATATGCCTTTTTGTTGGTGCAACTCTTCAAAAGACGACGTACGAAAATTTCGGTTGGGCACCCGTAGCAACAGATTTTAATGTTTCGTAATTTTGTTTTGCTGCGTAGCCTGAGGACATGAGTCTGATTCCTGGCCGCAGCGGCCGCTTTTCTGATGGAGGCGAAATACGAAAATCCCCGAGTGTTCCAGATTTCGGCGCACGTTAAAGATCCTTAGGTGGTCAAACTTAAACGGGAGCCCTCCACTACGGCGCGCCTCATTACCCGTGTAACGTCGGCGCGTTAAACCGCATAATCAATAATCAACAATAACAATATTGTTTTGCTACGAACTGCTATCCGAACTTTCGCAGATGATGGCGTTTCCTAACCATCTGGTTTCTCGGTCGGTTCACTATATACAAAGCTTAATCAATTTTTGGTGACATCCACCATAGGCAAACATTCCTTTCGACTTGTTTCCTTATTTTCAACTTGGTTTCACATGATCCAAGCACTGCTTCATTCACCTTCAATAGAGCTGCCATTATTGACCGGTTCGTTCTTGAAGGAGACGCAATACTACTTTGTGTCTACCGAGTTCCGGAAATGTAGATACGCGGTTCCGAGCAACATTCCACACATAGCCACCATGATGACGCGATTGCGCTCGCTTCTGTCTCTTAAGATTAAGCTGTAGCCAACGGACAAGAGTGCGTGCCGTTATGCGATCAGTACAGCTTGCCCCGTCGTTCAAAAAAGTCGTTACTTTAATGGCACAGAGATAACCGCAACCACTCATTAAGAGGACACAGAAGACGAAACCTAACTTGGTCTAGATTGATGGATTGGCTTCCCCAGAAAACGAATATATCAGTCGCTGGGTAGCACCTTTAAAATGATAGTGTAAATAATAAAAAAGTGAAACTATTAGTCGCCCAGCAGAGATGACGTATACAGCGGCTGACCGAATGTGCCAAGAGTCATGTGACGAACAACAGAACGAGAAGGCCGCACACAAGCTGTTAAAGAAACACCTAAATATTTCCGTACACATTAGAGTTCATAAGTAATAAACAGTCGCCTACTAGTTTCGCGGTCCGGTCAACAATAAAGGAGAACATTCACGTCTCTCCGTTCCCTCCAACATGCAACCTATGCATAACAAGGAGCGGCGAGAGGCCAGAGCCCGTGCCCTGCCAAGACGCTTTGCGAAAGTCTAGAACGGTGCCTACGCGGACGCGGCCGATTATGCTGGTCGCGAGGTAATGGCCATAGCGGTGGTCAACAATCAAGGTAACACCATCGCCTCCTGCTTTATCTGCCCGAGAGGCTCGCTGGTTGGAGAAGAGGCAGCCATTGCTCTAGCCATGGTTGCCTCCACAAAAATTAAAACAGTCATCAGCAACTCCGAATCAGCGATTCTAAATTTCTCACGAGGACACGTATCAATGGAGGCCTCCGCAATCCTAATTTCTGTTCTTCACCTCGAAAACCTGACAGGAAAGGTCCACTTATTTTGAACCCCCGCCCACTCAGGTCTTGCAAGGAACGAGTTTGCGCACAAAGCCGTTCGAGGCTTTACCGACCGAGCGGACGAAGCCTCCGATGCGGAACTCGTCCCCATGTCACGCAGGGACAGGCTATTGCCATACAGTGACATTACCGGTCATTATCGCTTAGGCCAGGCCCACTTTCCATCCGCGCACCCATCCCTCAGCAAGCGGCATTCGGTGGTCTGGCGACACCTACAGACCCACTCGCATCCAAACCCGCTTGTGTATAGCTATTGCTACCCAGGGCGTAACTCCCAGAGTGTCATACATGCTCGGAACGAGCGGACCTGGCGCACATGTAATGACAATGTCCGCAGGCGATCACAAATGGCCACACAATCTCTAACAGTGAGCAGTGGGACACCGTGCAGCTCAGCTCCTGCCCGGAAGACCAACTCTGGGCCGTCCAGCTGGCTGAGGACGCTGCCAGAGCTCAAGGGCTCAAGGCCAACGCCTAAGGAACACAGTTGGCAAACTGAATAAAGTTTTTTCTCTCGGTATATAAATGTGCAAGTATAATTCCAGCCGTGGCGACATTTGCAATCTGCCAAGCCGCGGCACCGCGAGAGGTTGCGATGGTTATTGCAGGTTCGGCGTATGACCGTGGCCGCGATGCTTCACTTGGTAGGTTGTAGCTTTCCTGCTAGACCACACCTGTCTCACTCGCTACGAGTTACTGTTTTCACTACTCCAAAGGTCCCGAAATGGGGCGAGGGAAGAAAGAGAGAGAAATGCGTTGTTGAATTGGTAATTTCTGCGCAATTAAAGCCCCTTTTGCGGCCGAATAACTGCTGAGAGGGCACAGGACAGTTGAACTTTCATCTGACGCAAACATGCTCCTTGCCTTTATTGTCCGTTTAATGGCGAGCGATGACGAAAAAAGGCTAACCTACATCGAGAATGCCTGCTGAAAAACTGAAGGAGGCACAAAGTGTAATGGCTTCTACCAAACATAGAAAAAACAAAGCAAGAGGAACGGTGGCGTTTTCATGCTGCCAGACAGCGACGCTACGAATGCTAAAGGGAATCTGAAGCAAACTTGCTCGTTGCTTTTGTTGTCCGCTTAATGGTTAAAGATGGCGGAAAATAGCGAACCAACATCGAGCGTACCTGCTGAAGAACTGAAGGAGGCCCAATGTGTAATGGTTTCTATCAAAAATTTAAAAACAAAGGAAAAGGAATGTTGGCGTTTTCATGCTGCCAGACAGCGACGCTCAGAATTCTAAAGGGAACGCGCAATGGCGAACAAGAGCGGCAAATACGAACGCTTGATTACGAAAATCATCGTTACCAAAGAGTACACCTGGATGAGAAAGAAGTACGACTCATACAGTCGTCAAATACCGATCATCACAGGAACTAAAAGCTTAAATGGATGGCTCATGTAAGGTTTAACCACCGAGGTCGTTGCCCTACTGCCCCCCTCCCCCTCCCACACGACGCAAACGCAGAGACGTCGGTCTGCACCCGCCAAATTCGGCCACCACCTAACAATTAGGCCGCCTGGACGCAAGGGGTTTGTTCGATTCCCCCTGCACTTGAAACACTTCACAGCAGCGCAAAGCCTGTGCCGTCATCCTGCATAATCGGCGGAACCAGATACCTTTATCGTATGCTTCTACACCTCCTTGGCAGGCAGTGCAGGTAAAGCCGTGAACTCGTTTTGCACCCGTCGGCACCACCGGTGAATTGAACAGCGCAGTTAAGATGCCGGAAGCTGCACCACTGAAATGAACGGCGAAGTGCTGCCCCGCTTGAACTTATTCATGTGGTACAGGTGAATCTAACAAACCCAAGGTGAGTGGGGAAAATAGAAAGGCGACGCCCACGGTGACAAAAGGCGCAGCAGTCCTTCAGTATTGGTTGGAGTGCCACACACGCCTACATTCTCTTAAGCCCTTTGCTCCGTCAGCGTGAATTGTATCATGCCTTGCTTTCTCTTGTTTCTCTTCAACATTTCCCATTCCATCACCGAGGATATATATGTGTTCGGCCCTGCAAAAGGAAGGGGGTCTTTTTGCTGTCCAACTTGGTGAGGTCGTGGGCAGAGTCCCCCGGCGCTGGCTTAACCCCGCCCAGACTTTCCTAAGCCCATATGTGGGCTGTTCCAGTTGTCCTGTATATACCCTCCATATAATGTTGTACATAAATTGTACATATCTTGGATTCGGAGTTCGTCTCGTCCCTCACAGCGACACGAGACACGGCGGTGCGTTCCTGGAGGAGCAGCAGCCAAACTAAAATTTACTGTGCCCATGCCCAGGGTACGAACGCCCGTAGCTCAGAAAGCCACCGAGCATAACAAACAGAATAACAAACAGCACCGAGAGAACCTCAGCCAGAATAAGTTTAGAAAAAGTTCCCTGAGATTCAATACAAAACCTCCTGTAAAGTGTACGTTACATTGTATTTCTCCACCATGCCACAAAAATGCAATCAAATTACTTCTACACGCTACGTGAAGAATTTCCCGACTGTTGAGGATAAAGTAAAGGAAAGGACTTAACCACAGAATGAAAGACACTGTCTGTAATATAAATTCAATGGTGCATTTATTTTCGTTATCTCCCTTCTTGTGAACGAAAACTATGTTGGAGTTTTTCCAGGCTTTTGGTACTTTTAAAGTCCTCAAACATTCTGAGAATAAATTAGCAAACATTTCTAGTATTATAGCTCCACTCTCTTTTCTACGGCATAAGCACAGGCCTAAAAGAGGGGGGATATAGTACTAGAAAAGCTTGCTAAACTATTTTCAGAATGTTTAAAGACTTTGAAAGTACCAAACGCCTGGAAAACCCCAACAGAGTTTTCATTCACAAGAAGGTTGATAACGAAGATATTGAAAACTACAGACTCGTCAGCCTTCTGTCGGTTGCACACAAGCTGTTTACCAACATAATAGCCGTATAATCGCCAGCCTAGACTTCCAACAACCCAGGCAACAGGCTGGGTTCAGGAAAGGATACTTTACATGTCATCAACCAAGGAATATAAAAATGTGCAGAGTATAATAAACCACTTTACATAACATTTATGGAATAGGAAAAAGCGTTCGATTTCGTAAGCGCCGCCGCAGTGATGGACACCTCAAAGGACCAAGGAATAGAGAAGACTTACCTTATTTACAGATCTTTCGCGTAGTTCCTATGGGTGCTTCGATGAGGCGTTATCCTCGCCACCAATCGCAATTTCCTTATCGTCTCTTTCTGGTATAATTAACATTTGAACATTGTAACCGCGTTTCTCAGTTCTAACCATTCTTAGGTCGCGTTTCAAGCCATTAAACTGAGCAGTGCAGCATATGGCGACAAACACTATAGCCCCTTACTAGAAAATGCCTCGGGTCATTTGGATACCTCTCGAAGGTGTTTCTGCATTGCACGTGCGTGCTGTGCGTGTGCGTGCTTGCGTGATTGAGCGAGAGAAAGAGGGCAGAAGAACATTCTACGTGCCTTAACCATATAAAGCTGAAAACTAACTCACAGAATCTTACAGGTCTTTGAAATCCAGCATCCATCACGCGATTACCTAAAAAAATTAAATAAAATGCAATACGTTGTCCTGGTTGATCTGTGCCATCGAAATGTAAGGTTGGAGAAACAAAAAAGGGCGTAAGGATAAAGTTTTAGTAAGGATAAAGTAAGGTTAAATGGCGTAAAATTTTGTGCAGCTGTTTCACATACTTCCTTCTTGCTTTCTCTAACTTTTTTCGCTTTCTTTGAGCGCTTGATGCCTTTTATATATAGCCTGAGCACTAGCTTTGACCGCATAAGGTCCACATGTATGTATATTTTATACATAATAACTTATGAAAACAAACAAGAAGGATGTATTAGTCACCATAGGAAGATAGTGTTTTCTCATCTCAAAGCTGTTAAAAGATCCTGTGTGGTCAAGGTGCTTTATGAGGACCTCCCTGTGCACCTGTAAGTCATGAGGAAGTGTAGTTCAACCATTGATAAAAGCTGCAGAGTAAACGCCTCGCGTTCCATCTAAGGCACTGGTTAGAATTTTTGATAGAACACAGCATGCCAGGGCGGTTGGTGGCGGGGTTGGTGACTATTCATCCAAGCTCGACAAGACACACGGTTCCGGCACGCGGGTCTACAGAAACATCGCGAGGCAGAATTTCGTGCCAGCTGGATAAGTTCCGAACGGCGATGTCAGCACAGGACCCCACTAGCATCGCAGCCACCAAAACATATTGATTCACGCACTTTCTCGGAAATTAGACTTGCAAAGTGAATGCCCTGCTTTAAATTTGCAAATGGCCTCTTTCCGAGGTACGCGAGACTTTCGCTGCCACATTTTTGGACCTATGAAATGCCGTCATATGCGACATATGATAATCAATCACTTTTTAAGTGCCGTTTAATGTCAGGTTGTTTCCCATGTTTTTTTTTTTTCCTCACTGTTCTCTCGCGCACCAAGCACTTTCCACGGATTAGTCGTAACAGTTACTTGACCTGTACCTCTCAAGTTTAAGGAACGCATGCGGCGTCGACGTATAAAAGCTTAGAATTTCAGTACATACTGAACCGAACAAAATGACGGGTAAAGGAGAGGAAAGCATCCCCACATCGACAAACTGGATTCAGGGCGAACGTTTTCAGCAAGATGTGTGTGCGATGAATCCTCGAAGCATTGGCGAGATAACACGTCTTCGTTTTTCTCGCAGGGGCTGTTTTCTCACAGCGTTCTTTGCAAGAAATTCATGAATATCAAACCTTTGTCACCGTGACAGCCCCGCCGATCGATCTTAGCTATTTTGGTTTTGCGAAACAACCCAGGTTCAGCGGCTGAGGTTTCATGCTCTAGATACATCAGCTTACAAATCAGGACACAGGGTGCGCTAGCAGGGTTCTTTACACCAAGGATTGGGAGCCCAGCCCTCTGAATGAAGATGGACGAGTTGAGCGAGCGTATAAAGAAGCCCGAGGAAGGGATCTTCGTTGCTGGCGGCTGATCGCTATCATCACACGCCTGCAGTTACCCAAGGCCGAAGTCAAATGAAAGCAAAAAAATGTCACGCTCCCCGTAATTTGCCGCATTGTGTTACGCGTCGTCAATCAGTGCAGTTATGGAAAAGATGGATTGAGGGCATGTGTTCCCCTGCGCAAGGGAGGCCTCCTGTAGATTATGCGCGGGAATTCTGTCGGTCCCGGCCGTCGCCGCTTGCTCTTTCTCGTGACCTCTCTTGGGTGACGCGTCTTGTTCTCCTATAGCCTTTCCGTTTTAAAGCAAAGCTTTCTACCTCTACCTGCCAACTGTTCCTTCGTTGCGTGCGGGCAAGAAATTCCCAAATACCCAGCGTTCCCCGCGCTCTCCTCAGTCCGGCAGGTGCGTCGGCGGGACGGCTCGTCTGCTTTAGCGACGGTATAGTTTTGAGCCTGTTTTGGCACAGCATCGTGTCCATTGCGCGCTTCCTTTGCACGGCTTGATTAACTTGTTCGACAGCACCTCCTGGGTAACCCGGACCCGACGGAATTAAGTGGTCCTACGGCAAAGATACGTTAGGGATTGGTTTGCAGTGCACGAAACCAAAATGTAGAGACCAAATACAGGCATCTGGCCGCTAGAGAAACCCTACCTTTTGCGCACTACTTGCCACGAACGGGACTCCGTTTTCTACGTTACTGAATACCGACCCGGTTGTGTTTTAAGAGGTCTCACAAAAGGCGAAGGGAGCAATTGGTTCTGATAAATAGCGATTGTAAAAGGTCCCTCAGCTTTTTCGGCATTCTCAAACTTACTAAACAAACTAGTTTAAATCGGTAGAAATCGGAGTCACTAAGCTAACATGCGGAATTATTTTGGTGTGTGCGCTTGTGTCGCGTGGTGGTGTAGCCCCGAGCTAGCACATGAAGATGGCTGGGATCCACTGTCTCATCCTTTGAAAAACGCTCTTCTCCGTTTTCTTTCTGCTGACGCGCGGCAGGGCTACTGCGGCGGCGTTCGCCGCTCGAGCCCGAACGTGGCCGACGACGCTGCGTTCGGGATACCGCCTTCGCGAATTTAATGTAATGGCTAGCAGAATCTCTGGTTTCCCTCTTTGTAGAGCCACGTACGTGAATTCAAGTGACATGACATGGGCAATTGTTGTGGGTGTCGTTTAAATCTTTGCTTTCCAACCACCGTCAAAGCGTGGATTGCAGCCAATTTTTTTCGCTTACAGTTATGAAACATGTTCCTATGCGCACAGGAAATTAAACGCACTGACTGAACCCTTGGAATGTCAATATTAAAGTTGCCTAGTTTTACACAGGCATGTATACCAGAGAAGCCTAGCCGCTAATACAGACGGGGAATCAAGAAAGAATTATTGTCTTAATCTTGGACCATTTAAGCAAAGAAGGCGAAAGACGTCGCCCGGTACAATTCACGAAAACATTCCAAGCCCGCGCTTACCATTGCATATATAACTGCCCTTTTATTTAGATGAACATTTGTTAAAGTGTTTCCAGAAAAATTGTGCTAACCTGCCGTTCTCCTTAGGGCTAGAAAAGTCTCGTTATGGCGACATACTCGAGAAAAATAGTACAAGCAAAATTATCTGACCAACGTTTCCTCGAAAAGGTCGTCGAGTGGGTAATGTACGACGGTAAACTCTCACCAGGGGCCGTTCTTGTTAAGAGCTCTAGTGCAACTAATAGCGACTTACTGAAAAAAATCATTCGCCATTCCAGTCTATAAAGGTGCATGACCAGCGAACCGATCTAGTACGCTTCACGGGGGTTAGACAAAATTTCGAACAAAGGTACAAACTGATTTACTGGGAACCAAGTAGTTATGAGAAGTAAGCGATGTTGACAGTATTCATAGAGTCTTTTTATCGGCCAACCGCCATATTTTTGTGTGGAAGTAGTAATAGATCGAGAGTTAAATTCGTTTAATGTAACCATACTAGACTGACAGCATACGGCAACTCTGTAACGTTTAGAACTTTACCGTCAACTAACTAATTGCTAACAACTAAATAAAACTCGACGCAATGCTACAGTAATCTTAGCGGTGAATTGCCATACAATTTTTCTTATGGAAGTTATGATGATTGAACAAGAGTTACAGCCGATCTCTGTAATCATACCGGTCGTGGATGTACGTGTATTCACAGCAGACGGGAATTCTATAAAGTTTACAACTTTATGGTGACCAGTACATGTATGAAACTTCGCGTAATGATAAAGTCGTTATACCGGCCAATTTTTATATAATTGTTTATGCAAAACAAGGGAGCAAGAAGAAAGGTAAAAAAAAGACAGTGATGTCTAAGAGGCTATGGCGCAGTTTGCGACCCTAGAAGTTGGAAAAGATAGTATTCAGCAACAAAAAACAGTAAAAGAAAGGTGGAGAGTAAGAATAGATAATGGAGAGGTGTGCCTGAGGTTAGGACACTAGACGTTAGAGTTCGGTGAGTGTCTCCATAATTTTTCATGCTACAGTCTTTAGCGCAGGTCCGTCGATTTCAGAAAATGCATAAGTGGGGTTGTCGCCTTCTACGTTGATGATTTAAAAGGCCAGTGCGCAAAAAGTTTCTTTTTAGAGAACGCCTCCCGAGAGTTTAGCTTGCACAAAGGTGAGGACAGCTGTCTTCTTTCAGAAGGAAAACGTTGGGCACTCGCATAAAAGATGCCATATGTTCACATTCGGGTCAAAGATTTCACACGCCTCACTCCATGGCTCTCACTCCGATCAAAGAGGAGTAAGCATTTGTGAATGCCACTCCCAGTCAGAAACGACAAGGGTGGCTTGCGTCGGACCTTAAGGTGCATACTGGTCCAAGACGTTTAAAATGCGGGTAAAGGACACCAATATGAGCGCTCTCTTTGTCCAATATCATTACATACTTTTCACGATCCTCTCCTTCTTTCCTTTCCTTTTTATTAATTTCGATTTTCTATTTGTTTTAACGCTTTCTTGTGCCATATCTCAGAGCAGAGCAATTGATTTATTTTTCTGTTTATATTATTTTTTCGCTAATCGGCTACTTTATTACGTTCTTTATATGTACTTGTTTAATTCCACAACCTAGTTTCTTTCTCTCGGTGCGCGCCCTTTTTATGGCCAATCCCTCTGAGTGGTGTGAGCCCTGTTTTGGCGCCACCGACACCACCACGAGCACTCGCGAACTTTTGTGTAGTCCATTGGGATAGCGTGGTCTCCCGGGCAATTTTTTAGAGAAGGTTATCGGCGTCCATTCTGGGTAACGGAGTGGATATGGTCTCCGTTGTTTGGTGTGCCAAATGGGTGGCAGCGTGCACACTTTCGCTACCGGCAATGCCGCAGTCCCTCGGAAGCCACTGGGAGGCGATTGCATGACCCGCTTGGGCAGTACTGCCATAAAGCATTCGTATCTCAGTCAGCAGCAGTTAATAGTGTCCTCAGCACAGGGCTAACGGAAGTGATTGAAGCGCAGGCTATGAGTCGAAAATGTTCGTAAAACAAGAGAGAGAGAGAGAGAGAGAGAGAGAGAGAGAGAGAGAGAGAGAGAGAGAGAACGTTCTTTACTGAAGTCTGGCGATGTTAGCCGGACTAGAATGCCTAACTTGCCACGCCATATAATGACGTGATAAAGATGATGGGGATGATGTTGAAGAAGTAGATGCGCGAAGAGGCGTTGAGTTATTTAGAGACACCGGTCTGGACCTGTGTGTTGCACGTAAGCAATCAGAGCTTTTTGTTACAACTATTTTCTGCGGAGCATACGCCATATAGTTGGCTGTGCGGCAAGGAGTTTTCGCTCGCGCACAGAAAAAAATGCACGAAACCCTAGCTATGCAAAGCTTTGCTTTTAAATGACATATCTCGTCACTGATTACTGTTATACATGGCATGCACACTGAAATCTTGAGAAAGTCGCATTTGTGCAAGGTAGTGAAGAAGAAACAATATAACCGATGACATCAACAAGCAAACATAATAGCAAGCAAGCGAAGCAGTGAGAGATTCACAAGAAAACAAGCATATCAGTTGGATACACCAAATTTCAATATATTGAAACAAGGAATACCGGGTTAAAATATCCCTACTTGCACAACTTGCAAACGTGTAGCTGGCACTGTAGTGGAGATAGAGCAGCTGATAGAGCCTTAGTTCATGCCAAGCGCGACGCCGGTTCTCGCTTTTCTTTCCGTCTCCGTTCGGTCTCATCCACCGTACTTCGCCCTTCTTCGTCAAAATAGGTCGCACCGTGACGATATGATCGCTTTATTGGAAGTTCACCGCTATTACTCTTTTAGGGCGTGAGAGCAGTCGGGGCAGCACGAGCAAACACTCCAGTACTTTTGTTGTGTCAGCATATTTTGCCGAGGACGACAACTAGAACAGTGCAATGCCTTACATATCCACAGAAATGCGTGATTCGCGGAGTTGGGATATTTTGTCCGGGGATGTGCATTGCTGTAAGCGCGAAACCACACAAAATGGAAACCCACTATTTGTCCATTCTTTGGCTAAAAACGGCCATATTTGGCCAGTGATGTACAAATCTCGCAACCACCGTGCGTCACGGGAAACAGAAACGAAACGAAAATTTCACGGATAACAAAACTCGAAATGAATTAACAGAATCCCGTAACTCTACGTAATCCAGCGCTCTCACGCATCACGTGAAAAATAAGCAAAATACGAAAACCAAAGACGTGAAAGTATTAAATATGAAACGGAAAATGACCTAAGGAAATCACTGGTGTATCTAATCCTGTTTCCTCGTGGGATGAACTCGAAAAAGAAACTTGGAAAAGGATCGCTGTCAGGTTGCGCCTTCTTTTAATACCAACAAGGAAACTTATGGTAGCTGAAATGAAGAAGTCGGGTAAGAAATTAGTTTACAATTACGAAAATTTCCGTTGCTTCCTTATGGTGAGTGGAGGTGGGAAGGGGGGTGAGGGTGTACAGTGCCATTCCGTTTCGTGATAGGTAGAGGCCAGGCACTTCCTTTACGCATCCAGCGACACCTAGTGCTTCGCATGGAACACTCCTTATATTCTTCAAAACAACTGCTTAAACGAACTACGTCGTTCGGTCTTAGCAGCCCACCTGCTTAGACACAAAACAGGTACTCAACAAAAACACTAAAATAACGCATCAGTGATTTTCCCGCCGACCCGTTTACATTACAATTGTTTTAGTGAAACTAACTCATCGGAAATTAACAATTACTCAGGCGGTTCCGCCTGAGTGGGATACACATCTCGTAGATACACAACAGTTTCACTGAAATTCTCGCGTACAGGTCGCGCATTCCCATCAGCATTATTCGCAGACATTCTTGTTTTCAATATACTATGGCGACCTAGAACCACGACCATGTCGTATGGGACGCGCCCATATTCCGCACTAGCAGAAAGCGGATTCCGTGTGACGGGATTTCTAATTTCTTTTTCAGTGCTCGTTGTAGGATATCGCAATGAAACATAGGGTGCCAGCAATCAATGAATACAGGATCAATGGTTTCAGGTGCCTTACATAGCCTAGAGCTTGTTGCCCATGGCACAAACATGCCCTTCCTCGCTAACCAGCTTGCAACTCACAGGGTATTGCAATGGAGCCTAAAGAAAAAAGTTTTGTTGCTGGTCTTATAGCCATTTCTTTTTCACCGTTTGAAGTAAATGCTGTCCTGACCATTTAGAGTATATTTTTCGGCACCGTGGGATAGGAAGAACATTGTCAAGTAGATCCGTTTACAAATTTTTTTTCTTAGTAACTGAAAACAAACAGTCATTATAAAAACTTCAAAAAATTCAAACGAAAGTACAACTTCCCGCAAATATCCTCGTACAGCACGACAGCAGACAACACTTGAGGATACAACGAACTCGGAACCCTGTTTTTTATTCTGACTTGCATCACCGCTGGCAACAATGAATCCTTTTGATTGCGCAGAATAAAAAAACCTAGATACAACTTGACTTAGAAATAAATGATACATCCCGAGAGCTCCGTTCATCACCTAACCAAACAAGTTTGTTCGACTAGTTTGGTCCCAGCTAGACGACCAAATAAACACCGCAAGCTCCCTGTGCAGTTTTTGCACGTTCACACGCGTCATTTTCAATATCTGCAAAACATACCGCACCCTGCGGCCAAAAAAAATGTTACGCACAGTGGCTCGGGTGAACATGTTCAGATCGCGTCCTTGCCACCTGTTGACTTTCCGCCGCACCACTTCTGCTTCTTCACAATACTGTAAATTTTTATGATAGTGTTCAAGAGGCCCACCAAGGTATCTGCTCAGCGATTGAGACCATTTAATGTTTCGAAAAACGGCTGGCGCGATTGCTCCAATTTTCATGCCATTTTCCATTTTTTCCTGAAGTGCGCGTTAAGTAGTTTTAAATATTTGCCGAAGGTAATTTGAAAAATCTCCATTTGCTGCCCCAGTATCGCGAAACAAGGAAGAAATCGAGAAGCTCGCTCTGGGAATTCGAAAACTTTAGGGGGGCGAGGAACCAACAATTAAGGCTCTGCAGGGCTGACATTTTACCTGTGAGTGCGCTGTAAGTAGTTTTAGGTGTTTCGTGAAGGCCTTTTTAAAAATCTTTCTGTGCAGCACTAGTATAACCGCTAGTATTGCGAAACAAATCAGAAATCAAGGGCCCCAGTTGGAAAACTTTAGGTGTGTGAGGAACCGGTAATTAATGCTTTACACTGCTCTAATTTTCGCCGCGAGTGCGCTTTAAGTAATTCTAGGTATTTCAAGAAGGGCTTTTGAAAAACCTGCTTCCGTTCGAGAGCTACGATTTTTTTTTGCTCCCACCCATTCAGTTACGCTCGCCGTCGACGGCTGCCGCCGACGAGGGCGCTAGCCGTCTCCGGAGGCGCGTGCCCCCGAAAGTTGGGGATGATCCCAAGGTCGTATTCCAATTGATACAAGCGCAAGCCAAGCACTTCGCTTCGTCCTGTTCTGTAGTCTTTCTCGTCCTTGTTCTACTAGTCAAAGTTTAAGCGCTCTCCACTCTAGCGCCAGCCAGTTGGCAGAAAGAGTTCCTGGTTTTCAGCGTTGTGCGCACGCTCTCTCGGTCATGACAAACTACAGCTGTACCGTCTGCATATGCCAGCCCCTTAACATGGCAGGGCAGAGGTGTAAATCCCTCCATTTCTTGGGGAATAATTACATAGAAACAAAACGGCTCTAGGTGTAAGGCAAAAAGCAGTGGCGACAGCGGACAGCCTTTTTAACAGAGGCCGTACTTCAATATTTTCCCTTAACTCGTTGTTTACAACAATACGCGTTGTGCGTTCGCATACGCCATTCTGATTCCTGTTTGTGTGATGGTTCTAACATTTGTGTGTGTTCTAATATCAAAGTCATAACTTCATGAAACACCCTATCGGATGTCTTCTCCAGGTCAAGTTGCAACTTTGCAACCCGACCTTCAGAGGCATCACAACACTCCAAGATGCTCTTAGCTATGTGGGTATTGGTGCATATGGTGCGACCTCTTGTGCCACACACCTGGTGTGGTCCAACCAATTCTTGCATTACTGACTGCAACCTTCTTGCCAACATCTTCACAAAAAAATCTATAATCGACGTTAGTTAGGCTGATCGCGTATAAGGCTTAATAGAAAGAAGCTTCACGGCTTCTCCATAGTTGGGGATATAAATAATGTGTAACAGCGTGAAAGACAATGACATCACGTGCCTTTCATACCCTCCATCGATGACCTGTTTAAAGAAAGCGGCAGCTGCAAATTTAAATGCCGTATAAAATTGACCATTTAAATCATCTGGCCCGGGAGTCTTGCCGGACCTCAACTCGTCTATTGCATTTTCTGTTTCCCTTACAGTAATTGGCGCTTCTAATGACTCCCGTACCTGTTCATATAACCTCGGAATAAGTGTCAAAATTCCGACTTAAAACTCTCTTCTATAGGAACATTTTCTCCGAAGAGTCTGTGATAGCATAGTCTACAAATGCATTCTTACTTGTTTCATTGTCGCATATGGTAACTATTTATTTCACACACAAAAGAATGCCGGGTCCCAAACACTAGAAAAAGGAAAAAGAAAAAGAACTACGAGGACGCCTAAGCACTTTGTATGGTGGATTGAATGATAAAGCCTTTGTATCGTTTCGCTGCGCTAAATTTTTGCCCTTCTGCACCACGCTGGCCACAAACCTGGGACTTTGGAATGTACTACATTGCTAAGTTTGCCCCTATTTCAATTCATGGTGGTATTCCGCAGGGTTGGATCACTGTAACGTGGCACACCTTCAGTTATCTCAGGCCAAGGACACTAGTCTTCCTTGGCAACGGGGGGAGATGGGCGCGCGCTGCCTGGCCGCTGACATGGCACATACCCACGTGGGGAATTGGCCAAGAATCGGGCGTGAGAAGGGCTAATGCACCTGCTTAAAGGAGTACTGACACAAAATTTCAAAGCTGAGATCCGCTCTAGCAATCAAGTACAACGACAACACAAATAGGTGTCTGTGAATAAATGCATCTTTCTTTCTTTGTAGTTGTGTGTGTGTGTGTGATCTCTCTTTCGCGAACATTACCGAACCGCGCAAATTGAACTCGTGCATTCGCACTTTCACATTCTTCCCCTTGGGGAAATGCGGGGAATTTTTTAAGCTGATTTTGAAGCTGATTGAAGCTGGTTGTTATTTTTCATTTTCCTGGGCATACCTTTTTTCATTTCCTAGCGGACGTGGTGCCGGAATTTCCCGAACCGAACCTTATAGGCTCGAGCTCGTACAATGCACCTCTCTCATCATTTATTGCTTTAAGCTTACCTTTGATGTCTCTTATTTGAAGTTGAAACTCGCCTGGATTTTTACTTTCTTCTACTGTTATTTCCAGCAGTTGATAGCGAAGCTCCGTTTCATATTTTATTCTTTATTTTTGCTGATTTCACTCCTTTCGACTGTGTTTATTTTAAACACACTGGATAGGAGTACAAGAAATTTCATATACAGCTTCCATGCAGCTACCCGAGTAGTATGCATATCCGCGTGCAACTCTTCGAACATTTCATTAATTCTTGTTACAAATACTTCATCTTTAAGAAGACTGGTATTTAGTTTCCAAAACGGCCAGTTCCATTACGGAATTTTAATTGCGTTACCGATCGTGAGTGCAATAACGCAGTGATCGCTAGAAGACACAGGCTTGAGCTGTAGTTGGCGCAGATTGGTAAGAGTGCGCTTGAAACGTAGGCCCTATCGTGGCTAGCGTGACTCGCGCACGCCTGGCGGGCACGAGTTCCGCAATCAATTACGGAAAGACGTGCAATCAATTACGGAAAGAGTGCAATCAATCACGGAAAGACGTGCTTTTTTAAACGGAGTGTTTCTTTTGTTACGGCATTTCCGTACTACGGAATGTCCGTTCTTAAAATTCTTTCCGTTGTCTAAATTACGGAAACGTGTCCGGCAACAGTTTACCAGCAGCTTTCTCCGTAAAATTGGCCATTTTTTTACAGTGTACTTCTGAGGCGTTTGTCCCATATCGCAAGGCCATCCATGGCGTTAGCTTGAGCGAAAGAGCCGGTGTCCAGCATCGGCGTACATAATAGAACAATGGGTCCTCACGCGGCGGTCCAAAACGCGGAAATAGACTCGCCAGTAGCGAGAGGTGCCAGCCTCCGCCGGTACACCACAGAAGATGTGAGGGGTCCTCGTCCATTCTTCCATTACATGTTTGTATGAATGAGTAGCAGCGCAAAGCTTATATATACGAGACAGATCGAAGCCGTTTGAAAGCGTCAAGGCGGATGGTAAAGCAAAGCGTCCTCAGGGGAAATATTCGAGAACGCGCGGCAAAAAAAAAGGAGTCTCACGTGTTCAGCTGGGTATTCATGTTTCTGCATACATAGCCCATGAGAAATGCTCAGGTTTCCTCGAACTTTTTATTCTTGACAGTAATATCAATTTCTAATTTTTCCGCGCATAGCTAACCGTATATATAAATTCATTTCATAATACTGCCAATGCAGAGTCAAGAGTTCTCCCCGGGAAGCCGAAAGGAGTTGTGGAATGGAAAATGAAACAGGAGCGGCCAACTGCACCCGTATTTACAACACTCGTCGGAGAAGGTGGTGTTTATTTATGTCGATCTGTCCTCAAGAAGACGTTCCGCGGCCGTCGGCGCGTTGAATACCTCAAGCAACAAGAAACAGCGAGCGCTCTTTGCAAGTTCCGTGCTAGTTCGTCCCGCCAAAATCCGAGCATTGTTGAACGTATATAATTCACTGCAAAAGGCCGACTTTCCGTAACAGGTGAGCTCTTCTTGGTGTTTTCTTATTCACAACGCAGTTTTAACACTGAGAAGAGGAGGAACTGGATGACATACACGGCAGTGATCGAGGCAACTCTGCAAATTGGAGGAAGTTGGGAAGCAACAAACAGGAAGCTTGCCATCTGCAAAGGCAGTATGTATACCCACTCAAAGACGAGCAGGGTAACATTACACACAACATGGACGTGACAAAAAAAGGTAGCAGAACGATTCTACACGGGGCTGTACGCCAACGATGTTAGGGCTGTACGCCAACGACTACAAAGCTTTACTGGCGATGGATCACTAGTTACTAAAGAGGAAGTAGAAAAGGCGTTTAAGTAAATGAAAAGACGAAAAGCTGCAAGCGACGATGGCATAACCGTGTATTTCTTGAAAGAGGGAGGAGATGCAGTACTGGAAAAAAACCTTCCTGTATTATTGTAGGAATGCTTGAACACTCAAAAAGTGCAAATTGTCTGGAAAAACTTCAACATTATTCTGATTCATCAAGAGAGAGATCCCAAGGGCCTCAAGAATTAGAGACCCACCAGCCTACTCTCAGTTGTTTACAAGCTGTTTACCGATGTTAGCTTACCGTATTGGAGACAGCCTGGATTCCCAACAACCCAGAGAGCAGGCTGGGTTCAGGCAGGGGTACTCAACCATGGATCACATCCACGTTGTCAATCAAGTGATATCAAACTCTGCTGAATACACTAAACCCCCTTACATGGCATTTATAGACTATGAGAGGGCGTTTGACTCAGTACAAACTGCACCCGTGCTAAAAGCATTAAAGGACCAGGGAATAAAAGAGACCTAGCTAAGACTTCTAGACGACATATATAAGGGATGTACGGGGAGGATGACCCTTCACAAGCACAGCGATAAATTCCCCATTCAAAAAGGAGCAAGACATAGAGAACGACAGGAGGGAGCAAGAGAGAGATACTATCTCGCCAAAAGTTTTCACTGCTTGTCGGGAGGGGGTATTCAGAAAGATCGACTGGGAAAACACAGCTTCAAAGATAAACAGAGAATAATTGAGTCATTGGAGATTTCCAGACGACATATTATTGTTGAGTGAGACTTCAGAATACCTGCAAAAAAATGTTTGAAGAACTCCAAACAAAAAGCATGGCCGTGGGACTAAAAATAAATCTTCATAATTCTAAAGAAAAAATAAGCATGCCGTAAGCACCCCCTTCAGCTAAGAAGACGAAGCTCTAGAAGACGTACGGGTGGCTAGGTGCTTAGATGGACAGATTGGACAGATGGTTAGCGCGGACGCGAACCACGAGAGAGAAATCCGATGCAGAATAGGTATGGGCTGGGGAGCACTCGAGAAGCTGCAAGCACTCACAAATAATGAGAAGTAAGCTACATCTATCGCTCAAAAGAAAAATATACAACCAGTGGATACAGCCTGTGATGACGTACGGAGCAGAAACTTGGCACCTTACTAAACAAATAGACAGCAAACTTGAATCGGCTCAATGGTCCATGGAACGAATAATGATAGGACTAACGCTTAGTGACAGGAAACGAACTTCCTGGATCAGGGAAGAAGCTCGAGTAGATGATATCATAGCTCAAGTAAAGAAAAAGAAACGGACTTGAGCTGGTCCTATAATTTATTTATTTATATTATTTGGTAAATACTGCCAACAGCCTTCTGACTGCCAAGGTACGAGTGTACAGAGCAGCGAAATAATACAGGCTGCAAACTGCGAGCACAGAGAAGGAACAGGGGAAAAATTAGATATGGGACACAAATATACAGAATATTCAGGGAACAGTGACAAAAAAATAAACAAATATTACTGAATTCTGCATTGTGGGAGGTACAAGTTCGTAACAGTATGATTGGGCATGCAAAAGACGAAGTACAAACTGGTAATAAAGGGTACGACAGGCGTAGCACTAGTTGTAGCTTATGAGGAAAAACAAAAAAATAAAGTCATATATAGGCCATGCCTGCTCTCATTGGCGTTAACACAAACAATGCATGAACAGAGAAATCGACGAGCAGAAAAAAAACAGCAGAGGCAACAGCCAACACGTCTAAATTTTATATTAGCGCATGGCTCGACTACACTGAAGTGCACGACATCAAAGTGCACCTATGCAAAATGAGTACAAGGGTTAGAGCCGAGCGTCGCCAAAAAAGAATCCAAGGATGACGCATTTACCACGTCGTTAAAAAGAACGCTCCGATCGCTTATCGTCCTTGGAAGAAAAGAGAAACGGTGGGCGTTTGTTTTACTACGGGGAACACGAATTGTCTTGTAATGCCTTCTTCGTGTCCCACGCGCTGTGTCATATTGTACGTAGTCACTATAGTTTAGTCTAGAGTGCCCATTGACAATGTTGAACAGGGTTTGGAGGCGGTGCACTATGCGGCGTGATTCAAGCGTTGGGAGCTCAGACCGGTTGCGTAATTCCGTGATAAAAAACGTGCCTCCCGTATGCGTGATAGATAAACCTTAGCGCTTTGTTTTGAACACCCTCAATACAAGCGGTGTATTTTTTTGTGTGAGGGTCCCAGATGGTGTCAGCATATTCCAATAATGGGCGTACCACGTGTGTGTAGGCAAGAAGTTTTGTCTTGCTAGTGCAGTGCTTTAATCGCTGTTTTTTAAACCATAGCCGTCGTGATGCCACTGAGACTATGTTGGTGATGTGGGCATTCCAAGATAGATCAGATGATATAAGAAGGCCTAGGTATTTGCACGGAATAACCTGTTTGATTGGGTTGTCATTTATTTCGTAGACATGCTTTAGCGAGTTCTTTTTATGGGTTATGGTAATTAGAACGCATTTTGAACTGTTTAGTGTAATTTCCCAACGTCTACACCAATTTTCCACCGCGACAAGATACGTATCTCTCAGTTGGTGATCCTCAGGTGATCGGACATCATGGTAAACGACGCAGTCGTCCGCAAAAACGCAGCATCGCACGGTAAATTCAAACGACCAATCATTTTTTTAAAAAATGCGAAATAGAAGCGGCCCAAGGACAAACCCTGCGGCACGACCGAGAGGACTGCGTCAATGGGGAATTGGAGTCGCCTATGTTAACAAATTGGTGTCGTTAAAAAATATAGCAATCCACCCACTGCATTGCTAACGGGCCTATTGAGATAGCCATTACCCCTTCCTATACTGACATTTTTATGCTCGTGGACCCTTGTCCCGCGGGACGCGTGCTTGTTTCGGCAAGGTAGTACGGTGGTACACGGCTTTTGCGCCAGGGGCATTTGACTTCTCAAACCAGAAGACGAGTGAGGGAAACGCTGATCACAGCGTTCGTCAACTGCCTGCCCAGCGCTGATTCCAAAATGAGAAGAGACGCAAACCCACAATACCCAGAAGAGACGCAAACGCTGGAAGCTACATCAGAAAGCCAGGAAAGGTAGAGCGCGTGATGCGAGAACAAAGAAAGCAGGAGTTCTAGAAACGCAGAACGAGAAGACGTGGGCGCTACATCTTTCCTGTATATATACGTTTTCACTGAACGCGTATACAAGATTTTACGCGGCTCATTCTTGTGGTAAATGCTACGGCCATCACCACGCTACGACGCTTGCGATCGGCATCCATCTTTGCCACTACCCCCAGCCACACGAACCCGTTGTGCTTTTTTGCTGCGCGCAGACGGCCCATGCATCGAGAGTATCCTCTGTCCGTCCGCGCTGTCCTCTGCTCGCTTTATCGTTCGTGTAAGTGCTTCCTTGAGCCGTACCGTGTGCTGACGTCACGGGACGTCACCAGACCGGCTGCGGACATGTCGGTCGGGGGAATTACCCTTTAACGAACAGCTCACATCCGCAACCCCATTCCTCTGGAGTGAAGACTGCGAGACAGCTTTCCAAACAATAAAAGAAGCACTCACATCTGGACCTGTACTATGCCATTTTAAAGAGTCCGCACCCACGGTTCTTCATACCGACGCCAGTGGACATGGCCTTAGTGCTGTCCTTCTACGACGTACTAGTTCCTCATCGGAACGTGTTGTCGCCTACACGAGCCGCACTTTGAACCCCGCTGAAAAGAACTATTACATAACCGAGGAAAAGTGCCTTACCGTTGCATGGGCGGTGAAAAAATTTCGACCTTATTTCTATAGGCGCCATTGCTCGGCTGTAACGGACCATCACGCCCTTGGCTGGTTATCATTGCTCAAAAACGTATTCGGACGTCTTGGCAGCTGGATTCCGTGTTTGCAGGACTATGACTTCTCTGTGACCTACAAGTCGACAAGAACCTACAATGATGCTGACCCTCTGTCCCGTTGTCCATAGTCATCATTACCAGATACTTCGTTGTCCTCCGGTTCTGTAGCAGCCTGGCCTATGGCACCTTTGCCCACAACCGGGCAAGATCTCTCTTCTAACCTTCTCTCTTCACAACAGGACGACACGTTCTGCCGACAACTAATGGACCATACTGAAGGTTCAGCATCACCACCTAATGGACGTTCCCGCTGGCAAATTTCGTCTTCTGAATGGTGGAGCTCTTTACCTCCTCAATTATCATTCCATCTGTGACAGATTGGTTCCAGTCATCCCTCGCTACCTTCAGAACCACATCTTAGAAGTTTTTCATGAAGACCCGACAGCTGTACATCTTGCTTTCGCCAAGGCGTACGACTGTATCAGAAACCGGTTCTTTTTGCCAGGCCTTTCATCCAGCGTCGCTGAAGATGTTGCGTCATGCCCTTCGTGCCAGTATTGTAAACGCCCAACCTCGGCCTCTGCTGGGATGCAACAACCTTTTCCTTATCCCCCATATTCATTTGACGTTGTTGGCATCGACCTGTATGAACGACTGCCTTTAGCGCCGACTCGTCATCGGTGGATTGTAACCAGTGTAGACTACTTGGAAAGGTATGTGGGAACTGCCCCTATCCGTACGGGTTGCGCTTCCGAGGTTGCAGACTTTTTCCTAGCAGCTATCTTTTTGCGCTATGGACTTCCTTGCACTCTTCCAAGTGATCGCGCCAGAACATTCCTGTCGGCAGTCGTTGCGGAAGTCTTCCGATCCGCCTGCACTGCCCACGAAACAACTTCGAGCTACCACCCTCAGACGAATGGACTGACCGAACGCTTCCATCGTACCTTCCCCAATATGATTTTCGCATATATCAACCCCGACCACAAGAATTGAGACGTTATCCTTCCATTTGTAACATACACCTACAATGCCGCCGTTGAAAGTAACACCAGACTTTCACCGTTTTTTAATAGCGAAGCTGTTTGGCAAATCGTAATTTTTTGTGTTCGCAGTTAAAATACTAATAAATTGTCTGGCGTGCGCACGTGAGCCCGC
Source organism: Haemaphysalis longicornis (assembly GCF_048455015.1). Taxonomy (NCBI): domain Eukaryota; kingdom Metazoa; phylum Arthropoda; class Arachnida; order Ixodida; family Ixodidae; genus Haemaphysalis; species Haemaphysalis longicornis. The sequence continues at coordinate 277,013,991 of NW_027526295.1, read as the reverse complement.
GCACGTGAGCCCGAGCCTCGCGGCGACCACCGGGCAGTTAACACAACCAAGTAAATTCCCAGCGCTCGTGTATGCGTGCGTGCCTCGCGACGACCACCCAGCGTCCCTTGCGCACGTTCCTCAAGCCAAGCATACCAACTTACAGAGATTGGCAAAGATTGTGGCGACCACCCGACAGTTAAAAAAACAGGAAAATGTCTAGCGCTCGTGTGTTCGTGCCTGGCGACTACCGCCCAGCGTCCCCTGCGCACGTTCGTCAAGCCAAGCATACCCACTTAAGGAGATTTGCAAAGATTGGTGTGACCGCCCGGCAGTTTAAAAAAACCAAGAAAATTCCGAGCGCTTGTGTGTCCGTGCATCGCGGCGACCGCCCTGCGTCTACAACGTACGTTTGTCAAGCCAATAATACCCACTTAGGAATATTGGTGAAGATTGCTAAAAAAACTCCAACGTTCGTCGTAATCATGGAAACCCTGGCTCGGAACGGGAAAGACACGTCGTAGCGCACGCCCCGCCAAGGTGAGGCTGCCAGGACTGTGCGGAAAGTTTGTTCCTCGCTTCATTGGCCCATACAAAGTTCTTCAGCGTGAATGATCTCGCGTGAATGAAAGTTCTTCAGCGTGATGGTACGAAGTTCTCCAGTGAATGATCTAGTCGTTCCTACTTGTGGCGTCACCGACCGCCGGTGATGCAGCGTTGAGATTGTGCACGTGCCCCGTATAAAGCCGTTCGTCTACCGTTCTCCATCCCCTTGACTTTCGCCCAAGTTGGCAGCCTCGCTGCCCAGGGGGAAATAGCGTGAGCTCTGGCTTTCAGCCTTACAGGCTATCATTTCCTGCACAGATAAATCTCACCGCAACCTACACCAGCCAAGAATACTTCCATTACTTGCTTCGTATTCATTCGCGCATCGCGCACTATCATAATCTCGCCCCCAGGCGCGTTCGTTCTTCGCCTCCGCTTTGGTGGGCCTCACACGAAGGTCGGTCGTGCTGTAGCCCTGCAATAAACGCTTCACTGCGACTTTTGGTCCCAGTCTCTCACTATGTATATACAGTGGAACCAAGTTGATACGGCCCCCGGAATTACGACGACCCGCTCCTCACGACGGATCACCGCAGTCCCGGCAAACTCCCCATAAAACAATGCCTTAAAAACCCCGATGATATGACGCTCAGGTGCAGGTAGTCCGCTTCATACGACGGACATTGGTGCGGATAAATAGGCATTTTCCTCACATTTAACACCGTTGGCCGCCTCGTCCCGACCTTCCTTTATTCTTTACACCCGTTAGATGCTGCTTGATGTGCAAAGGTCCGCAGGCGGGCCAGGCCACTTCCTGAACCGACGCAAGCAAGCAGGCGGGTACTCGGTAGTGGGTGTTAATCGTGACGGCCTCACGCGGCAGCAGTACGCCAACGCGCCAACCGCGAGAAGTCGAAGTTTAGGTGGCAGGCAGACCGTGAAGTTGAAGCTCCTATTGAGCCGACGATGAACGAGAAAACACACACGACGAAAACTCAGCGTGATGACCGAACACCCGCTTTCCCCGTCCACTCGATCCAAGTTTCTTCGTATCTCTGCTGTCTGTGAGCGGTTTCGATTTGTCCGTCGCTGCCACCGGCCTTCCATATGGTGATATCATCCGCGTAAATGGTGTGTTTGACGTCTGGGACGCTGCCCAGTCTGCGGGCAACTCCTATCATGACTAGGTTAAACAATAGGGGGATATCACTGATCCTTGGGGTGTGCCGGTGCTACCCAGGGTCTTCTTGGGAGCTCGATGTCGCCGGCCAGGATTTGCGTCGTGCGGTTAGCGAGGAAGTCTTTGACATACGCAAAAGTGCGGTGTCCCATGTTGAGGACCACTGTCAACACTGCAACGGCGCCAGGGCTACAACACCACATCTTTTATGGGACTGCAGGCCCCCAGAAGACACCCAAGACCCAATGCCACCAAGCATGGCACTCGCCATAAGAAGCGACGACATCGGCCGTCAACGCGGCACGGTCCGGCAGGTGATGGACATCCTCGCGCGGCAACGGCCGAAAACGCCGTCTCCACCGAGACGCGCAGTGAGTAGGCGGACGTAGCGGGGAGGTCCACCACACACCTCGCCGCCCCATCCCTTCTTTCCCCACCCCACTACTGCTGGACATTATAATAACTGTTTTATCTCTCTCTCTCTGCTGTCTGTGTATCAGTGTCTTTAAAAGCTGAGTTGTCCCTCCGCTCCTTTGTTTGCTAAGGTGCCTCAATTCACGCGCATCCGCCGCAAGGGTATGGTGGCTAGGGCTAGGGTGGAGACACGTATACGGTGGCACCGCCATTTTGGGTCACTCACTGGCCGCCGCAGCAAGTCACTGTAGCAAAATGGTGGTATAATTTTTTCCGCAACATGGTTTACTTGGGAAGTTTAAATCATCTTTTATATTTCGCGTTGCTGGGTCTTGTGGGAAAACAGCTATGTCTTGAGCACTTTGACCCACTAGCGACGGCACGAGACCGTTCAAAGGGGTGTCTTCACCCTGTACGGGAATTCTGCATTTTCTTTTAATTTCCGCCTTGTACTATCTTTCGTTTCTCGTGGCCTTGGCTGTACAGGCTCGCTTTTTCCCTTCTGAATTGGTCTACCACTTCTGCCTTATGTCGCGTGAGCAAGGCTCGTGGCTGGCGGGCTATAAATAGCGCTGAGAGAGAGAGAGAGACAACTGAGAGAGAGAAACAGAGAAAGCCTTTAATGAAAGTTGAAGAAGTCAGCCGCCCCACTAACGGTAGGGCTTGCTATTCCAGATGGGGTGAATACAGTGAGGTGACCGCGAAAAATAGGGAGAAAAAGAAAAGGAAAGAAAGAAATTGGAGGGGGAGGGGACATGCACACATATAAGATGTATATGCTCAGAGGGTTCACAGAACCTCTTCTAGCCCTGTTTCCGCAAGAAAAGTAACCGGAGTTTTTGTTCCCAGCACTGCATAATCATGATTTCGCCAGGGTGCGAGGCAGTGTGAGAGTTCTAGCGGGCCTCCATGTCGTAGTCGCACAAGAGCCTTCGATGCTGTTGCCCGCTGACTGGCGTATCGCGGTAGTGGCTTAAAATGTGCCTGATGTCGGTAGTAGAGCACACTGCACACAATGGCGAATCTACCCAGCCCAGCTTAAACAAGAAGCTTCCGGTGTATGCAACGTGAATTCGCAGCCGGTGTAGCACGCCTTCGGTGCGCTTTGGCAGACCCCGTGGATGCCGGAAATCGCGCTGAGGGCCTATAGCGTGAAGACGCGCATAAGTTCTCAGAGTATCCGGCCAAGCCGGCACCTGGAGTTGCCATCCTACGTCGATTGCAGCTGCCTTGGCATCCGCGTTTGAAAACGGGATTCCAGTGGTGGAGTTGAGGTCGTGGGCTTCTCTGGCGACCGCATCGCAGATCTTGTTGCCCGTTATACCAGAATGGCCTGGGTTCCACTAAAGGAAAATTTCATGTCATTCGCGCACCGCACTTCAAAATGTCTCATTCACATCGCAGACAAGTTGATTACGACAATCAGGCGGCGTATTTAGTAGTTGCAAGGCTGGCCTCCAATTGGAAAGAATTACCTACCGCCGAGCAGGACTTCCGCTTATGTAAAGAAGTGCTGCTCTGACATCCGCTAGCTCAGTGGCGGTGGAGGATGTCCTGTGGCTGAGCTTTTCTTTAATGGACCGTCCCGCTGACGGAATCCATACACCGATTGCCGAAGATGCCGAAGTCACGAATCCATCCGTGTACACTTGGATGTGGTTGGGATAACGGGTTTGAATATGCACTAGGACAAAATAGGTCAAGGCAGATGCGGGAATAGGCAACCTTTTGCCTATTGCAGGTGCAATGGTGCACACGACCCATGCCGCGTACAACCACGGTGGAGTAGCAGGCAGCTTGGGTCGGCGGTAATTAGGCGGCAGGACGTGCACCACGCGACATGGAGAAGCGGCAGCAAGTGGATGAGCAAAGCATCGAGAAGCATGTCGAAAGCCAGTACGGAGCAATTATTGTGAATGGAGTGGGGTCGCAGAAAAGCACCTTGCCTCAAATAAGGTCCCTATCGTGGAGGTGCATTTTGGAAGGCCCAAGCATAATCGCAGTGCTCGAGCTTGCAAGCCTTCCAGAACCTTCAAGTTCGCCCTGAACACAGCATGTAAAGCCGGAAGGCTATATCGCAAGAAGCCTACGATAAGCGCTTTGTAGAGTAGCAAAAGTGCTGACACTGAGCAGCCCCAGGTGCTTGCTGTCATTATCCCCAAAACGTGAACGAGCGAAACTAGTCGCTCCTTTAGTCGCCTGATATGGGGAGCCCAGGACAACGAATGGTCAATTGTAATGCCTAGAAATTTCTTATTGCAAACATAAGGCATCTGCACGCTATTTATCTCCAGTGGGCAGCGAGATACATTGCGCTTGGTGAATGCCATGGCAGCGCACTTTTTAGGAGACAGAAGCAGCCTGCAGCTGCTGAGGTATTTTTAAATGGCGAACAGAGCCTTCTGCACTTTTGCTTTTATGTTTGTATGTTTCTTTGGTTCCTGCCCGAAGCCCAGATGCAGATGTCATCAGGATACAGCGAGATGTGAACTCCCTGAGGTAATACCTTTGTGATGCGGATGAGGCATATACTGAACAGTGTTGGGCTCAGAACACCACCTTGTGGGAAACCTCGCTTGATGGCATGCATGTCGTGTCACCGTCTTTGGTTGTTATGTAGACATACCAATCCTTTAGGTAATCACTGATCCAGGCTTGCATTCGGCCTATCGAGCTGGTGCCACGCAATTGTCCCAATACTCGCTAGAAAACGGAAAGACGCATGATATCGGTCGCCCCAGCCCTAGAGAGGAGCGTTTCGCCGTAATCGTCGCAACACCTGTTCGGAACAAGAACGCCACGTCCGAGCGTGCGCTCTTGAATTCGTTAGTAGAAAGAGCAACGCCGTAATCCTCGCAACACCTGCTTGAACGATGAGCCACGTCATAGCGGAGGATTTCACTCACGGAGCACACTGTAGATGGCGCGGCGAATATACCGAGCATTCCCCGCGCGGAGGTGCCTGCTCGCCGGCGGGGTGGTTGGCGGTTCGGATTTGTCGTCTGCTTTAGCGAAGGTTCTTTTGGGCCTGTTCTGGCGCAGCTTCAAGTCCATTGCACGCTCCCTTCGCTCGGCTTCATTAACTTGTTCGACAGCCCCTCCTGGGTAACCCGGACCTGACAGAATTAAGTGGTCGTACGGCAAGGATACGTTAAGGATTGGTTTTCAGGCCGGCAAACTAAATGTAGAAACCACATACAGACATCTGGCTGCTAGACAAACGCTACCCTTTGCGCATTACTTGCCAGGAATGGGACTCCGTTTTCGAAATTGGTGAATACCAATTCGGTTGTGTTTTAAGAGGTATTACAAAAGGCGAAAGTAGCAACTAGTTCTGATAAACAGCGATTATAAAAGTTACCCAAGCTTTCTCTCAATTCTCAAACTTACAAAAAACAATATGTTTTAATCGGCATAAATCGGCAAAGCTCAGATGCCGAATTATTTCGGTGCCTGTGCTTGTGTCCCGCGGTGGTGTAGCCCCGAGCTAGCACGTCAGGATTTTTATTTTCATTTCATTTTTTTTATTTGTCAAATCATACAATACAAAGGATCAGCAGACTGTTTGGACCCTTAGCCATTGGCTACGTTCACCTGCCTAGGTTCCGCTGTCTCACCCTTCGAAAAACGCTCTTCTCTGTTTTCTTTCTGCCGACATATGGCCGGGATACGGCGGCGGCGTCCGCCACTTTAGCCCGGCCGTGGCCGGCGCTGCTGCGTTCGGGACGCCGCCCCTATGAATTCTATGTAACGGCTGGCACAATCTCTGGTTTCACTGTTTTTAGAGCGACGAGTGTGAATTCAAGTGATGTCGCATGGCCAATTGTTGTGGGTGTCGTTTAAAGCGTTGTTTTCCAATCCCCTTCACAGCGTGGATTGGAGCCATTTTTTTAGTACTTTAAGTACAGTGTCCCCTGCATCTTTTGGGTGATCCACGGTTAGCCCGTCACCTCCTGCAGCTTGTCCTCCCTTCACCCGCTTAAGCATCCTTTCCATTTCGTCTTCAGTTGCCAATAGGACCTCGCGAACCAAGTTGTGCTTTCACCGTTATCTCGTGACCTACCGTTGCTAGTGCCACACTCCCTATTGAACCTTTTCACTACTTTCACTATACCTTCCGTGCTGTGCGTAATGTCATCTCTTTGGATTCTGATTGTGCACAAATTTTATAATTGGCAACAGAAGGCTCCTTGGCTTCTTCTTAGTTACCCTTAAGCTTTCTCCTTTTTTACTATGTCTTTAATATTTGCCATGTTTTACGTACGAATGCCCCCAACCTTGATTTTGTCAATCAATTTCAACGGCTCCACCAATTCGGTTTGCTGCTCCGTTCTTGACACTTTTTCATTCCTCCATTTTGCAACAATTTCCTTCTCTTTCTGAGGTGGTTTAGCAATTATTTACCCACGCTTCTCCTCCTACAGGGACTGAGTCGGCGATCCGTCTGCATTTTAACATTTTAGGCACATGTGTGTGCGTGATTATTTCAGCGAAAACAAAAAAAAGAAATAGAATGATTTTTTTCTGCACCTACATTCTGAAGGCTGAACTCCACCCAAGCGCTTTTAAAGCCGGTCTCATCAGGGAGTTATAGCATACCTTACCGTGCTTACGTTACCATTTACCGTGATTTCGGGAGTCCACTGCGCATGCGCGGGGGTTACAGTGTGCAGCACCAGCCAACTGAGATGCCTGCGCCGGCGACGCGTACCTTCGCGACGTTATTACAGCAAATTCACTGCTCGGGGCGCTTCCCGACCGGCCGCCGATAAGAGTAATCTTAGTTTGTGTTTATTATGTTATTCTTGCTCAATGAGGCTCAGTAGACGACAACCGGTCATTTTTCTCACATTGGTGAGAAAAATCGCCGCCCTACTCATGCTAAGTCTCGCCCGCCACAAATGGTTCAGTTGCGTTTATGAACTTGCAAAGCGCTCTAACTGCTCCAACGTCATGTCGGGCAAGGTAATGTAGGTTGTTTAGTATATATTGCTACCTATTTTGCTTATTTCGTGCCGTATATTTAGCGGAGGAAAGAATTCGGAATAAAGTTGTTTGTTGTCGGCATCGACGTCATGTTCCCTTTTTTCAATACAGGGTATGTCTACGTTTTCAGGAGATTCGGGTTAAACCCGACTTTTCCCCGAATGAACCTTTTTAAAGGAGCGATCTGAACAATCGTGTGCTCACGGTCTGCCGTTCTCAACCACTGCTTGCCGGAAACAAGCGCGCAAATACACCTTCAGAACGCTTGAGTATTTGAATGACTCTACCAAATGCAACATCCGGCTGGCCAATGCTACCCTGATATTGACTTTGTTGTGCCTAGTTAATGGAAGCTGTGTTATTTGGAGAACCTTTACCCAGTTGAGATACGTCCACCAATCAGACAGGCCTCGAATGAAGACCAACAATAATGCATGTAAACAAGCATGAGCGAAGAATCAATTACCAGCTTTTCGGGAGTAAAATGTTTCATTTTGTAGATGTTATCAACGCTGCTATTTATTTTTTATGTCAAATATGACATTATTTATTAATTTCCAAACGAATGCCAAATTTCTGAGAGCGTTTTAAAAAGTACCCTGAAGTCCCGCCGATTACCAGCTTGAAATAAGCACCAATTTTAAAGCGTTAGAGTTAAAAAGCTCGTCATACCCCCTAAAGTAAACTGACCATTAAAATAAGCTTAGTACACATATCAATTTAACCCGAAAAAATCCGAATTTCGGAATGGTTTCACAACAACGCCCCATTTATCCTCGAATATCATTTCCAAAATATCACCCGATTTTTACCCCCGATTTTGAAAAAATATAAAATCTGTAAAAAATAACCGTACGTATATATCAAAAAGTGTGGTAATCAAGCTATTTCAAAGTAAGCGAACTGTTATGTGCAACAAAGTTTTGTATCATTTGCTTTGAGACTAATTCGTCATATGTCGCTACTCGCATTACGACAGAAGGTAAGCCGGAATAGGGAAACCGAACGCGGAGTGCTAAAACATGTCCTGTCATTTTCAGCGGTAAACGGAAACTCCTGTTTCCGGCAGCACGATAAACGGTAAACGGTAACGTAATCCCGGCAACGATATGCTAAAACTCTCCATTGCCACTAGGACACGATATTTTGCGCATAGGAAGGTATAGCTGCTGTGTTTTCTGTGCACGTTTTATGGTCTGTTACGAATTCCACAAAGCAAAGGAGTTCCTTATAGCCGTGGTCGTGTTCCGCTCTGCATTCGAAGGGGATACTGCATCTTGCGCCTACTGGCCTCTGCTTGGACGATGCATCATCCCACTTTGCGCACACGTAATTGGACGCCACCTTCGTCCCCTTTTTCAAATCACCCGAGAATCTAACCTTTTCACGTTCGTCTAATTTACTTTCCTCATCATCACCTAACCATAGCCCTCAATTTACTCCCTGTGGCAAACTAGACGCTGTAGAAAATGCATCATATGTTGCAAGTTAGAAAACAGTATCGCGATAAACAACGAATTCAGACAGTCATTTAACACTTCTTGCGCGCTTCTACGCAGTTTTTTTTTTTATTTTGCACTATGCGTAGACCCATATGAATCGACGCTGAGCTTGTGGCAGAAGCTGTAATCATTACTGACGAATTCGTTCGGGTGCGTATGTGAGAACTCTGGTGGTATATGCGGACATCATGAACAAGAGAAGAACCATCGAGAGGGCTTCGTGTCGTTTCCGTCTTTTTCTGTTTCCAATTGGATGTGAATTATGCGCGGATATGTTGGCGTCTCAACCAAATTAATTTTTGGTGCCATCATAAACACGCCGAGAGCGCCCGCAACGCTGCCGACGCCGAATCCGGATTTTCGTAGAATGAGCCATCTAAGTCTGTCGCTCAAAAAACATGGCATTGCGGCGTTAAACGCATGCTCACACACCAGTGAGTCACAGATTCATTCCGAAGATTAGCATTCCGAAGATACCTTCCGAATATTAGACACAATCCGCTTGGCAGATGTGGAAACTCGCTGCCCCCAACGCCATGCCAATATGTGCACTCAACGCCCATGCTTGTAGATACCAGGCATGGGTACATGCATGACAGCTGGACCTGTCCTGGGAAAGTTGATCTCCGGCATACGTGTTTCTAACGCCGTCTTATTTGCTTGCTTGCTTGCTTGCTTGCTTGCTTGTTCGCTCCCTCATTTGCTCATCACTGTGCTCATTCTGTTTATTTCCGAATTTCATAAGGTCCACAACTTTGGAAGGACGGTGCGAACCAGGGTTGCCAAATCTTCAGAAAAAAACTTCCCGGGAAATTGCCGAAAGTAGACAAAAAATATGCAACCTAAACTAGAACGTTTTAAAAGGAGCCAGAAAACTCGTCATTTTCAGCAAGGCTATGCTAGTCAGTACTTTTTGATCACCTTCACGGAAAAAATGCACAAATTCCGAGTAGAGAACCATATCACCAATTTTATTCTTTTGCTGTGATGCTAGAAAGCGACTGCGATTTCCAACCGTCTACAAAAAAGCTAAAGTATGCAAGTTTAGGCAAAGCATTAAAAAAGTATGAATGACTTAGAACGGGCGTTCGCTGCACACCATGTTTTACCACTTACGCCACCTCTTTACATTCCTGTGCCTATTATACATCGTCATACACACGACCTACTAGTCTGGGTGAAATCTGGAGCTCTCGTGAACTACTGAATCATTACCCTTTAAACCAACGGCGTTGCTTGAAGGATTTGACGCTGTTCGTACGACATCAGGAGAGACATTAAAAGGAGCAAGGCGAATTTCGATTGCTGCAGGTAAGTAGCGGTGTACGGTGTTGTCTTTGAATGAGTGATTTGTTGGGACCTATTTCACACTTGTCTACATCACCGTCATCTGTGCAAAGGTTCGCTGTGTTCGGTTTTCTCAGTTTGTCTCGACGACAGAAATGCACCTTAGTAATGATCATATAAGACCCATTTCGTGGAAAGTGGGGCAGTGGAAGGACCCTGAAATATATATAATCGCCAGTGCTCAAAGGAGAAAGTAGCCAAGTCGCCACACTCAATTTTCCGTCGCCGCGGGTCTCAAAGAGTCGTCAGTTCAGCGACAGATCGCCAGCACCTGGCAACCTTGGGGCCAACTGTCATTCTTCTGCCGCATTTTTTCTGCATAAGTTATTAACTCTTAGATGCTTGTAATTTTTTAACTCCACTGAATGCTTTCAACCTTCCAAATTTACATTGTCGCTATGAGGCGAGCGATTGTGAGCGGCAACAAAATAATTTACACCGGCCAGGTTCTGTAGGCGCCCTTGCACCGCATGCCCTAGCGCTTCGTCGTATTTCAGAAAGGGAAAATTGGGTCTTCATGCGCGCAAAGCACCCCACGACTGTGAAGCGTACCGTACCAGGTCGCTGCGGGTTAATTTCGGCCATCCTAGGGTTTAAAACGCTTGTCTAAATACTGTGCGCGCGGGAGCTCTCGTTTTTTCGTTTCGTCCGGAAATAACCGCTGTAGTCTGGAACTGAAACCCTGACCCGCGCCAAGAATCAGGACGCTTTTGAGCAGGACTCCTTTACGGGTAAATTGCTCGGAAAACTGACGAAAGCCATTGGTTAAAAATGACTGCGGGTATCGCGCCCCACTGGCCCCACAAATGTTCTCTGGGCAATGACTGCTTGGCGTACGGCACAGGACATCCCGCACCCTTTAGGTCAGTGACTAAAAAATGCATTTGCGTCCCCTTAAGGGGGAGGTGCGAATCCCCCTTTCAAATGAACTGACAAGTGTACACCCATTGAAAAAAAAGGTATAAAAGATGAGATAAAAGTCTAACAGCTTAAAGCGTCTAAAAAACCCAGGATCCATTCTCGAAAGAGGTTTATGCCAACATCCTACAATTACACGGGTCCCAGTAAGCGCATTTATTAAACATACCCAGCGCTATAACGTTTTTGTGCATGTCAAAGTTAAAAAGGAAAGTAGTGATTAGAACTCAGGAAACAGCAGGCGTACTGAACACACTGTTTCCGGTCATAGCGATTCTTGCGAACCCTCCCTAACTGTAAGCAATATTCTGGGAAGTATCAATCACATTTTAGAAACTTTCAACAGGATCAGAAAAATATTTGCGTTATCACGAAGGGGAACTTACAAGACATACAGACATTGCTTTTACTTCAAATGACATAACAATATCAACATTAAGTTCCTGCCGACCGCAGTCGGCCAATACAAGGCACACGTCGCTTTTGCCCCAGTTACACATTGCACACTCAGCGAAGATATTTTTTTTTCTACACGTAAAGCTGCCAATTACTTATATCCCCCTTCAACGTTTCATTTAAAGGAAACACTTAGACAAGAGGCAAGAACACTCAAACATTTAGCCGTGAAAATAGTTTTCCTGTGAAATTTGAGGTGCCATCAGGATTCTAATATCTGTCACCTCCTTCTGCAACACAGAAACGCTACCTTTATCGACAGAAACTACGGGGAGGAAGTCGGAACCGACTAGAAGCGACAACAGCCTCGGTGTTCGTGCCTGAAGACACTCCACTCTAGAGCCAAAACAAGTCTTCAAAGTTGAGAAGCCATGCTGTTCTGCAGAGGGGCATGACCGGCGTAGCTGTTAAGGCCAGAATGCATGGAGCGACTATATGCGACGAAAAGTCGACGAGCAACGCCCGACGGCGCCCGCCCGACGCCTGGCGTCGGAAAAAAACGTTGTCCAGCGGCGAAGCTGCTCGTTCTGTACCCCCATCTTCAGTAACTTGTTCGAGCTACACCTGCTGTATCTTCCCGGCAGGTGGTGTTCACATGACTGGCGGCTGGTTGTGCACGTGCTCGTGAAGTGCTCTTGAAGCTTCAGTTTTACGGTTAACCTGGTAGGCATCTCCCTGAAGGCGTCCTCTTTGACTCTACTCGGCATGTGAGCAGCTGTGTCGAGTTCCTTTTCTGCTTGGATGGTTCGCTTAGTGCGCAGCACTGGAGCCTCCACAACAGTGGTTTGGAGGCTTCTTCGGCTTCCTAACCTAGCGAACGAAGGAAACATCGAACAGAGAAGGAAAACGAAGGAGGGAAGCGTGGGAGGTTGGGGGAGGGTGGTAGGCCGAGGCGGCGCCACAGAAGCCCAGCACGCGCTGCGTGATTCCCGTACGTAGGTCCTTCAGCATCCACCTCGTTGCAACATTCTTTTTTAATAAAGCAACTCTTTCTCTCATCCTTATTGTGTGGGTCATCCGAATCACGTGACATTTGCGCGGGAGTTTCAAGCGCGATTTACAACAATATGTTCGGCGGCGGGGACGCGCTGCGAGATAACGGCAGAGTAGCGCGTTCGGTGGTCACGCGATCAATTCCTGAGACTCAGCAGCCATGCGCCGCGACCGAGAAAACTGCATTTCTCACTGCGCACAAATTTCGCATTAGGGAGCATAGTAATCGTTGGCCACTTTTTTTTTTCATTTAGGCGCGAAGCCCCTAAGCGGCTCGGGCTTTCGGCGTCTCATGTCCTCGATCGTCTCATATGGACACGGTACTAAAACACCGGGACACTCGTTTTCTTACGCCTCGCCTTACAGTGTTTCATCTCTTTGGGCACGAACCCCTGCTGAAAGAACACACCGGGAGACTCGTTTTCCAAGGCCTCGTGCTAGAACGCTTCGTGCTACAAAGACACCAGACATTTACAGCACAGCTGTATCCCTCTACACCCCAACGGTTTTACATCCGTAGACAAAAACGTCAAAGTGCCAAGACTACACTTATACAATGCATGCTTCGCCCCTCCCCAGGTTTCACGTCCCGGTTTCATCTCCGTGGATAAAAACGCCAAGGCGCCACTTCGGCACTGCATGCTTCGCCCCTCCCTAGGTTTCTGGTTAGTGGACCTGGCCCGGGATTTTTTTGGTTTCTTGCTTTCGGGGTGGTTGGGGGCTTGAGTGGCTCTATCGCTGTTCTTATAGTGCAGGCTTGTTTTTCCTTTGATTTTCTTTTTTCTGTTCTGCTGCTTTCGGCTCGCTTCCACCTCCTTTCCGCCCATGGTGGCCACAAAAATAAAATTGGCGCAGCTTGCTCTTGTGGGGCAAGACTGGAGAAACGGCAGGGCTGGGGATCACCTAGATTCTCCCCGCACTGACCTTGGCCCCAACAGTGCAAAGCCGTTTTGGACGGCACCGTAAAGCAAGAATGATTAAAGTATGTACAGCGTTTTATTCAGTAGCAGTCATAGTCATCCTTTACGAGGCCGTCTTCCGACGGCACAGCCGCGTAGGGCAAATCCTTTTATAGCGCGTTCCCATCACGCCCAGCGGACGCAAGCTCGTCCGCTGGGCGTCTCCCCGTGTGGACTGTGAAGGGGTGGCTTGACAGATTCGTCGTCATCGTTCTCAAATTTATAAATTCAACCTCGCGCTCCTTGTGCAGGGCGCAAGTACTATCTGATCTCTGCCGTATAATTAGGCATCGTGCATGCTTTACTGGGGGTAGAGATGCCTTACTCTACTATCCGCAGACAAGTATTTACTCGGACACCCACCTTAAACTAGTCCGTAGAGAACCATACTTGCTCGGGGAAAGTGTCTGCTGTGCACTATAGGCGGTATTCATTGAAAAGTTTAGCGGTCAATTTCTTCGCTTGGCTACAATGGAAACGGCCACAGACATGGCCGATGCGTCACGGACACGGCGCGGCTTGAGCCACTGCGCCCGCACGCCGAAGAAAACACCGGCCTGCGTCATCTGCCCCGTTCAAATTCGATTGTAAATGGTGGCGCCAACAGAGATGTTATTAATCACACTCACATTGAACTCGAGGCAATTCTTCGCGTTCGTTAAGGTAGAGTTTCTAACGTGAAACACAGTCATGTGTTTCACAGTCGTGCATAGCATGGACAAGTACCGCCATACCGCGGAGCCCGACGTAATGAGTGACGGCGCACCACGGCTGGACTAGAGTGGCGGCGCGCGATGTGTTGATACGGCCTTCGCAGCGGCGGCGAGAACAATGCAGCCCAGTCTCGACGTAAAGTTCCGCCACCAACGCGCGCACGCCGCTTCTCTAGCCCGGCCGTGGGCGCACTCACAAGGTTGGATGGAGGAGAAAAGGGGTGCCAGATCTGCGGGCCGTGCGCACAACGTCACCTAGCAACAGACGCTTGGCCACAGATATGGCGGCGCACACTTGGTTGCCTGCATACATTCCACGCCATTGAATACCGGCTATAGTCAGCGGTCTCTGTCAATCAAGCAGTCTAAAAGGCGAGCCTGAAAAACCTCCCATCACACACTCATCATTGAAGGCACGGGGCATTGCCAACTAACTACCTGCTTTCGACTGTCCCCCCACACACATGGACTACGAGCGACTCTTCAATAAAGACACTCATTTAGCTAATAATAAAACCAACTCAATTTTCTAAATTGGCCGCGTACAACTTTACACCATGGTCAACCTAAAGACAATTCCTTGTGTTTACAGTTTAAGTATACCATGAATGAAAGCTCAAAAGTACCCGTCGAAGAAAAAAAATAAAAGTTCAAAGTATGCTGAAAGATATTGAATTTATAATTGAGACGGTTCCCACACTTGTTTGTGCGGAACCATTTTTACCGCCAAATCCCGGTTCATTCTGCATTGTCAAGCCTTGAATGGCGATCTTCACTTTAAACCAGAAGGGACCATAAAGTGAGTTATAAACACCACGTAACCTTGCCACAATAAAATGTGGAATATGTCGGCTATGTTCTCAGCTGTCGCAAAAATTTAAACACATTTTAAACAACCAACATTCGTTCCACGCATTCATTTCTCTCGGGTCATACTACCCGCCGATTTTATGACGTCATCTATAGCGAAATAGAGACAAGTCTCCAGGCCTACATTTACCCCGCTGTTAGCATGTTCAACCCGTACAACCTGACCAGGAACAAACAAGACGTCGGTTAACCGTGAAATGGGAAAAAAATTTAAAAGGACCCTGCAACACTTCTTTTTCAACCTTTTTCTACATCTTAAATGCTTGCAGAACGTAATTAACCAACACATACAGTACTTATATTTGGGGGTCGCAATGTACCTCAGTGAAAAATTACTGCTATGTGCCACTCAAAGAACTTAGAAACTTGCTCCAAAGATTTTTCTCTCTTTTCCATTCTTGGCGTTCTTCGACCCCTGGAATTACGTCATTACAGCGGTGAAGCGGCTTTTGACCGGCTTTTTATTGCAGAGTAGTTGCAGCAATGAATGCAATCTGTAGCCACTCTAAAAAAGCCACAAAAGCAAAGCAGAAATGAACGGTGTATGTGGGGCGACGAGCAAACCAGGCAGTGCCGCTCCCCGCTGGCGATAACTATAGATTTCGCAGCGCTTCCAGAAACGAAGGAAAGAGTGAAAGCGCCTATAGGAAGTGTTGCAGAGTCCCTCCAAAGTCCGAGATTGTATGAAAATACATTGTCGACCAATGGGACATGCACTTGTCTCGTAATGCTCTTAACTTCGGCAAAACTGTTACGTTACGTGGTTGGAACTGCCCGATGCAGCCGTTAATTAGACTTTGAAGGATTCACTTGAGCGTTGATTCCATTTTTTTTTTCACGGCAACATAATGCTTTTAGTTACGTGTGCTTATTCCCGGCTGCAGCGGCCGCTTTTCTGATGAAGGCGAAAAGTAAAAAGGCCCGTGTGTACGAGATTTCGGCGCACGATAAAGATCCCCAGGGGGCCGAAATTAACCCGGAGCCCTCCACTACGGCGCGCCTCATCGCCTGCGTTGCGTCGGCGCGTTAAACACTACAATCAATCAATCAATCAACTTATATTATTGCATCCCACACGTTGACTTCGCCTGAAGCATCCTTATTATTTTTAGAGCTCATCATATCCGGTTTATTTCTAACCAGAGACTTTATATCAACCTACTTCTCCGAATGACGTCTTTTCTCATTCAAGGTCATGCCGGAGTCATTGCCCTAATCAGCTGAGGGCCCTTGGAGGATAAAAAAATTTAGCTATTCACTCACTCGCCTAAACTTGCAAACCGGCCGCTGAAGCTGTGCTGGGGATCAGTGCACTCGCCTTGTCTCTTGTCCAAACGTTGGCCGCCGACGGTTCTGCCCTCACCTTTAGTTCATAAAGCGTTCAACGTATAAGTACAAAAAGCTCCTAGAATTAATGCCTGCTCCTCAGAGCCGTCGTGCACATCGCGCGCTTATGTAAGCGCCAGCCGCATCGTCAGGCAGTTCTAAAACTTTGCAATAACCAGCCAGGCGATAACCAGGGCACTTAGATTACGCCATGGCTGCAAGCGCTTACCTAGACCTCGTGCTTGTTAGAACTTGCGGGAAAGCTTCAAGCTGTAGGGAGGTTGTCCCCGCCACGCACGTGCGGGCGGTGAGCTTGGGTAGCCATCCTTTAAAAGTGATTGGGAGCACCAGTTTTCTAGTTTAATAGCGGGTCGTGCTCTGTAAGCACGCGCTGCCATTTTCTGGAGGCTGTAAAGTGCCACTATAACACTCTCTGGGGCAACCATTGCTTGCTTTTACGCAGCTGGCCTGTTTTATTCTTTCTTCTTTCTTTTTTAAGAGCTTAATAGGAGGCTGAACTTAGCCTCACAGTTATTTTAGTCAACAAAGGAAGAGAGTACAAAGAACAGTGCTCGTTTCATCATCTTTTAAACCGCCGTTTTAGGGCTACTTTTTCAGCCCAGAAGCAACATGTAGCGTGTCCTAAAACCATGCCAATAGATGGCTGGAATACTTTTTAGAAAGAACCGAGATATACGCATCGACAGCTGCCACGCTGCATGAAGCAAGCACGCCGCTTATCAGCCCACTAGAGAGAGCGAGCACCGACACCACTTTCAAGGAGCCCTGACTCTGTGTAAGGCAGAGATCGAAGGAATAACGGGAGAAGTAGGCCCCGCCTTTAACGATTGAAAACGCGGCTTTTCAAAATTACACGGAGAGGCAGGACGTCATTGAACTTTTCATTGGGTTGGCCAGATAAGGTGAGCAAATTCGAGATTGGCACACAATGAAAGAGAATGCAAAAAAGTAAACAAAAAAGTTACCGGTGCATCTGCGTCTAGGACTTCAGATGTATGACGCGATAGCGCTATTTCGGCGTGGAGGGAGCGTTTTGGATTAGAGTTCGTACGTTCACGATGTATCCTTTCAACGAAACACAGTGCAGCGACGACAGCTAGAGTAGCTGCAACAATTTTAATCACTGCGGCACAGGGAGACGCAGGCAATTTACGCTTTTGTGACCTAAGATGTGTTTGTGAAAAGTTGTGGCTGCGGAGTGTTGATCCGTTTGAGCAAGAAGGCGATAACGTCAGTGTTTCAAAGTGTTTATTCTCTGGCGTTGTGGCCTGACAGAACGATTTTTTTTATAACGTACACACTCAGAGAGAGAGAGAGAGAGAGAGAGAGAGAGAGAGAGAGAGAGAGAGAGAGAGAGAGAGAGAGAGAGAGAGAGAGAGGGAGACCATTATTGAGTAAGATTTAAGGGAAGTTTGGAAAACCAAAAAATCCAGGGCTTCAGCATCAGCTGATGCTGATTTTGAGGTGACAAGCTTGCCAGTACAGCCTCGTATGTGTCAATGTAAGTGTAATATGCAATGATTGAAGTGTTCACCATGAGCCTATTTTCTAAAAGACCAGGTTTCGCAAAGGGAGTGCGTGCTTCAATATTTTTCGGGGACAGGAGTGTGGCACTCGTCAAAATGAGCCCAGTAGGCGAGTTTTCATGGACCTTCATCGACTCCGCCGTTCCCTTGCGGACCATTTTGCCCGGCTGTTGATGTGGTGTGAACTTTCATCATCGTGTATTCAAGAACCCTCATCAAGCATTTATGTGCTACGCCTGCAGCCAGGAGACTAATGTCCTTTTAAACGTGTGTAACCACGTTCACGCATCTAGTTGATATAGTTTCGCTATGCGAATATCGCCGAGTTGATTTCCATTCCTGCGTGTAAGAGAGCAGTGAAGTCACAGCGATTGCCACGGTAGTCCACTACGACAAGTATTGCCTTCGTCCATTGGAACATAATCGCGTCGGCGTATGTTGTGTTTTTCAAGTTTTGAAGCTTCTCTGGACGGAATAATTTGCTACTTCCTTTTGTAGGTTTGGGTCGATATTTCTTGGCAGTGGGAGGGGTTTTATGGTCAGCCACTGGGTCTGCGATATATCCACCATGGTGTCCAGATGTTTTCTCTCTGGAGGTGCGGCATCCATAGTAAGGCCCATCCTATTTTTTCCACAGAGGTGCCTTTTGAGCTAGAAGATTGGCTTCTGTGATATGTCCAAAATTATTATAAGACACAATTTACGATCTGCATGGTGATCATGAAAATTTAGAGGTTGGACTGCCCTATCCTGTTGCGATAACGTTGGTTATTTGCCAATGTTCAGTGCCGGTAAGTTTTTAGTACGGCAGGCTGACCTATATCTGGGTCATGATCAGTGCCTACATCTTTACTCTATTTGTCTTTTATTCGTGCTCTTCTGCTATATCGGTCTTTGCAATGCGGGTGAAATGTTGAAATATTTCCTGTATTTTGGCGATTGTGTGATCGGCTGGGCTGTTTATGTGACTGCTTTCTGGAATCACTAGCTAATCTATATTTAGATTTTGTAAATTGGCAGCGTGGGGCCATGCACCGATGGCCGGACAGAGATTGCGACGGTGACAGGGCAGCGAAAAATTCGAAAAACCATTTTGAAGTTATTGTTATTAGAAGCCATGTACTGCACGGTTTTAGTTTTTAATAGGACGCATCTTGTTTCGTTTCTGGTTCTAATCTAGGTTTTTCTGGGTTATAGGGAGCCTGGTGATAAATTTTTGCATCCTATTTTATGTAAATAACACAGTCTTAGCTAACGCCGGCATTAGTATTGTTATGGAGGCGCTTTATTGGTGGCGTAGGCTGACGGCACGCTGACGGCCATCTCTGCGAGCATCCGGCTACCCATAGCCCGTAGGACGAACTACACTGCGCAGGCGTGGCGCCTGTTTATATGGCGTATCTTTATTTTCGCCTCGGCCGCACTATCACTTTCCACCTTTCTACAGTTCACTTGCCACCGCGCCACGCGAACCCTCGCATCTGTTTGACTGAATCAAAGCTTCCTGATTGCAACGGTGACGTACTTTCGCGGACGCTCATGAGCATGGCTGATAGCTATGGCTAGCAGGCACGGAAAAAAAATCGCGCCAGTCCACCCCGTGAATGTGGTTGGAAAGCAAAGCTGTAAACGGCACCCATAACGATTACCCATGCGACGTCACTTAAATTCCCTCACATCGCTCTACAAATATCAAAACCAGATAGAAGTGAAATGCACTTAACCACACATTTTATTACTTCAAAGAGATATTCTTGTTAAGGTTAAATTAATGCATGAAGCATGAACGGTGTTTGGTTGAGTTGTATTGGTGTAGCACAAGAGTGGAAACTTCTTTTATAAAACTAAAGTAAGCTCCAACCCGGTGTTAGACGATCTGTCTTCTCCGTCTCTGCGCCGCGGACGGAGGCGACGAGATTTGCGGGAGAGAAGGTGGAGGAGGAAGAAATTCTTCTGTTCAGATTTCTGAACGGCCCAGAGTGCAGCCCTGGGGAGTGATTCCTTCTTCTGTGGGGCCCATATGCAGTCCGCGTGGCCTGTGTTCTGTCCACCCGCTGAAGCTGGGTAGGTAGAGAGGGCATGGACAGCAGCATCTCCCATTGCTCTTGTTGGGTAGTTGACAGAAAGAGAGGAGGGTGCTCAGGGCTAAAGTCGCACACCCCGATTACGGGGCGGAGTGTTCCTACTTCTGAGCAAAATTTACATTAAGCGTCGTAGCGATTCGGATACATTAAGTGAAGACACGTAGGGTGTGGGAAGGAGCCCGGATTGTATGAGCCGTAGTGTAGTTTGTTGTTCTCTGGAAAGGTCAGGGTAAGGCGAAGGTACGGTCTGTCTCAGAAGGCAATAATTCTGGGTTATCTCCATGAACACGACAAGCGGGTGACTTTCCTCGTGCAGCTCCATAGCACGGGAAGTAAAAGCGGAGGCTTGTTGGGTGGGCGTATTTGTTGCCCTCCATTGAAGCGTGAGGGGGTGTCCAGATGAGCTGAATGGAACCGTTTGGTGAGTGGTTTTTTAGCACGCGCAGTGCAGGTCAGGACACCCAACCCTACTGGTAATTCCAGTAGGCGTGCTGGGAATCAATGACTAACCTCCGAACCCCTGGTTGAGCGAGAGCCAAGGTGATGGCTGCCTCTTCTGCTGACGTCATTTCTTGGGTCCTAAGTGAGATACACGCAAGGAGGTTGGTTCTGGAGGTAGCCACGATGATGGCGTATTGCTGCCCTCGATGTTTGGAGGCGTCTGTTTAGAAAACTGCATTATCCCCACCGAGGGTGGTGTTTAGCGCTTGAGCCCGTGCTTTTCGGTGACCCTCGTCATGTGAGGGGTTCATATTTCTAAGCAAAGGGAGCATCTTCATTTTTAGTCTCCAAGAGTCTGGAAGTACGTCAAGCCGATAGACATTCTGGGCTGAGCAGCCAATCTGGTGAAGCATGCGGTTACCCATCGCAGTTCTGAGTCGGACCTTCTGGTTAGAAAGATGGCCTTCTATCAGCTCTTCAACCGTGTTGTGGAGCCCCGTGCTAAGCAGCGTCTGTGTGGACGCACTCATGAGAAGACCAATAGCCTGCTCGACCGCCTTTCTAATCATTATATAAAGCATCTCTATGTCTTCCTTGTCGAGAAGAAGACAGGGTGTTGACGTAAGTAACTCTCGAGAGGACAAAAGCTTCAATTAATCGAAAGGTACCGGATTCCTTTAGTCCTCACTTCTTGGTGGCAACTCGCCTGATCATGTGTATTACTTTATTAATGCTGTTTTTGAGGCGCTGCAAGGAGACGTCACTCTTGGCGTTAGCCTCGAGATGTAGGCCCAGGATCTTGATGCTGGGGTTTGGAGTGATGGCCTGGCCATCAAGAAGTATTTGAATGTATTCCTTGGTTTGGCGTGAGGGCGGACGACAAGGAGCTGTGATTGTTTACGTGAACACTGGAGGCCACATTGGCGTACTAGAAGTGAGATGCCATGTATTGGTGTGAGCTTCCTTTAATTTTTGTAACTCTTAGCACATGAGCAAGTTGCGCACGGGACCTCTAGACAGGCGTGAGTGGTCGCGTGACGCTTTCACGTGGCATTCAGCGAGAACGCAGGGGGTAAACCCGTCGACGTGCTTAGTGAGTACACCACCTGTCTTCCCAGTCTTCGCGTGGGCTCGTAGCTAAATCGGTAAGACAACGGGCTCTCGCTTTGTTAGTCTATTAGTTCCAGGTTCGACTCCCGGCGGTGCCAGTGAATTATTTTATTTGTTCGCTGGAGTTTTCTGGTGACACCAACGGTCGCGAAAGAACCCTTGAGGGGTAGAGGTAAAAAGCTTTGCTTTAAAACCAAGAAATGGACGTAATACGCTATCGCTTTAAAACCTTCCATCACCAAATCTGTGCATGGGCAAATCAGCCTGTCCTGTAATGATAGGGTGCACCAGGCTTCCCGCAAACATTCTGGAATTCAGGCGGAAGCACACAGACACACAAACAATGAGCACAAGATGGGAAAACACTGTTTATAAAAATGAGCGAAAGCCAAAAATAACGTCCCCAGCATGAGGAACGGCTCTTTTATCAAAACGCAACAAACCTCTTCCTTCCGCCTTCAAGGCAATACTGTGCCGGCACCCTAGCTTCGATTAAAGATCTTTAGTGGCGCCATAGATGCAATTTCAGACTACTCTAAATGTATTATGGCCAATCGAGCGACTCATATCTTGTGGCCTTTCGTCAGCATGAAAACGACGAGTGGCAGCAATTCCTGAACAGGCCTCTCTTGCTTCTCTTAGAAATAGATGACCCAGCCACGAGAACAAGAAAAATACTGGCCCCATTTCCGGTGCGACAACTTGGGGGATACGAAGAAAGGGCGCACTCCAATCACAGCAGCCTGGCCTGTCATCATCCCCTCCTGTTTGTCCTGCTGCGATAATACTTTCCCCCTTCGTGACCTCTGACCCTTACACTCTTGCATACTGAGTCGCCAGAGCAGACGATTCCTTCTTTACGATCGACAATAAAGTCGCGTTCAAACAATCTACCAAAATATGTAAGTGCTTGCACGTGTGCGTGGGGAGGAAATCTAATAATCAAGATTGACAATACACCATAAACGAGTGGTATGTTCGTTTATATGTGACAACAAAATTATACATGTTTATTCATCCAGGCAAGCGATGTTCTAGCACTGAGCTATCCAGGACCTCCACTGCAATATATTGATGCAGATGCAAAGGACTCTTGCGCTTAAAGGGGTAGCTAACGCCGCCCAAACAGTGCTGGGTACGGGGGCCTTCTCTTCAACGCAACGTCGGGATTCGAACATCTACGATATGTCAAGGTCGGTAGACCACGTAGTCGCCAGATCTTATTTAGCCCCAAGCTATCCATGTTGGGGCGTTGTATAAATCAAGTAAAGGTTTCGTTGGGCTGTCGGTTCATGGCTTCAAAAAATAAAAAATAACAACAAAAATAGCGCAGCGGAGGTGGACAAAAAACCACAATTCGGTAAAGTGGACAAGCGTTTACAGTGTTTACGCACCCCTACAGGAAAAATGGTGTCCAAGTAGGGCACTTATTCGCTTCTTGTCCAAAAATTGAAAAAATATCTGCCCTCTGGTCTGCATAGTCTCTCGCGGCAATTACTGCAGCGCTGTCGAAACGAATCAAATCTTGTTCTCGCTTGCAAGGAGTTGTTCCTTGTCGAGCATGCAAATAAAAACCGTTAATAATTCAGGACGAAGAAACGCCGAATTTAAGTACCGGAACACTGCTCCATTAGGAGTGCTTCTTCGGGTTCCACCAGCTTCGCTCCTGTTGAAGGAAGCTAATCAATGCCCACGAAAACGTCCTCCGATCCGCGGTGACGGCTCTCGTGCAAGGATAAAGCGAAACAAGAAACTCCCACCCCCACGCAAGCAAAAATCAACAACGGGTACAGCTTGGTAAACTAGACGAAAGTTCTACGTTTGCAGGCAGCATAGGCGTGCTTTTACGCCTTACGTAAAAATACAACCTATACATCGTAGCAATCACGCAAAAACCAAGGAGAAAAATACAGAATGTAAGGTAACAGAGAAGATACCACCGAAACGGTTCTCTTTTTTTTTTCCTTATAAGGTAAGCTAACCATGTTTACGCTACCCGTTCTCCCATGAGCTCTTGCTTTGTACGATATCTCTTGGAATGGCCGTTCGACTGCACATCTCCCTTCATCCCGACAGCTCGTCTCGCGGATCGGTCTTGATTACTGTTTATTTATGCGGCTGCAGGCAAGCGCGAGGCTCGATGCAGACCTGAAGGAACTCCGCAAGAGAGTCGACGCTGTTGGGGCCCGTGAGGATAGTGTTGAGGGCAGCAGCTCAAACTTAAAGTGAGTGATTTGAAATGCCGAAGCAGACGCCATAACTGGGTCATACATGGTGGTCAGGTTTCTGAAAATGAAGACCTGCTTTCCAAAGTCAACGAAGATGGACGCATGGTAGAACTTCCCAACTTGAGTATGAATGAAGTAGAGGCCTTATACGTAGGCTACCGTCGAACCCAGAAACAGACCCGGGAATACTCATCCGTTTCACTCATCTGCAGCACAAAAAAAACTGGCTTTAGAAACGCCAAACGCTGAAAATCTTGCAATCCAAATTGTCGGTCACTGATAACCTTACCCAGCAAGGTAGACTTTCGCACTTGGTTGCCAAGAAATGGGTAAAAGAGAATGGGATTCAATACGCCTGTCACAGCAATGGAAAAGTGCTTGTGCGTAGGGCTAGTGGAGGAGCCACGTATGTCAATCCATGCGGAAGGTCACCAGGCAAAGCTTGTATCGTAAATTGTGTCCGTTCCCTTCGTCCACGCCTTTTTTCGCGCTGTTGCCCAGAATGACGCCATACCAACTTGCCCATCTCACCACTCTGTTACACTCTAAACCGAGTTACTTGAATGCGTTCGCTGCAAAAGAATCAACACTATCAGTTTTGTATCTTAATATCTCATGCGCCAGAGGCAAAGAAACAGTTTTAGATGACTTTTTCAATTAATTTCATTTTAGCTATACAGCAATTATGATCACTCAGACCTGGTTTCCCAATCATGAATGTTTTGTCGTCAACAAATATCAATCTTTTCACCAGAATCGAACCAATCTACGAGGTGGGAGTGTCGGTTTATTAATACTTGAATGTATGCTCTGTGAAAAAGATAAAGCGCGGGCGGTAACAGCCTTTCTGTGTGCACTTGAACAATGCTGCTTGTCGTGGTTTATCGCCCTCCTGACGGAAACCTTGAGGAATGTTTAGCATATTTGGAGACCATTTTTGAATTTGCTCATTCTTGCAGTTAGACTGTATTTATGGGAGGTGACTTCAACATTAACAAAGATGAAAACTCTTCTGGACGCACGCGCATGTTGCTGCTCCTGGGATCTTATTTTCTGCAAAATGTAATCAACCTGCCAATGCGTGTGGCTTCCACGTCCACAACAATACCCGACCTGTTTGTTTTGGGCAAGTCAACTGTGCTATTATCAAAAGGGGTTATCGCCAGTTCTCTCTGTGACCATCTTCCTGTTTTTGCAATTTGCGGCAATGCTGTCCAGCACACGAACCATAACACACGTAAGCAAAATGCAATTCAACAAACATATAGCTATACGTCTCAAACATTTATGAATGCTATATGCTCAACTCCAATTGGAAGCCGGTGCTGAAATATACAAACGCTGACAATGAATTTCACTTGTTCTTAGTGAAGTTCATATCAATTTACAGGAAAATGCTCCCCCGTAGAAGACGATCAAAACACATAAACGAGCTCGCAAGCCGTGGGTCCCGCCATATATCCCCACAGTGACGTATGAGAAAAACAAGCTGTTCCATGTATTTCTCAACAGACGCGACACAGCA
Source organism: Haemaphysalis longicornis (assembly GCF_048455015.1). Classification (NCBI taxonomy): domain Eukaryota; kingdom Metazoa; phylum Arthropoda; class Arachnida; order Ixodida; family Ixodidae; genus Haemaphysalis; species Haemaphysalis longicornis. The sequence continues at coordinate 276,988,867 of NW_027526295.1, read as the reverse complement.
GATCTCATGAATTTTAAACGACCCCATAATAAACTAAATGCTATTCTAAAGAAAGAGAAAAACAACTACTATATGAACCACTTCAATGGCATCACGGATAAAAAAATGTATCTTATAGAGTAAATAAAGCCAGTTCTACACGTCATAGACATGATATGTCCGTTCAAAGTTATATTTAAAACTGAGCTCTAGACAATGGTGTATTTCCCTTTGAAATGAGGAAGGCTACAGTAGTTGTGCTACACAGAGGGGGTCCAGAGGACGTCCCTCATAAGAATAGGCCCATATCTATTTTTCGGTATTTTCCAAGGGCTTAGAGAGTGTTATTTTTGCACGATTATCCAATTTCCTTAGAACACGCAGCGTGTTAACCACTACATAATTTGGTTTCAGGCAAAACCGATATACCGAACTTGCACTACTACTAAAAAAACTCATTCTTACTAAGATCAAGAACAAACTGATCCCATAAGGATTATTTGTAGCCTTTTCTTAAGCATTTGACAGAACGTGTCATAGTGCTTTAAGGAACAAACTTTCATCAGTTCGAATCAGAAATTATATCCTTAATTTAACTTCAAATTATCTCAATAATCGTGGGCAGTGTGTCACAATTGATAGTTGTAAATCTGCCTTTATTCCTGTAAAATGGCGTTCCTCCGGGAATCTAGCGAGGTCATTAACTTTTTGTAATATGTATTATTGATACCATACAAATAGGTAAAGAAGTTGGGTACGTAATGTCTGCAGACGATACTAGCTCATTCTTAAGTAGCCAGGACATAATAAGCTTAATGGGAAACTACACACAAGGTCTTTCAAACGTACTGTTTTGGTCAACTCAAATAAAAAAGCATCATTCTTTAGAGCCAAAACACAGCTAATGACCAAAGCAGTACTGTCTCACTAGGCTGCCAATTAAATACAAATAACTTTCTTGGTGTTTACTTTAGTGAGTTTATGCTATGGCATACTCGTTTCGAGCGGCTGCATACTAAACTCTCTCGTACAGTCGGAATACTACGAAATTGCAATACATGTTGCCGGTAAATCCAAAGTTATTTTGTGCATTGCAGTATTCCAGTCCAATATATGATACCGTAACTTAATTTGGGGTGACACCGCCGCAACCAATATAAAAAAGCTTTCAGTGCTACGGAATTATGCACTGAAAGCAATAGCAAATATGCCAAATCTATCGTCTTCCGGCCACTTGTACTCAAAATAGCACATAAACTTCGTTCTTTGATTTTCGCCTGCTTCAACTGCACAAATCATTGCCTAACGTCGAGCACCGTTCCTTGAGGAAACGATTATATTATAACACACATACACACGCACGCACGCACGCACGCACGCAAGCACGCACGCACACGCACACGCACACGCACGCACGCACGCACGGACTCACGCGCGCGCACACCCACACACACGCACGCACGCACGCACATGCACACACACACACGCACGCACGTACTCACGCACACACACACACACACACACAATTATGATAATTGCGCGTACCCTCTGCTTAAGCGATTTGGCCTACCCAACTCTTGCTATCATTGCCGTCCTACTAAAAGATGAAAACTTTCTTGTTATGACAGCGTCTTTCAGCGTATATATTGTAACGTGGCGGCAGATGACACGAACCATGAGGTGATTAAGCGATGTATTCACACGGCTATTTACAGGCAGCCATTCCGAGCCCGGGCTTGCTGCGCCCCGCACCCATCTTCTTCTTTGTCATCATTAGTGGTGGGCCTTGCTTGCGCGGGTATTGTCCTGTCCCGTGACATCACCTCCCGCGTCGATGAGGACCGTCGATGAGGTCGACGACGAGGCAAATTGGCGATTGAATGCGGATGAGATGAAAAATGCAGTGACGAATCACTTGCCGCCACGGATGAGGATGACGACGTTGATAATGCCTGGCCCAGCAACAGCAACGGCGTCTGCCGTGACGAACCACCGAAGGTCCTCGAGCCACGTCGGACGGAAGGGCGGGGGAACACATCGTCGGCGTGTCTTGGTCGGCTCGTCTCAACTGGTCTTCGTTCGGGTCTTGCGGGCTGGGGACACGGGGCGGGGGACATCGTCTGGTTCTGGTCTCGACTGGGCTGGGGCGGCCCGGCGCGGCTTCGTTGTCCTTGGCGGCTGCGTCCACTTCGATGCTATGCGATGCTGGGGCCAGGATGGGGATGACCAACCCGCACACTCCACCAAATGTAACGTGGCGGCAGATGACACGAACCATGAGGTGATTAAGCGATGTATTCACACGGCTATTTACAGGCAGCCATTCCGAGCCCGGGCTTGCTGCGCCCCGCACCCATCTTCTTCTTTGTCATCATTAGTGGTGGGCCTTGCTTGCGCGGGTATTGTCCTGTCCCGTGACAATATTACTTCTGTTGGCTTTTTTTTTCGTTCAGATGTTCGCTTGTCCTCTTCCTGCCCCTGCCTTTCCCATGCCTTTGATACTTTTTGCGCCGGACATATTTGTGTTGGATACTTAAGTATCAATTGTTTTAGTGGAACAAGAGCTTTGTTTAGTTTTCAAATGTTTTTGTTTACACTAGAAACTGCATTAGTGCTTTGTCGCTTGTACCTGCTGTTTGTTACTCTTGCTGCCGATGTAGCTCAGGGGAAGGGATCGTTGTAAAGCCGCTATACTGCGGATTTTCTCCCTCCTCCTCAGCCATGTAATTCGCATGTCTGAAATAAACTTCAGAAACTTGTACCTGAACTTGAACTTGGCTAAATGTGCGTGGTTGGAACACACCGCTCACTCTAGCTCTCATTTATTTTCTTTTTGCTTTCAAACTTTATGATGCTCCTGTTTTCTGCATAACACTCAGTCTACCGTGATTCCTACCCATTGTGGGAATCGTGGAGAACCGCGACCCGCGATCCCGAGCCCGCGCGCGCTTCGGGAGAGACTAGTGCGCTGAAACCGGTCCGGCGCTCCGCTGGTTGTCGGCGTCCCCCGAGAGATGGCACCACCGATCCGATCTGTGCGGGCAGAGGCGCGCGGGGGCGGGCGGCGCGAACGTCTGCACGCGGGAGTCGTGGGAGTCTCGGCGGAGACCCTGTCGGGGCGAGATCGGCGGAACATCGCGGCGGTGATGGATACATGCATCTCAGGTGGGAGTGTTGTTTATCGCGCGCCGTGAGTGCCTGCCTCCCGTTCGCGGTCACGACCCGGACGGCGTGATTCGTGAACGCCGTCGAGCCTTGTGCTCGCATGCTTCGGTATTCCCCAAATAAACGGCTGTGCTTCGGCACTACTGTCTACTGTGTTCTCGTATCAGCGATCCTCGCTGGGCTGCCGTAGACATAGGAGCCCGCGTGGTTGACACGCCGGGAGCTAGCGTGGGGGCCTACCCCAAAGTGCTCGCAAGGTCCCCGAGGAACCCCACATATCCCACATGGCGCCCGAACGTGGGTCTCGTCTTCAGACGAATTTGAGGTTGCTAGCTCCCCGAGAAATGCGTTGCTGCAGTCGTAGCCCGGTACCCTTTGTCCGGAAGACTTTGGACGAAACGCCTCGCGCCAGTCGGCTGCAGGCAGACAGTTATGATGCCCGATACAGCCGTGACGCAAATGTGTAAACCTTCCTACACGCACCAGGCGGTGCGTCACAAGGATACCTCCGAGCACCGCAGTCGCGGCCCGCTTGCGAGACGGGAGGTGCGTTGGCCTTGTTCCAACATGGCGGCGGGTCGCCTTCCTCGTAGCGCCATCTCCGCGCAGTCGCGCCGGCGGCGCCGGTTGAAGTTTCCCGCAGGCGCGGCGGACACTACCGAGCGAGGGTGCGGTGTTTGGGAGTTCGCAAACCGCACGATGAGCCCGCTGCTACTGCGCTTCGAGTTCGAGGCGGAGTGTTTGCCGATCTGATGCCTGACAAAGAGAGATGGGGATCGCTGAAAAATCAGTCTCCTCTCGCTGCGGGGGGAAGCGGGAGCAATGGGACCATTGTCTCCGCGTTTCCGTAGTGCGTGCGTCTCGATGCCGTGAAGTCTCCGCTCGATATTGCGTTTAGGTAGTAAGAACTTCGCGCGGCTCGGCAGCGGGCTCGTTGGTCGCGAGAGATCGCCAGTCTTTGCAATAGACGGACTCTCAGGCGACCTATACCGGTGATGTGCGCCCGTAAGCCGCTGGTATTGCGGTTGGCGCTGGCTCTACGGCAGCTTGTATTGCTGCGAGTGAGTTGCAGGAGCCCCGCCTGCTTCGTGTTGTCGCAGCTCTGCCGACCAACGCACCAGGCCTAAAAAGCTCGGACGAGTGTTTCGATGCCGATCCCCCGTAATAGTCAGGCGAGCTGCCTCCAGGCGGGGGTGGCTGCTGAAGCACAGTTGCCGGACTCATGATTCCGCGAGCAAGCGAACGTGCAACTGGGAGTACCCTCGGGCATGCAACCTTCCGGCCAGTCACAGGAGATTGCGGAGTCCCGCTGCTCCCGCCTTCAAGTATGGGAATCGTTTGAACCAGACGGTGATAGCGAGACCTGCAAACGGATACCACCAGGAGCCACGCCAGTCACCACTGCCACGGATAGCGAGCATGGCCTGCTGAACCACCGGCGGAGCCGAGCGCGGCCCTCGGAGCTGCCGCCAGTTGCTGCTCCGGCCTGCCGGGCGGCCGCCAACCGTTCGGGAGGACCTGCGGTCGAAGCGGCCACGGAACCCAGGAGGCGGCGGGATCTGGCGCCTACGCGAGCGGCGCGAGCCTTCGGACAGCCGCAGTGGGCGCGGCCGTTCCTGTTGCCGCCTCGAGCTGGGAGTGGGGGGGTCGCATCATGGCGCGACCCCGGCGTTCGTCGGCTGCGGCTGCAGGCTGCCCCCGGGCCTGCCAACCTGCTGTGCTGCCCAGCCGCGAGGGACTCGGAACCTGTGCAATGTGTTTGCGGGTTTGTGAGGCGAGCATCGCGACGACGGCATCGTGTGGCGAACCTTGGTGTGGACTGGCATGGGAGTGGCGTTCGGTGGCTGTTTTGCTGACTTGAGACGTCGTGGCGAGTGTGGTGCAACGTGACGTCACTCGAGCTCAAGTGGCGTCCAATTTTAGGGGGGAGGAGTGTGGGAATCGTGGAGAACCGCGACCCGCAATCCCGAGCCGGCGCGCGCTTCGGAAGAGACTAGTGCGCTGAAACCGGTCCGGCGCTCCGCTGGTTGTCGGCGTTTCCCGAGAGATGGCACCACCGATCCGATCTGTGCGGGCAGAGGCGCGCGGGGGCGGGCGGCGCGAACGTCTGCACGCGGGAGTCGTGGGAGTCTCGGCGGAGACCCTGTCGGGGCGAAATCGGCGGAACATCGCGGCGGTGATGGATACATGCCTCTCCGGTGGGAGGTTTGTTTGTCGCGCGCCGTGAGTGCCTTCCTCCAGTTCGCGGACACGACCCGGATGGCGTGATTCGTGAACGCCGTCGAGCCTTGTGCTCGCATGCTTTGGGATTTCCCAAATAAACGGCTGTGCTTCGGCACTACTGTCTACTGTGTTCTCGTATCGGCGAACCTCACTGGGCTGCCGTAGGCATGGGAGCCCGCGTGGTTGACACGCCGGGAGCTAGCGTGGGGGCCTACCCCAGAGTGCTGGCAAGGTCCCCAGGTACCCCTCACATATCCCACACCATTCAGAACGAGAGTCTAATCAGTGCAGTTTTCTTTTCCCCGACGCTAACACATTCCTCAATTTACATCGAGCAGCTGTGCGTTCTTCTAACTGGAGGCTTTTGTAATGCACAGAAGTCTTCGGACTACCATCTTTGCACTTAGCACGCGCCCGCAGAGGTGTAATGGGCACCACTGAGAAAGAAGGAATGCGTGCTGACTCAGATACGCACACACTAAAGAGGACTAGAAATGTCAATTTCAACCCTCCTAACCATTCAAATGACCTAGAACTAATTTGATTTTTTCGAGCTTTCTATATCAGTTCTCGTCCCAAGACGTAGGCGCAGCTTGTCAAAACATTCGGCTGGAATGCGCGATTCGCTCGCACTTTGTTGTACCAGGAAGACCTCCCAACGCAGCTGAGGCTGCCCCAACAATTATAGCAGTGGCCCTTCAAAGATGCAGGAGTGCACCAGGCAACCCTTGTGGGCTTGCAGCAGTAATGGGGGACCCGATTCGTGTTGTCATATCAAACAATTTGCACTTGGAGCTATTGTCGCCGATACGCCCATTTAATGATTGTATTTTGGGTCTGACTGTTTAGCTGGTGTATGTCGTATTGTCAAACAAATCCCTCTTGCACCTAAAATTTGCCGAACCCGTGGCCTCTAAATGGACTTTTACGGGACTAGCTTCTTCGCAGAGCTAGCCTATTGTGCAAAAAGCCGAACTTAAGACATGTGCTACGCGAACAGGAAAAGCCCACATCTTTGCGTTCTCGGAAAAGTTAAAAAAAAAAAGAAAGAATAGCACAGAGGCTTCGCGAACCTTTAAAATGCCCAGGCGAACCACTTGCAGTCCGCGGGCCCCAAAAGTAAGAACCACTGATGTATGGGAACAGTGCATGGCGACATCACGGCTCATGCATGCATCGCTTTTCACCTGACCTTTTCGACGGATGCCCAAAAATGTCGTTGAGAAGTTAATCCAAAAGTTTGCCGTTCTGCACCGCCAGACAGCGATTTTCAACCAGCGAGGCTCACGCTCACGAAGCAAATGCTGTCGGACAAGCTAAAATGCGGAAATGGTTGTCAACGGCCTGTTTTTTTTTTTTTTTTGACGCTTTAAAACATTTTGAGAATACTGTAATGCCCCGTTGTCACCAGAAAAACATTTTTGAAGCCAAGGCGGTTGACGATAACGCATCTTAGATGCCCATGCTTCCCCGCAGCTGCTCGCGGTGTCTTTCCCCGCGACCATCAAGCCTAAGCAATCATAGGAGGTGTACTCGTTGCGCGCCCAGCAGATTTCACCACCAAGTCATTCAACAATGGATTTAAGCGGAAGTTATTCAGTGGCGTACGCAAGATCAAATCGATGATCATCCCAAATAAGCGCGGTACTACTTTTCCCTGCGTTGCAATGAGCTCAGGAAAGACGAGCAATGATTGCGGCTTACTGACATGTGACAACTCCGTTATTACTAACTGCATAAAAGAATTCTTGCGCGCAGGGGTTACTTAAACAGTGCTTTGCCATGCGTGGCTGACCTAGACGTGAAAGAGTTGAAAGTTGGGCGAGTTGGTAATGATGCATCTCAAGAAACAATGTGCGCGCAAATTAACGGGGACAGTAACACATGAAGAAAGCACTGCACTTGTGCTGTCTTCATGTGTTCCGGTCCCCGTTAGTTTTCGCGCAGTTTGTTTTTTGAGATGACCTCGCCGGTTCATTATCGTTTTTTTCTATGTCCCTCTTTCTTTTTTCTCTCTTTCCTTATGGTCCGTAGTGTCAGCAGACGGTGTTTCAAAACCTCTCAAACTTTCAGAGTACCAGATAGGGGGCAGATTACATTTAATAGAGGCGCACTACCCGAATGAGCATTTGAAAGTAATTGACCTCAAATGACTGTGAAAACTTTCTGCTTGCCCAAGCCCCCTACCGCCGGTTCTGCGGCGATGGCGACGTCAACAGCTCCTTTTTTTTCATTACATAGGGTCCCGGCCGTATTAAGCGGCTTGTAAAATTGACGAAACACGGAGGAAGATAAGTCGAAATATGGGTCTGAATATTAAAGGGCGGGTTAATACTGAGTCTACCTTTGCGGTTTGAGGTATGATTGGAAGGGTTTAAAGCGTGCTGCTCTGCATTTATTGAAAACCTTGACCTTGTTTGGAGCGTCGAAGCGCCTAGAAGAGCACGTCACCGAACCCCTTAGCACAGCGTCGTAAACAACGCACTTAGGGCTTCGAATGTCTGGGTGCGTGCGATAAGAGTAAAGCACCAACTTCCCTCACACTCCCCGGTACGTTCGACCCGGAGTCTGGAAACGAGGTTTAAAGAAGTACAGGCAGATTCGGATCGTAAGAAACTGGGTCGGGGAATAAGTGAACTTAAATTGATTATTATTGAAAGAGAAAACTCTTCGTCATGTCCTCGACGACTAACTGCTAGGCAGCAAATCACATTCATTTGGAAGCGACTGCATGCAGTCGCTGTCACAGGTGCCTTGCCATTCGGTCTAAAGACTGCTATGCAAATGAAGGGCGCTATTTGCGAAAGAACTCGTTAAATTGAATCTTGGAAGGTTGTCGCAATAGGCCCTGTGATGCGGGACAGGCTATTATTAACCTCAGCAAGTGGGCACGCGAGAGAGGGGATGTGGCCGCCCAGCCCCTCACGTTCTCGTCTATCAGCGCTGCCACGTTTTCGAAATACCAGGGCCAATTCTCACTGTCAACAATGAGGGCAGCTGACCTTCATGTCCACTTCGCCCTTCGAAGTTTTAATTAAGTCCCGCGGTTGCGTACTTCCTGGTTTGCGAATCTCAATACACCTCCAAGACGTTAAGTGAAGAAATGTTTTCGGCTGCCAGAGGCTGCCTAGGGCATTTTCTTAACTTTTTTTTGCGCAAGGCAAAGCACGGGCACCCGTGCGATGCCCTGCACCACTCCCTCACGCGAAAAGCACCAGGCGGCCTCTGCCATGCGGCCTGCACCACTGCTTGCATCAGGAGCCTCTCCATGAGAACAAGTTATTCAAGAATGACCCTTTTGGCAGTTAAATTCTGCAAATCGCGTGCTTCTCTGTTTAGGAATCAGTTATTCGACGGCAACCACCGGCGGCCTTTTTTTTAGGTCCAAGCATTATTTACCTACTTTTGTCCCGATATGTCCGTCCACTTAACAAAACGTGGAGCTAAACCCCCAACGAGCGTGAGAAAGGAATGGCAGTAAGCACTTCACATTTCCAGAAGGCGCAGAGAACACATGCGTGCGTGCGCGCGTGCGTGCGTGCGTGCATGCGCGCGTGCGTGCGTGCGTGCATGCGTGAGTGAGTGAGTGAGTGAGTGAGTGAGTGAGTGAGTGAGTGAGTGAGTGAGTGAGTGAGTGAGTGAGTGAGTGAGTGAGTGAGTGAGTGAGTGAGTGAGTGAGTGAGTGAGTGAGTGAAGACTTTATTAAAATCGCCTGCAGGAGGCCACCGTTACCGATGCGCCGTGACGCGGCGCTACGTCTTCCCGGCTGGGTTCTTTACTGGGCTTCTCCCTCGCTACTCGTGTCGAGGTCCTCCGACCTGCCCGCGCTTGGCGGGTAGGCCCTCTCGGCTTACCCTCGGGTGCTGCTGTTTAAGTGCCACCAGGATCTGCTGGACGGCCTGTAGTTGTACGTCCTTGTCATTGCTCCGCGCCGCGGTCAGGTACCACGGCGGGACCTTTGTCTCCATTGACGCTTCTGTAGGTCTTGTCGAGCAGTCCCACCGGATGTGAGCCATCGTAGCCCGCGCACTGCGCCACACTTTCCACGTATCGTCCTCGTATTGTTCGGCGCACACGTGCTTCATGATGACCGGGGTCAGTAAGGAACCCGTTTGCAATTGTCTTAGTACCACCGCTTGCTCCCTGGCCAGGCCGCGGTGCAGCGCCGCCATTTATGTGCTTCTCATCCTATAGTATGTCGTGATTTCGTTATATGTCCCCATCCTGTCTTTGGTTTCCCCACACAGTTCTGCAGACGGGTTCACTCCGGCCACGCGGCCCGTTAACGCTCGCGCGGTAGAGTTCGCCGCCTCATTGTGGTTCAGATATTGTTCTGACACCTCGTTCCCCGCGTGTGCGGGGAACCACTTCACTGTCGCGTACCTGTTCGTGAAGTCCAGCCAGGCGAGCAACCGCAACGTGCAACGTGTGTTGTTTCGTGTTGTTTCGTGTGTGTTGTTCGTTGTGCAACGTGTGTTGTTTATTGCCTACCGTTGAATTGTGGCCATATCTACGTGGGCCAGACTGGGCGATGCTTGAATATACGCCTGCAAGAGCATCGAAGTTCTGTTAAGTCAAAGGATGGCTCTAACTTGGCGAAACACTGTTCTGCGTGTGGATGTACACCGATTTTTTGCGAGGCTTCAGTTTTAACAAAATTTCGGGACAAAACCACGAGAGAAGTTATTGAATCATTCCACATTAAAAGGTGTGGGAAACGCTGTGTCAGCGCCCCCTCCCTCAATTTGACCGACAAGGAATACTCATATCTGTGTCACACGTTGCGGAACTAATGCTTTGGTCTATCTAAGGTTGTGGCGCTGTTTTCAGGGTTTGCGTACTTTACGTTTGGTGTGTGTTGTATCTTATATTTTTTTTTCTGCCGCATGTGCCTCGACCGCTGTTAAGTCTTGTAATGGTGTGTATAATGGGGGAGGGAATCCGACCACGTGTACTCTGGATGGTATATATTTGTATGTTTTTCAATAAACGAGTAGTTGCGAGTAAGCGCCGTGTTGTCTACTTCTTCCTTCGTCCTTGTTTTTTTGAGCGCTTCTGTATTCCACCACGATGAACACATACCAACTAGCCCAACTTTCCGTTCTTCTGCAACCGCACTGCTCCACGAGAAGCTCTTCCTCTGGCGAAGTTCCGCACGGCCCCTTTAGAGTCGCACAGAATGGTCCTGGTGTTTGGGTTCGCGATGGCTAAGGCCATAGCCACCTCTTCGGCCCATTTAGCCTCACGTTCCCGGACACTTGCCGCGGTGACTGTTGAGCCGGTCTTGGCGTTGATGACCACCGCCACGCACTTCTGCTTGCCTCGATACTCTGCTGCGTACGTTGTGCTGGGATCTCAATTGCCTCAGGCGCAAGTAATTAAACCCGATCCTGGTGCCCACGAAACATCTCTGCTTGCGCCCGATTGGCTGCTGCGCAAGGTACTAAATCCACGCCACCCGTAAATGGAGCAGTCGTACGCGTTCCTTTATATTTGCAGCCAGGCTGCCGCTCAAAACCGATTCTGAAGTGACGCACTACAGCCGCGTTGAAATTGATGGCTACATTGTAAGTCTTTATAAGCTCGATCTTGAGCAACTCGTCATGGCAGAGGGTCTCCAAAAAGAGGGAGCGGTGTCGTGCAGCCGCCGAGCGTCTCCGACACGCAAACTAGGGGACGACGAGAAGTTACGGCGCCTAAACAAGTCATTCAATGTGATACGTAACAGAAGAGACACGATGCCGCCAACACGACATGGCAGTGTCATCGACTAGGGAATTCGAAGTACGCACTTTCAATACATCTCACCCGTCACTTTGCACAGAAGTAACACCGAAAGTTGGGCGAGTTGGTAAATCATCTTGAAAGAAACACACACAGCGCGCAAAAAAACAGGACGAAGAACGGAGGGATGTACAACACAAGCGCTGACTCTCAACTAGTTTTTATTAGAAACCCAAAGAATATATACACACAAGTGTGCACATGCACATAAGAACCACATACGATTAAAGCGACACATCACACGGTATTACGCTAAAAGATTAAATAACAAGCACACACTCCAACTTAAAAGAGGCACGTGCCGAGTAACTGACAGTTCACGCAAGCATATGACCAACACTTTGCTTCCTTTTCGTATGTGGTTCTTCTGCTCACGTGCACACTTGTGTGTATATATTCTTTGGGTTTCTAATAAAAACTAGTTGAGAGTCAGCGCTTGTGTTGTACATCCCTCCGTTCTTCGTCCTGTTTTTTTGCGCGCTGTGTGTGTTTCTTTCAAGACTTTGCACAGACTGGTAGTTTGGGTACTAGCAATTGACCATTAATACTACAACAATATGCACAGCATGGAAATATAAACTGCTTACTTAAAGTGTGTTTTGTCGTTTCATTTTTTGTGTCTTGCGTCTGGAGGGGTGGTATGGCTATCTGGCATTGCAACAGAATGTCGCCTCCCCTTGTTGGAGACGTCGCGAGTCTATACAAGACGCTTCGCATATCGTAGACGACCGTTCTAATGCTTACTGAAATGTTTTTTTTATTATACCAGCGGTCAATTGTTTACCACGAGTAACATCTCGCCCTCCCTCCCTCCCTCCCTCTCTCTCTCTCTCTCTCTCTCTCTCTCTCTCTCTCTCTCTCTCTCTCTCTCTCTCTCTCTCTCTCTCTCTATCTATCTATCTATCTATCTATCTATCTATCTATCTATCTATCTATCTATCTATCTATCTATCTATCTATCTATCTATCTATCTATCTATCTATCTATCTATCTATCTATCTATCTCTCGCTCTTCCCGAAAGAAGGCAGCTATTTCTAAACATTACAGCTTGCAAGCCTAAGGCGGCGCTCCGCTAAGCCTGCTAATCTCGCTATCGTGACGGCCCTGTTTACGATTTTGCGCAAACGTTGAAGCTTATTGTGGCTGTGCTCCCCGGGCTTGCCCAGTGTCTTCAGTTGCCAAATGCCATTTCACATATCGCATGTGTGCCGTTCCGATTACTTCTCAAATGTAGGGCGCCCGCCTGGTACAACATGCTGCAAACAGGAAAATACTTCTAAATGGATCGCGGGTTCACGCCGACATTCCTGGATTCTTATATTCTTTGTCAAGCGTGGCCATTTCATGGAGTAGCGAGTTTATTCAGGCTTGTTTCAACCGCCTTCAAGCAACCACGGAAACCCTTTCTGCGGGCTTCTGTTTCAGATGGGCTTTGTTTTCGCAAATATTTACAGATAAAAATAGCACATCAAGGGACCAGGGGCAGGGACAGCCCCAACGAGTGGGCATCATGCGACAAGTATCATAACTTGGATTCATCCTCGTCGATGTAAATATTTACCTTTCAACAGCGACAAAAATTTTTTCTCCTACATTCGGATTTCGTCGGACTCTCGCTCATTGAAAGGAAAAGAAGTTGTTCAGTTTGTTTTTGTTTTGTTCAAAAAAACACGGGAGGGAGATTTCTTTAGGATATTTGCTCAGTTCAGTGTCAATGTATCGGCCCTATTGCATACATTCATTGCGCTATTTTTGTGTGAATGTCCGGTTGCTACAGCTACACTAAATCCCTTACCGTAACATTACTGCCCATTACCGGTTCGTTTACTCAACATAACAAAATACGTAAAATGCTTAGCAAATGCGTTTTATGCGTCAACTTTTGCAAAATTCGCAACGCTAGTCAAAAAATGCATCATGACGTGTGCTTGTACGAGCTACGTGAGGTACTGCAATAAATTTCCGTCCTAAGAGAGTACACGCTCACCCTCAAGCACGCAGTCCGTACATATACCCGCGGCGTTCACAACGACGCGCAACACACAGCCATTACCTACCAAGCCAAGGCGGTGCCTAAATAAGCGCCACGCCCACCTATTAGGAGTTCCTTCAAACTGTACGCTAGTTCCCCGAATGCAGTGCGTCCTAACAACGCAGCGCTGACGAAGTCATACCTTTTTCGACTTGGTGTCACCACAAACCTATACTGCGACAACTGCGGGTCGCCGGAAACCGTGAAGCATTTGTTGCCGGAATGCTCCGCATACATACACGCAAGGTGCAGTCTTATGCAGAAACTAGAACGCCTCAGCCCAGGACCAATGACCTTGAAAGTACTTCTTGGTCTATGGCCGACTCCACCAGCTCAACCCAAAGTACTGGAGGCGTTACTCGACTATATGGACGAGATTGGCGTTTTTTCAGTGGTTTAGAGTTTAGAAGACAGACTTTTTAATCCCACTACTCACAAAACGAACGTCATTTTTTTTCTGTCTTATTTTATTTCTTCTCTTTCGTCTTCTTTCTTCTGTCCTGTATTCTATGGGCCCTTTTCTTTCCCCTCACCCTTCCCCCGCCGAGTAGCTTGTCGGTGTCACAATTCCGGCAAACATCTCGGCTTTCTCTTCTAATAAAGAGCCTTCTCTCTCTCTCTCTCTAACAACCACGGTGTCCACAACGGTGCGCAACACTCAATCGACAGCTCCAACTCTCATTATGCACAGAAAATGTCTTGCTTCCATAGAACAGTGGATAGGGGGCTCGCTGGTCCTTGCGAAGGTCTGTGTTTCGAAACCCGGCAGGGTAAAATAATTTGCGGTGTTCTTAATAGCGCCCGAACGCGAAATGCGAGAAGCCCGACCCTCCCTGTATACATCTAACGTCATCTATTGGTTGTCTTTGAACACTTCCGCTATTATCGTAAGCAACTGCTAGAAGGAACGTGCTGTTCTTTCTCCGCGTCCCGGGCTTCGACCGTGTAGCACAGGAACGTTTCACGTTGTTTTTGTTCTAAAATGTTCTGTTACGTAGCCGCGTTGGCTTAAAAGGGCTTAGCTTTTCTAGGAGGCCCTTTCCCTTGGCAAAAGCTGCCAATGACTTCGGGATGACCTTTTCTGAGTCCGGTGATATTTACACGGGTCGTATCCAGGTTTGTGGTCGTTTAACTGGTTTATTTTTGAAGGTTTGAAGGTTATCAAAGTTTCTTCATAAATAGACAGCACAAGCAAGGTGGTGGTATCGAAATTCTTATAAGGAATGAATTTCAATGTGAAATAATTTCGGAGCTTTCATTCATAACTGACGATTTTGAATGTCTGGCTCTGGTGTCAAACAAAAATATTTACAGCGTCATGTACCGGCCGCCGAACAGTCAGATAAGCAATTTCATCACCCACTTTGAGCGCCTCTTAAACTACGCGACTGAAAATCATCTTGAATTAATACTTGGTGGTGACTTCAATATCGATATAAAGAAAACTGGCCCAGCGCAGGAGTCGTTCCGCTTAACGATAGAATCAAACGGTTTTGCGATTTGCAGTGAAACGCCAACACGTGTCACACTTCAGACAGAAAGTGTACTAGATCTTTTTATTACCAATACAAACAGTACCGAAGTGTTATCTGGCGTTGTTTGCTCCAGCATAAGTGACCATTTCCCCATTTATCTTTTCTTAGAACGTCATGATAACAGGACGCATGCGAAAGTAGCAGCGACAGCAGGCATTCAAAACATAACACAAGATACTTTGCATTCTTTCCATTCCCATCTCATGAACGAAAGCTGGGCCGACGTATTGTCCTGCGAAACTGCCGATTCTGCGTACGACAAGTTTTTATCAGTTTTTAAACGTGTTTACCATGAAAGTTTTAAAGAAAGAACTTTTAAAACGAATAGTAAAAATCGCAAACCTTGGATCAACGAAGAATGCTTGAGAAGAATAAGACAGAAGAATAAGTTATACAAGAAATTTCTTAAAACAAGGCTAATTTCAGATCTACAAAAGTTTAAGCAATATCGCAACAAGTTGAACTCATTTCTAAAAAACGAAAAGCGGTGTTACTTGCACAGTCAGTTTCAGCAAGATGCCTGCAAAGGCAGTGCAGATGTATGGAGAAAGATTAACAAGCTTCTTAATCTGAAAGCGCACCCCCCTCCTGTCGAAGAACTCGTGTCTCATGGCCACCGTGTGCGCGGAATAGAACTTGCCGAACAATTCAATACATTTTTCAAACAAGTTGTCATGAGAACGCATTGCCCCACAACTAACGGTCATGCAATACCTAGAAACCCCAAAAGCATATTTTTTGAACCAACAGATCAAAGTGAAATTGAGGCAATATTTATTTCTCTCCCGAACAGTAAAACTCGTGACGTTGACGACATGCAAATTGGTCCAGTCAAATACGTAATTAACACTATCGCCCCGGTTCTAAGTTTTATATACAATTTAGCATTATCAACAGGTTGCTTTCCGAAGCTTATGCAAGTTTCAAAGGTTGTAGTGCTTTTTAAAGGTGGTGATAGAAATGAGATGTCCAACTATAGACCCATTTCTATTCTACCGGTTTTTTCAAAAGGATTGGAAAAAGTAATCTATAAAAGACTCGCTAACTTTTGTAACGAATTCGAACTAATAAGGCAGCGCAGATGGCTTTCGTCCCAAAAGGTCTACTGAAACAGCTCTGCTAATGCAAAAAGAAATAATCCTTGACGCAATCGAAAATAAACAACTGTGTATGGGTGTATTTGTAGACTTCTCGAAGGCTTTTGACCGCCTAAATCATCAGACCCTCCTCCAAAAATTAGAGTTATATGGCATCCGTGGCATCGCGTCTGATCTTCTTAAATCATATCTAGAACACAGGTTACAATGCGTAGCAATAGGAAAGAACCTCTCTACTCTTCAACAAATAACCGCTGGTGTTCCGCAAGGAAGCATTTTAGGCCCGCTATTATTTATTCTGTACGTGAATGACATAACATGTATTAGTGACAAACCACATTACATTTTATATGCGGACGACACAACCCTCCTATTCAAAGGCACAGATATACCCTCTCTAATTTCAAATATAAATGGCGTTTTAGAAAAGTTGAACTCGTTGAGTACAGCAAATTCCTTACTCATAAATAGTAAAAAAACGAAAGCCGTGTTATTTCATTCAAGACAGAGTGTTGTTTCAGTGGACCGCAGCATCATAATGGATAACGCTATCACACAGGTCGTAGACAGCGTAAAAACATTAGGCGTTATTTTCCACAAAAACATGAGCTGGGACCATCACATAAACTTAGTCTTAAGTAGGTTAGGAAAATCTGTCGGAATACTCGCCAAAGTTCGCTCCTTCTTTCCATTATCTGTAAAACTCCTATTGTACAACGCGTTGTTTGTATCACATGTGAATTATTGCTTCCTTATCTGGGGCAATACAACAAACTCTAACATACAGAAAATGTACCTGCTCCAAAAGAAAGCAGTGCGCCACATAGCAAACGTTGACTACCTTGCCCACACCAAGGAGTTGTTCACGCGTTTTAAAATTGTACCTGTTCCTAACTTATATAAATTTTGCCTGGCGACGCGTTATAAAAAATTTGTTGCTAATTGTGAAGAAAGTTTCTTACAAATGCTATCCCTTAAACCAAACCACGTAACTTACACGTTTCGAAAGCAACAATTTTGGTACCTTCCATTTTGCCGTACTGAGCATGGACGGCAGATGATAAGGTATGCCTTACCGAGGCTACTAAATGATTTCATATCAGACGGTTTCTGCCTACAAGAAGCTAGTGCTCGCGCTACACGAGAGCACTTCCTGTAACATTTCTTTTACTGTTTTCAAACTGCCACTTGTTATGCCGATTTCGTTTTTCATAGATATTGCTGTTGTGCATTGCTATATATTATGCTCTATTTCTTGTTGACTCAGATAATGTTTGAGTGTCTAAGTAGTTGTGTAATATGGGTTATTTTATAAAGACAGTGTTTTTATCCAATGTTTTACCAATGGAGTGCATGTACCGCTTGTCCCATGAAGCGTCTGTATTGCTGAGGGTGGGAGATGTGCCCTTGATGTATGCCTTGTACCCAAGGGGGGCTCGGGTTTCCTCAAGTGAAACCTGTGCGCTTTTTGCCCGAGCCTACCCGCATCACTGTGATGCAAATAAACTGATTTGATTTGATTTGATTTGATTGAGTGGAGAAGTTGGAAGCGGATCTGCTCCCGGCTACTCCATTTCACCAATACAGGGTCATAGACCCGGCTATACTACTCCACTGTGCACCACACTTTCGTGAGTACTAAAAGTTGTTTTATAGGACGACACTTGAAGCATTCGGACGGAACGTTCCCGCAGCGAAAAATGGCCTCACAGTCCCTTAGAAAATTATTTTGCCGCGCAGATTAGAAATATAAAGCTCATCCTAGCGGCCTATGGAGTGAGCTTAGAATAAGTAGTTAAGCACTTCATGCAACGTACACGTGCAAATGAGAGAGAGAAATAAAGAAAGAGATCGAAATTTCTATTAACAATGGACACGTTCGTCCCACAGGTGGCAGGGCTTGCTCATTGAGATGGGGGCCCACGTGGGCGGCTTTTTCATCTTTCGCTAGACCCTTCTATAAAAAAGAACCGCTAGAGCGTGGCTCAAAAATATGTACATCACGGACAAAAAGGTAGTATGACTGGCATTTATCTCTGCAGGCGCATGTTCCAAGCACGGCTGTCATACTTTGTATTCCCAGAGCACAAAGAACAAAAGCATAGAACGTGATAGCAACTATACTGTGTGGGCACCCGTGCAGCAGACGGCACATGGAGCATGTAATATAAATAGGCTCGGTTGCTTGCAACGCCAAAGTAAAATTTTAGATTTCATCACGAACCGGTTCAGTTTTATGAACCAAGGCGCATGCTCTACCCGAGATCAAAGGGCCAATATTCGGCCGCATTTTATTCCCACACGACTCGACCCTCCTTTTATTATGCTTTTTATGCTTTTGCTACTAAAGCGTCCCGAGGGCACTGGATTTATTGGTCTCTAAGGGCAGACAGACCCAAGCGCTAAGCCCGCCGCGAGTCTCCGCCATAACAATCACCTGAAAATCTGGTATTGTTCATGGCTGCTCTACAAACCGTACACATTGCCAGCACCGGTTGCCAAGCATGAAGACAAACGACACGTGGGCTCTTCCTCTCTTCTTTTTGCACGACGCTGCAAGAGTGGCGGTGCCGCAAAGGGATGGACGTGATTAGGCAAGGCTTTTGAAGCAAAGGTACGCGCACTATTCGGAGAACTCATTGCGCACACCAGACGCACGTGGGCCCACTGAAAGGAAGAAAACAAAGTAAGAAATAGCAAGGTGGTTTCTGACGAAATAAAAGACGCAACGGAAGTTAAGAAAAGGAGATGATGCCCGACGCCAGAATTCAAAGCAGCCAAACTAACCACCGGTGAAGTGCAACGTTTTGCCATTGTTCGAGCTAAGAATGACGCTCCCAAAAAATTTCTCCTACTGAGCGGGAGACCTTGGAATACACGCTGCGCGGTGTTGAAGAGGGCACAGAAAGGAACGTATAAATCTGAGAATACCCGTAGTTACTCAGAACGTCTTGCACGGCGGGACAACTACCAGACGTTTCCCGGGTGTAGTTAATCGGTAAGAAATTTTCCGCATATGAGTCTGCTTACGTACTTTGGAGACGAAAGCCTGGACATACTTATGCACATCCGCTGTACTATTGTTACAGGCAGCGTTTACAGCCAAGCTGTGCATAGATACCTTCCGGCCGTGGTCCATGTCCGTTCGTCTGAGCATAGCTTCGACACGAAAAAACTGCGCCCGCAGCTTGCTCTAGAGGAGCAAGGCTGTCCAGGGCTCGCTGCCCCACTTCCTTCGTCGCAGACTCGCCTGTTGCAACTCACAAGCATTTCCGAACTTGCAGCTGAAATTTTTCCCTGTCTGGCAGGCCCGGATCGTTCTGTCCGCAGCCTCTCACACCTCTCCCACACTGGACCTCGTTAGCACGCGCTACAACGCACGGCACCCGGCTTCGCACACTTAGCTTCTGTAGTGCGAACTCAGCGTCTGTGCTCCCCACTTCAGGCATGAACGCACGTGAACTGGCGAGTAGAAGAGCACGCGAGAGATCACGCCATGAACGCTGAGCAGAGGTTTCTCGAAGGTCGTGCTAGCCGACGCCGGGCGCTCTTCGCAAGGCGCACGCTCACGTGCGCTCGGTATTTTTTCTTGGTATTTGCAAGCCCACGCGCAATTCTGGCAGATTTCGGGCGCTCCTCACGAGGCGCACTATCACGTGCGCTCAGTTTTTTTGGCCTTGTTTTGGTAACGTTATGCGGTGGAACTAAAACCTTAAACACCTCTGCTGGTTAATTCACCCACAGCATCGATGCTGTTTTACGGTTTCAGTATTTTTATTTCAGTTCTGTATCCACGTGTACTAATCAACACGTGAATTTCCCCTTAGGGAACCTTAATCCACCTGTATCAATCTTAAATTATCTTCATCTACTTAAGTCTATCGTATCTATCCTAATCCAACATTAGCAGTAAATAATACCAATCCCTAAACAATGCTTATTCTACCTTAATTCGCATTATTAATTATTGCTTTAAATTACTCATCAATCATCAATTACATTATTAATCACTACTCCCCTCTTATACACGGCTAGCGCGCTTGGAATCGCTTCTGGCCTTCCTTGGGTGACGCGATATTTTTCGTGCCAGATATTGTAGAGTTCGTGCAGACCCCAAGGTCATTAAAGGTCGCCATCTAATGAGACCTATAAGGCATTCACCTTAATAAACTACCCTGCCCCACTGCACCTGCAGGCTGAAACATTACACGTAAAGGACGGAGTTCCCATTACCACCTTATATATGCGGCGACGATTAATTAAACTCCATAACTTTCTCACAAGCTCGAGTTGCAGTTCAAACTGTTATGACGGAAAGGCAAAGTTTGCGCTAGGAGAGTTTTATGGTAGAGTAAGTAATGTATGTCTTCACTGTCAGCGTACAAGCCCAGTGAACAACAAAGTAAGGAAATATCGGTAATGATTCTCCTAGTCGGACGTGATAGTTAGAAATGAGTTATTTGAGCTCTCAAAATCGTTACGTATAGGAAGCTTGCAATGACGCCAGTGTAGAGGCCGGGTTGGTGCACTGCGTGCACTGTGGGAGGTTGTCCACTTATATTCCGTTCTCATCCCCACCACCAGCGCTGACAAGAGTGAGAACGATGCACCAGAAAGGGCGGTGGGGTCGTCTTGTGCAAACCATTTACAGGTGCAACGCGTACTCCCTTTGTGAGCTGGTTACACGACGTTCGAATCCCGGTTAGAACATTTCATGGGCCGAAATTTTACGCTCCGCCAGACCCGGCCCGCCTGCGGCACGGCCCGGACCCGGCCTGAGCCCGACAAAATATTTAGATAACAGCCGCTGCCTGACGGAGACCGACAATGTCTTGAAATGTGAGTCCAATCCCAGCCCGTGCCCGACAGAATTCAATAACATAATGCCGAGCGAAGCCAGATTCTTTTACCTGTTAGCCCGAGTCCGACAGACTATAAACATGAGCCAGAAAAAGTTTCCTGTCTCTAACGTATAGACGTAAGCATAGAGCGAGTAGGCTCGATTTAAATTTCTTTAAAACCTGGACCGAACTTTGTACAACATAAATACCCTGATTTAGAATCTATTTTCGTAAATCTCAGCAAAGTAGGCACAGTCTTCGAACTAAAAGCAGAAAAGGAAACAAAAGGCCACACAGGCCACAAAAGCAGCAAAGGAAACCTATTTGAATAACACACTCCCCAATATGTTAGCTAACAACACCAGACAATTTTGGAGGGTAGTGAATAAAAAAGATACTCGCGAAGTAACACTTAAAGCTTCGGACGGGTTAACCCATAAAGATGACTGCGCTGTTATTCTCAGTGGCACCTTCGCGGCGGCAGTATCGCGTTTACTCAACAAGGGATCAAATCCGGTTTATCAAGCTAGTGGTTATCTCCCGATGGAAGCAATTAGTTTCGACACAGCAGGCGTACAAAAAATAATAGGAAACCTTAAAATCTCGTCTTCCGCCGGAATCGATAACATTACTTCCAAGTTTCTAATAAACGCTAAAGTCTACAGCTCGATAATCCTAACAAAAATATTTGAGCAATCTCTGGAAGCAGGCTGTCTTCCGGATGATTGGAGTGTGGGAAGAATTATTCCATTCTTTAAGTCAGGTGATAAATTTTGTCCGGAAAATTACAGACCAGTATCAATGACTTCGATACCATGAAAAATAATAGAACACGTAATTTATTCGCAGCTTGTAAAATTTTTAGAGGGCAATTCTCTCTTTACCGATTCGCAGCATGGATTTCGTAAAACCTTTTCCTGTGAAACGCAACTATTATCTTTTATTCACGATTTGCATTCTATTCTCGACAATGGCACACCCATTGACTGTATCTTTTTAGATTTCTCAAAAGCGTTCGAAAAAGTACCTCATAATTTACTCATTTTAAAATTACGGAGCCTCAATATAGATGATAACGACCGCGCGTGGGTGATTGCTTTTCTCAGTAACCGTTCCCAATTTGTAACTGTTAATAACTTTGACTCGCCCAGGGTCCCGGTTGGCTCTGGGGTCCCACAGGGCTCCGTGTTGGGACCATTGCTCTTTCTGGTCTATAAAAACGATTTGCCTCTAAACATTACTTCTTCAGTCAGTCTTCTCGCAGATGACTGCGTAATTTATCGCGCAATTAAAGGTCATTCAGACGTACTAGAATTGCAGGCTGATATTTATCGGGGTCAGAAATGGTGTGTGACTTGGGGTATGACGTTAAACGTTAACAAATGCAAGTACATACATGTGAACCGTCACAGCTCTAGTATCAGGGCGTATCAAATTATTAATGTTCTTCTCGAAGCAGGGAATTTGTATAAGTATCTGGGCATACACATAACATCTACATTATCTTGGAAGGCACACATTGAATATATTGCAGCTGAAGCTAATAGCATGTTGGGTACCTTCGAAGAAAT
Source organism: Haemaphysalis longicornis (assembly GCF_048455015.1). Taxonomy (NCBI): domain Eukaryota; kingdom Metazoa; phylum Arthropoda; class Arachnida; order Ixodida; family Ixodidae; genus Haemaphysalis; species Haemaphysalis longicornis. The sequence continues at coordinate 276,966,638 of NW_027526295.1, read as the reverse complement.
TTTAATCAGGTACCCGTTTCCTTGGAACTCTTACTTTACAAAGTATTGGTACGTAGCAAATTATAATATGCAGCATCTGTTTGGGACCGTGGTCATGACTTGCTGATCTACGAATTAGAACGAGTGCAGAATCGGGCAGCGCGCTCCATTTTTTTCTAATTGCCATCGCACCTCGAGCGTCTCATCAATGAAAACCACACTAACATTACCCCTACTGTCTCTTCGCAGTCAAGTGTTTCGGCTGTGTCAATTCCGTAAAATTTACTTAACCAATCCGTTACTCAGCAATAAATTATTGTCCCAACCAACTTACGTTCCCGGTCGCATTGATCATCGCCATAAAGTAGGACTTCCGTCCGCGCACACCAAGTGTTTTCAGGATTCATTTGTGCCAAATACTTCTGTATGTTGGAATCGTCTTCCTTATGACATTGTTGGTATCAAAGATGCTGCTTTATTTAAAGTTGCTGTCACTAATTTTATTTGTACGTTGCCTTAGTTCAACCCTGTAGCAAGCGATGTTACTTGATTGAAATTTTTCTGTTGTATTTTGATTTGTATGCTGTACATGTATGTAGGTACCCAGTCCCCTCTGCAATGCCCTCGGGCCTTGAGGGTAAATAAATAAATAAATAAATAAATAAATAAATGCACCCCGACAATCCCACAAAGTCTTCTGAGAAACGTGGATAATGTTTTTATTTCTTCATCTCTTGAAGATACATGCCCCCTTTCGTTGTACAAGAATTCCTTTCAGAGAAAAATTTCCTTCCACATGTTTCTGTGGACGAACAATATATTGTTCATGGGCTCTTTCTTCAAGCAGGCCGATCTTGCTTGCATGATGAGGCCCGCCGCATTGAAGTTTGGTTTTCTCTTGTTTTCGTACGCTTTTTTCATTTAACCTAAAAGATTGTAGAGCAAACTTTTTGTTATCAACAATTTAGAATTTGCAGCACACGACTGCCGGGCCTCAGGCACTACTAGAGCTGCCTCGGGCCGGCACGGCCCGAAAAATTCTTTGTTCAAGCCAGAGCTCGACCCAGGCCAGAAAAAATGCGTGCTTCCAGGACGGAGGCTGGCCGGGCTCGGGCTTTAGACCCGGGTCCGTGCAGAGCTCTAATCCAGGTTGCTTCACTCATAACTTCGGTGGCGTCTCGTTTCCGCCACTTGTTTATCGCAGTTTGTATCTAGATGCGCGCGCCCATCGAGGTTACAGATTTTCGGAAGGTAAGGTGGGCAAACCGAAAGAGGAAGAGGAGGAAGAGACATTTTGCTGAGCATGATGATTGAAATGTACAGTCATATTGAAGTTGCGTGCATCATCGCGAGATTTCCGGTGCTCTTACTTGGAGCACGGAGCGAAAGTTTGCACAAAGTGTCTTTCTTTTATAGCGAAGCTTAATATGCCTCTCCTCATGACTTTTCGGGCGCTGCTTGCTCGGACGCGCCGCTGGATTTCTTCTACCACCAACAGATGGCGCTCGTCTCCACACATCCTTTCCTCTCGCCGTCGCGGCAGCAACCATTTAAAGCTGAATCGGTCCAAAACTATCGTGATACCGTATACTCGCAAGACTTACGCGCCCATTTTTACTTACTATCTGCACGGTGTAGCCGTAAAACGCGCTGCTGAAGGGCTGGATTTGCGCATAATGCTGGATGGAAAACGGCTTTTCAACTCTCATGCGTGTAAACTACCTGACCAACTTCTGCCTTCGTACACTTGGCGTGATATCTCGGCAGACCAGTGATTTCACTGAGCTATCGTGTTTTTTCTCACACTACTGCGCCCTAATTTTACCTAATCTCGACTTTGCCCGTACAAAATAGAATTGTTTGAGCCCTACGTCATCCCAAAGACTAGAAAGGATTCAGAAGCGCTTCACAAGAATCGTATTTCGTCGTTACCCACCAAGGAGCCATTATGCGTACGGCAAGCCTACGAAGCTTCTCAAATCTGGTCGAGCTATCTACCAGGCACGACCTGACTTTTCTTTTTAATTGCATTCATTCAACATTTGACGGCCCTCGTCTTGTGAGCTCAGTTGATCGGCGAGTGCCAATAAGATTACTACGCCCGCATGGCTGCTTTCATGTAGATAGAACCCTGCTCCTCGCATCGGCTAGCCGATGGCAACATGCGTTTAACAGCCGATTTTTACATTCTATTGTCATTGTTTTGCGATGACACGGCTTAATTTAAACGCTTTTTGAAAAATATAATTTGTCGCATCTACACCTTTCCTTGTGTTCTTGTGCGTCTTACACCAAGAGGACCGCCTTGCTCACGCTTGTCTATGTTAACTATGCAATGCACACGCTGCACACGGCCTCCAAACTCTTGTTCGGAAATCTTTTTGCTGCCTTATATTATTCGCATTCTACTTTGTATATATCTACACATTGATTTTTCCCATTTCTAAATAAATAAATAAATAAATAAATAAATAAATAAATAAATAAATAAATAAATAAATAAATAAATAAATAAATAAATAAATAAATAAATAAATAAATAAATAAATAAATGCACTGCCCCGTATCTCATGGTCGGGTTGGCTAAGTTACTGTTGCTAGGAAAAAGACAGGCCGAGCTGAGTCTTTAGGGAGGTGTGGGCGACACGTGCGCGATTCAAGCGTGGGGACATGGCTATTGCTTCGGTGACCCTTTGGTGACCCTTTACACCAGCCAGGCAGCAACGCAAACGCAAATCGAAGACGTCATCGCCATGCACTTCGTTCCGCACGCACCAAGTGCTGTGAATCCAGGTTATGAGAAGAGCCGTGAAAAAACGGCATCCTTGGTTTTCTCCGGAAACTTTGACGTCGGCCTTGAAAACCCGAAAAACCGGTGGGGTTCTTTTTGAATTTTTTGTTATTTCCAACGTCGGCCTTGAAAAACCGAAAAACCGGTGGGTTTTTTTTTAATTTTTTATTATTTCCAACGGTGTGCAAGGGTCCCAAAGTCAACAGACTGCAACGGGACCCTTGATTAATTAATACAAAATAAAGAATACACAGAAAGCAGCAAAACAAAAAACAGTAACTAAAAACAATGAACACAGCTTAAGCAGCGCTAAAGTAGAATAAACAAAGTGAAGAAATCGGTTAAACAAAAATTGGAGAAAAAATACGTGTTGCACATTGCTAGCACAATACTAATTCAAACAAGGTAAAAAGGTTGACAGCAAAAAATACATTAAGTATACACTTGCATTACACATACAATCTAGCTGAACTCAGAAAACTTGGGCAATGAAATGAACAATAACATAGCAATACAGATCATGAAAACAATACATTCATCGATTCAACAAAAAACGTTTTTAGCAAGTGTTTGAAGGAAAAGAATGATGATGAAGATTTTAGTTCTGCCGAAAGACTATTCCAGAATGAGATAGCTAAAAAAGCGGATGTCATCTGACCATAGTTAGTACGGGCTATGGGTAATCAAAAATTTTCGTAGGCTGCAAATCTGGTGGAGTTGTTTTTTGTAATAGTTGCCTGTCAATAAATTGGTACGATACATTATTAACACGCAGTTGAAACAAAAACGTGGCTATGTTGTAATAGAATAAATTTTTAACCGATTAGACATTATTTTGTCGAAGCAAAACACAGGCGTTAGCACGGAATGAGCTGTTAGTAATGATACGAAGAGCCTGATTTTGAATATGTTGTAACGGTGCCAGATGGCAATCATAAGTGTGACCCCATGCAACAATACCATATGTGATATGACTATGAACGAAAGCAAAATAGTTACCAGCATTACTACTAGCATTCTTGAAGATTTCCACGGCGTGCGTCCTTTTAACGTGCACCCCACTCATTACCTCCCACCTCAAGAACCGGTACGTGGTGCCTTTGAATTCGTCTTCGATAGGAATTCAGACGTTAAAATTTCCTTTTTACGTCTCGTCTTTCTTAATCCACACATCACGGCTTCACTTTACGTCGATTCCTTCCTGTGCGTGGGATCCGCCATTTCTTTTTCTTTAAGTTGACTGAGACTAATATTAGACAAGCGAACACCCAAGTTCTGCTTTGATAAGCTTTTGTAATACAACCAGCGATATCAAGGAAAGTGTACGGCCAATGTCAGGATTTTTTTTGTAACGAGTCTTACCTGTCTGCAAAAGACACTCGCAATAAAGCAGATGACTGGATTTGGTGGTATAATTTCTAAAAGCACTTTTGTGTTTCTGTATACTGGAATCAGGAAAGTAATCTCAACGAGGTATTCACCCTTTATGTTATTATTTCACTGCTCTCAGAATGCATTCCTGTTTCACTAAATTTATATAAAAGGAAGGTTTGTGACGTCGAATGTTAGATTAAAAGTAATATCAAGGTATTGAGAACGAAACTTCTTAAATAAAGTCACGCTTAACGCAAAGGAAGCATTTTTGATCATCCATCAAACCCAAAAAAGCTGTAAAAGATTTTCAACTATTTTTAACGCCATAAAACGGGTCATCCTTGCATCTCTTTCGCCTGTGATAGCGCCAATCTTTTTTTCTCTCCTTAGAGGATTTGCTTGAAAGCCCTTATGGCTGCAATATCTTGCCATGAGAATTCTGTGCTAAGTTGAGAAAGTTGACTTGCTAATAACCTTTTCAATTCAGACTCAACAGGAAGCGTAAGAGAAGTAAATTTAGTGGCTGTCTTCCTGTAAACGTCGTCGAGCGCATAAACTGAGACGACAAACCAGGATCCGGTAGTTTACTTGTTCATAAAGGGAAATAAGACCCATGGTTTACGGGCAAGCGCTCCGCGTTTATGGTCGTGTTGACAGTGCGCCGGCTGATTGCTTATAGGGAGGGGGCTTTGTCGTGGCTTGGAGCCCCCGAACAGTGGCAGAACGTCCCTTACTTCCAATTTACGAGGACCGGAATCACATAAAGTCCATTGACAGCAGTGCGTACGCTGTAAGATTAAATTACGTGATTCGCGCCATTGTTGAAAAAAATGTTGTTCTTTCGTTCCTTTAAGCTTGCAACGCTTTATATCGCATCATGGGGCCCACTTTTTTGTATTGTTGTATCACGGTATCAAAACACATTTCAATGAATGCCGGTATTATACATAACAATGGGAATGGCATGTTAAGTTATCTGCCCGTAACAGAGAACTGCTTTGCGCTTGCCAGATGCAGAAGCTCCAGTAGAAGATTTCCTTTTTCAGGTAAATAAAACATGCCGCGCAAAACTGGCGTCAAGTATACACAGTGCCGACGCCGGAAATCAACGTAAGCGGCATGTGTAATGTACACTTTCCAAACAATGATAAGCAAGTAAACCCGTTGTAAAAGACACTCGAAGGACAAATCAACTACAGTTTTTTTTTACACGGGGGCGTTCATAAAGTCAGCATTATTTGAATGACCCAGAAAACATTAGGTGATGGGACTCGAGGTAGAGACTAATCCTTCTCTGCTCGTCACTCCTTCCGCCCTCCTCCAGCCCCCCTCCCCCAAGGGCAGACACTTTTGGCACTGATGGATGATCAGTTGTGCACCATCTCTAGGAACTCCTCGTGTTGAGCGGTCAGCCACGCTTAAATCATCTGCGCCATTTCACGAGAGAAAACTTAAGCCAGGCCACTGTCACCGTACACCGCCACGAGCTCGCCATGACTGTCCTTGACATGGTGCCCCTTCAAATGCACCTGAGAGTGGGTGACTGTACATGCCTCAACTTTCTGTACGGAAGCTGGCCTTGTTGTTTCCACGCCCCAGCCATGTTCAGATGCCTACTTAGAACGCAGTTTTTTATGTTTCGTTAAAACAAGAGGACATCCGCTCATTTCGATCCGCTTGTGTCAGCTTGTTTCGAATGTATAATATCTGTAATACCAACGTTACGAGCGCCCTTCGCAAGTTAACAACGTGTTATCCAACGAGATGGTCGACAGACGACCTCGAAACAACAAGCGTACCTTCAAACCTCAAGGACAGTCGCTAGTGTGTTCGTGCGGAACACATAGTAGCTACCAAGTAATGCGGGCTCAACGAATGATGCGGGCTCAACGAATGGGCTGCAGAATAAAGCGGTAAGTGAAATGAAATAATGCGTGAAGAAGAAGCATTACTTTTTCAGCAGTTTGATTTGTTAGAGGGTCTCCAGAGGGACACATCCGGGAAACTGCCATTTATTGTGATGCATTCGAAAATCTTCATGGGATTACACTGATAGTCTCTGTCCGTTGAAGGCTCTTTCCCTGAGAACTTCAATTCTACATGGTACTAAGAGATTTTCTCAGGATTCTCCGTTACGTAAGACCATTAGTCTGTGTGCTGGTTTTCCCGCACAGTGCACAAGCAGATATAATTGATATGTATAGGGCGGCACGAGTTGAATACGGAGTTTCCACTCCAGGCACCTCCGATAAAATTTATATATTTATTTCGTAACCTCAGAACGCAGAGGGGGCTCAGGGCTGAGAGCGCTCGTTAGAGGGCTGCGGTTCTTTTAGGGAACATTTAAGCTTTAGCGTATGCATGCCTTGAGAAGCTACGAGCGCTGGCAGCAGACCTGAACTTGAACCCCGCCACTGAGCTTTGCTGTCCTTCTGCCCTTCTCACGGAGAGCGCCGAAACCTAACAAAGGGGGATGGGAGCGCTTGTCCCAAGCACCCGTGTCGGTCGCGAAACGAGGAACCACCACATGCGACGCGGCAGGATGTAATGCCTCGTTAGCGAGCGTATCGGCCAACGCAACAAACGCGCCGTGCCATTCGCAATCAAGAAGTAAAGTTTTGGGGCGGATCTGGGGATTAAGGCTCGACAGCCAATAAGCCCGTGAGCGGACTCCGCAACAAAGACCTTTTTCGCCCATTCTGTACGTTGTGTTGTGCTGGTGCCGCAGGGGAGCGGCAGGTCTGTCAAGCTGTCCGTTTTGGAGACAGCCTTTTCGGCCGGCCTCCGGCATCCTGGGCTTTGTATACGATGTCAATAAATTTCATTGTTCATAGTTGCACCAGCAAAATGACAAAGGCAGACACGTTGGTGACCTTGGCTCAGCCCCCGCGTTTTGTTCTTTACGTTCCGCGTTAATTTATTGGTTCCTTATTTGTTTACTTCATTGTTGTAAAGTTGGGGCCCACATATGATATCAAAATGTTGATTTTCTTTCTGTTTTGACAGCAATAAAAATATTACAGCCGCTGCTTCAGCAGGAATTAAATGATCCAGCATCTTTGCTATCAGCAATTAATATTTTTTTCAGTGCCAATAACAGAAACTTGACAAGCAGTATGAAGAAGAGTAGCTTTGTTTATGACTTGTCTTCAAAACTTCCTTTCAATTTACATTTTCCGTCCTCAACTTAAGATATTGTACTTCTAATTTCGTATAATTGGTGGCATGTGGTTTGAGGTTTTAAATGCAATTGCCATCTCGCAATATCGCAATTCTCAACATGTTTATTAAATTATGCATACAGGTGGTAGAAAATGTCGATCGAAGGCGTTTCTCTATTTCCGTATTTGTGGCTACGTGAAAGCCGCAGAGTACGTGCCCCAGCTTTGGAATCCCACGATTTTTGTATTATGTATTCGCCGCAAAATCACGTACTTCGCTCGGGTACGCATTTATTACCATCACCGATGATGTTCGAAGAAGCCATGTCCGAAAATTTCCGAAGAACGTTGACACTAATCGCAAGATTTTTCGCTTTGTGAACTTTCGGGTGACAGACTATTCTCTAGCTATTGCCCTTTGTTGAAATATTGAACCAACTTTTTGTTCGACATTTAAACGATCCTAAGTGCATAGTCACCTTAACTTACTCTGTGACAGGCCCATAAAATCAAGATAATCAAATACGAGATCAAAGCCAAGCCTACCTGACTCTACAGAAACCACCCGCACTGGAGTTTGTGGGACGCTAGTTAGAGGGGCACGAGGGTCGTGTTGAATACAAATGATTCCGTGGATGGCAAATCATTACAGTAAGCAATTCTGGAGTCCCGTCGGTACCGAAGTCCGGAGCCCCAAATATTTCGACAGAACATTTAACAACTGGAAGAGTGTGTCTGTCTATGCCAGACCCGCGACAAGTTGCGGCGCTCTTCTGGTTTGACTTGCAAGAAAAGCCATACGTCTCCTTGTCCACAGTGAGCTGTGAATTCCATGTTCGAAAGGTTTTAAGCTCATCGGACAGGTGTTAACAAAGCTGTTCCCCTAGTACTGCTGTAGACGACTTGTCTGCATCGCTAGAACAGATATCTTACCAGAAGAACCTCCTAACAGCACATCCTTTTAACAGGGGAAGCCGGGCCTGACCATTTGGGGGCCAAAGCTTCAAGCCCTGTTTTGCCGCGAGCCCCGGATTCGGCAAAGGCTCGCCGCATCCCGGAAATGGAAGGCTGACCACATCCCCGTACCATTTCGCTAATTTTCATTATTACTTCTCCACCCAAAAAACCTTCCGTTCACCCGAACAGCTGGGAAAGCAGCGGTGGGATATTAATGTGTAGCATTCTTTGCCGAGTACCCCCCAGCCAGCCAGGGGCGTGTAACGCTATGCCTTTCCACAATAATGCAGATATCGCGGAAGTTCCACCTGTAATTATTATACTAGCGTAAATTGAGATAATTGGTCGAAAAAAATTTTGAATAACAAAAAAGGAAAATATTTAACAAAGAGCAAAAATAACGATCCGTGTAATGCGCTGCCTTTCCACAATAATGCAGATTTCCCGAAAGTTACACCTATAACCGTTATAATATCGTAAGCAAAGATAATTGGTCGAACAGAATTTTGAAAAACCAAAAATAAGAATATAAAAAAATAGCGAAAGTGGCGGACCGTGTAACGCCTTTCATCTACACAAAAATGCAGATTTGGCGGACGCAACAACTGTAATCGTCATAATAGCGTAAATGAAGATATTTGGTCCCGAGAGAATTTATAATAATGGCTGTAAAGAACTAACACTCCAGACAAGCAACATAATATTGCTAGGCATTAGTAAACAATTCTCTGAATTTCTGCTTATTTCTTCCACACGCCCTTTTTTTTATTCCTCTGTGCAATCTGTGCCCGCGCACGTCAGGCATGGAAGAAGAAAAGGGCCGGAATGCGGAAAAAATGTCAGACCCATACGTAGAACGCAAACTTGACGTACTATACGCAATTCCGCCAGCCTGCCGGATAGTCTATCTGTGGCCCATCAGCCGGTATGCCAATTAGGAATGATTGAGCACGAGCTTTCTTTCAAGAACAAACTTACAATGCGCTCGCGTCCAAGCCCATTGCTCCGTTCTCACGTGCGAGAGAAGACATTGCTGGTACACGTTTCCCTTAATAGCGGGAAAGAACGCCACGCAAACAGGTGGAAGCTTTTGACGTAAGAACCAGAGCACAACAGTGCATTAGCGATGCGTCCATGCGTATGCAGGCTACTTAAATGCGATGTCGAGAATTTTTACATGTAGGGCTTCCCTGTCTGTTCTTTGCGCTATGATTGTCTTATCTTTACTTCGAATGTCAATCGCTGGGCTTACGTTTATGCAGAACTGTCGAAAAAGAAATCTAGTTGAAAGTTTGAGTTTTTCGCGTCTCCTGCTTTAGTGCCCGCCGACTGTTCGACTGATCACATACCGCGTGGAGCAGTTTTAATCAACAACTCAACAGCTTTTTGTAACTCTGCTCTTAATAACCTATACGCCTCGAACTTCGCGATCGCTGCGCCGCCTGCCGCCGCTTCTCCGCGGTGCTTACGGGATGTTTGCTGCGCAGCTGATAGCGGCTTATGCAGTGTTTTGGTTCTCTTTCGCTTTTGTTGCCTTTCCGCACCCTAAACATCTTGTTATGGTGATGTCTGCAAGCAAATAGTACGTTTAGGGCACTTAAAGAAAATTACGCCCACCTCCCCTCGCGGGAACCCTGGTGTGATGCGACGCTGAGGAGGGTTCAAGCGCAGGCGGAGAGCAACCGTCGACCGAAAGGCCGCCGGAGAGCGGCACACCGGTTATATGCGCAGCGCGCCTGAAGGAGAGGAGACCGCGGAGAGAGAGAGTACTGCACATGCGCAGCACCGCGCGCAGCGGCGCCCACCGGCGGAGTGAGAGGAGAGCGCGCTGGGCCGCACACACTCTCACCTGGGCACGCGCCGGCGCCAGTGCATCTGCCACGGCTATGACGCAACACAATTCAACACAATCCACTTTAATCCAATCCAATCCAATCCAAATCCAATCCAATACAATCCAAGTTAAGCCAAGCCAAGCCAAGCCAAGCCAATCGAATCCAATCCAATGCCCCTCACGAGAGAGTGTTCGCTATCGGAGAGGAGAGCGGGAGAGTAGCTGCGGACAACAACGGACGCACGCAGGAAGGACAGGGCCGCCGACAAGAGATGCTCTGAGCGTCGCATCTAAAAACAGCGGCTTCCTGATTAGAGTTGTTATAGTGCTCGAACGCCAATAAGAGATAAATGGGGACGCGGTACTGCGCGCTTCTTCGCCGCTCTTACGGGCGTCGGCGACTGCAGCGGCATATCACCACTGTCACCTCCGAATATCTCAGGCGAAAGTGAATTCTATTGACGTCTCGTTTAGACCTGATATTGGCACAGTGAGAGGTTGGTTTCGTTTTGAAGCGCGATCAACGAATTCGGCCTTGTTTTGAATGTATACGTCGTACAAAAATATCATTTGGGGAGGTGATTACCTAATACCTGACAATAACTTGTGCCTTTTATATAAATAGAGGCCACGTGACCACGTTAAGTATATTACAAGTCTGTGGTTCGTTAAATATGTGCCCACTGCGCCTGATAGCATGGACCAAGGAGAGTTAATGAAACCACGGAAAAATAAACGGTCTGCCAAGTTCAGAAGCAATGCAATAGCTCGTGCGGGAATGAAAAAAACCAGTGCAGCTTCGCAAATCCTACGTTCGTCTTACCTTAAGCAAACTTTAACTCACTAGACCATCTAGATGTGAAATGCACTTATATTTTTCAATACAGGGAGCAGTAGGAGAGGCCGCTTAGATATCGTTGTGTACAAATGCGGAGCTAAATCAAGGAAAGACCGTTTTAGTAAATCACATACAAGCTGCGCGTTCACCTTTATTTTGTTTTTCGACTTTAACGAACAGCTGATAACTCGGTGGACACATGTTTTGAAGTATACAGTAAGGAAGTTCACAAGCGATACAGGGTGTCGTTGGAACAGTGTCGTATCTGATAAGGCCCTCTGATTTCACTTCTGTGCTACATTCTGCAGGCTCACTGCAGCTGTGTCATATGATGATGTTCTAAAGAAGCGTTTAGTGACCGCCGCGGATATAAACGAAGTATATATGTAACCGATGGCTTTATGGGGAAGCTCACCTCGTGACAAGAGGACCCAGCCGTGAGTACTCTGTGCTGACTCTCGCATGTAATTTTGCATTATCCATCGTACTTATAGCGTAGAATGTCCTTGATATTATTCCACATTGGCTTGTTCAGGTTAGTGATCAATATCCGAGATATGAAGCGTAACTGGCGGGCTGTCAGGTATGAGTGCTCCGCTAGAATATGAAAGCACATGAAACCGATTTACTTCGCAGTGTGTAGCCATAGCATGAGCATCTGAACGAACGCTGCTTACGGAGGTAGTGTTAGTAAATTTCAGGGCAGTGGAATTACAATCAGCTCCATGCATATATCCCGGTTTCGTGACGCGGGCTTTTGACACACACACCTGGCGTTTATGCGGACCGAATGTACCACAGTAAGATCGCGTCAAAAGTATTTTCACTCTCGTAAATAAACCACTTTGCGAACAGAGTGACTGCTCCACATAAATATGTATTTCCAACGCATACAAACAGAAAATATCAGTCGCGAAATTGCCTCAAAAGCAACGGCGACAGTGGTGCGCGGGCCGGCGACTCCCGCGACTGCTTTCTAAACAGGCCGCTAGGGGGATATCGGTGGCGCCCCCACAGGCAGCGCTCAAAGCGTATAGCGCACAGACAGACCGGAAGCCCGGCTGTCTTTGCAATAATTTCGGCCTACACTCGGGAACAATATCTTAAGAGGCCCGTTTGAGATCTGGCGCTGCAGCCGATTATTTTCCCGCCTAAGGCCATGTTCCGGTATCGCTATCTCGGGTGCGCCCCTCCTTTGGTGCATAACATGCCCGTGAACCCCGCAAGCCACCCTTGGTGTCGCAGCCTGGGCTTTAAGATGCGCTTGTGTTATTCTCGCCACTTTTCAGCGGGCGTGCCCTAGAACGAGGTGTGTGCACGAAACTGCTTCAGTTTGTGTTTGTTTACCACTGAAGGGCAAGAGCTATACGAATTCTGTCCTCTCTGTTCATGGTCCGTGTCTTTACTGTGCTTAATCTTCTCCACGTAATAATCAACCAACTCACCTAACTACTTCTACCGTGTCTTTGTTGCAAGCCAGCCCTTAGTAGGCTTTATTTTATGCTAGCTCCTGCGTCATGCTGGTTCCAATGCCAAATTACGAAAAAAATTGTTCGCCATCCCGCCCAGAGAAAGTGGATGTCCAGCAAGGCTGTTGTAAACAACTGCAAATGGTGATGGAGGAGGGTATGAAATGTTTCTCGGTGTCTCGGCGGGCTTCTCAGGTGCACTGGGATAGTGTCATTAGATAAGGGTACAGAGTATCGGCACTCTCTTCTACTGTTTCGGGCCGCCGCCATGATCATTGGTCAGTTCGCATTACGTGCATTTGTTTACATTGCGATGGTTCATGGGCGCCGCCATTTTGTTGTTTGTGTGTTTTAGTCGGTCAACTCTGGTTAGCTTAGCGTGTCCTCCCTGGTCTGCGGCTGTACGCGACTGACGTCGTTGCGAATGCGAATGAAATATAATACGTGTAACAGCCTTTTAGCAGCAGGATACGCCGATTTGCCGCCTCCCCGGTAGTGTTGCTAACAAACGACCCGGTCGAAGTTGACGGCGAGGCCGTAGATGCGGCAATCTCGCAACACCGGTAAACGCCGAAATGGCCGTCGTCGCTGATTTGCGGGCTTCAGTGGCGGTACTCTAGTACCTTATCTAGTGACGCTCGGCTTCTCTGGCGGCAAATGCTGGGTCCTGCCTAGCCTGCAGCGCACGCGCTCGGCGTCTTGGGCAAGAGCCGCTCTGTTTAGTGACACTAGTCGTGCCTAGCCTTCAAAGATAATCGGCGAACATAGTCTTCACCAGGAACACATGGTGGGGAGGTCCCATTGTTCACAGGTGCCTTACCATCCATAATGCGGCTTCGATGCCTTTTTTGTGGTTTGCCTCAAGGATTTCTGAGCTCTATGCTGTATGCCCGATTAGCCTGATGTATGCGCTCGGCGTCTTAGGCCTTGGCGCCTTGGCGTTTTTTGCCCAAAGAGGTCGCTTTTGCCCACGGCGATGAAACCATTCTTGGAGGAAGAAAGTAGCGATATGCAGTTTTGCTGTAAAAAGAAATCAACTACCCCTCTATAGAAACCGCAATGATTGGGGAATGCGAAGCTCTCCAAAATCAAGTCCACCACCAAACAAATCAACTTAGAAGCGAGCGGACACTATTGGTCGAGAGTCTGACGTAAGACTGGGCGCTTTTTATGCGAACACCTGTTTCTTATCGGGCGGTTTACAGCATTGCGAGTGTGCTCTCTAGTTCAATATTTATACGTACGGGCATTCCACGGTGTTCCCTAGCGTTCAACCATCATCGTTGTTGGACGGATGGAAGCATTTTGCTTAATTTTGCACGTCCTTGCACCACTCTCCAAATCCAAACTGCTCTGGCCGTGCCAGGACGGCGCAATCGGATAGACGTCGGCTTCATAACGCGAGGGACCCAGACTCTATTTCACTCACGGGAAGCGTTGTAATTTTCAATTTTCTTCACTTCACCGAGGATCGTCGTCATTGTTAGAGAAAGTTGGCTTTCCTGAACTGCGTTTTCAGTTGGTTACCGACATCAGTGAAACGATGAAAGCTTGGCTTGGCTTTAATAGCAGGAATAGGGCGTCAACGATTAGTGGTCGGTGGCTTAAATCCTTAAGGACGCACCATCGCTCATACTATTTGTGTCCTTCACTTGCTCAAACACTTCATCTCGGCCCGGAGGGTATCACACTGACAGCTCCATTTACAGGCAGGCAGGCAGGCAGGCATGCAGGCAAACAAGCGGGCGGGTGGGCGGGCGGGCGGGCGGGTAGGCAGGCAGGTAGGCAGGCAGGCAGGCAGGCAGGCAGGCAGGCGGGCAGAGCAAAATTTTTACGTTTACGGAGCCCAAGAAAATGCACCATCTTAAATTATCGCATGAAAAAAAATTAAGGGCAATATGAAGGCGGATAAGAATCCGCTGTCTCGTCTGTTTTTTTCTCGTCCCGGTGTTATTGCGATCATATTTTGTTTCGACGAAGCACGTACATACGCATACAAAAAAAACACCATGAGCTGGGCTGGCGCGTACTTGTTTTCTACGCTAAGCCGTCACGGTCTAATGGAGTCTAAGGATTGACAGCCCATGACGTCTCGCCCGGATGTTGCCTATACCTACGACGAGTAAAGTCAGCGTTTCACTGGTCTTGGATGCTGAACTCTAGAGCTGTTGGTAGAGCACTGCGATCACAAGTTACTTCTGCCACCGACTCGCCGAGACAAGACATATCGCTACCTCAGGCCAATTTTAGTCTTACTCTTGTTCGATTTTTTTTTTAAATGTAACAAACACGACCTTCCACCCCGTTCACGCGTCAGCCTTCAGGCACTCTTTATATATATACCCGGGTAAAAGATCAATCACTAGCGCACACATGCCTTCTTCCCTCCGAAGCGATCAGTTTTTAGCCCTGTCCTCGTCGGTGTTGCCGGGATGGAGTGGGAGAGTAGCGCACTCAGTAGTCCCGGGAATCACATTTAAAAGAAAGATGTGATGATGTAGTGGGAATTTTCGCGATGAAGCCATAGCTTTGATTATTCACATGACCACGCAGAGGAGAGAAGTGCTAGAGGACACCAGGTGCCCTTAGGGAGTACAGATAACACAGCTCTAATGAAGTCGAGTTCCTCCTTTATTGCCTTTACTGTTTAAGGTTACGTTGGCAATGTTTATATTTTATATCTCAGAACCTTGAATTGAGGTCCTTGCTACCACGTGTTGATTACTCGCTACCACTCCATCTTCGGTACAGGCAAAAAAAGGGATTGATAAATAAATTCGAGAGAGCCATGAAAAAAGTTTCTCTTTCCTTCCAAACCCCGTCATAAATGGTTAAACAGGGAGAGTTTCACCTTTATTTGAAGTATTTCACAATAACACAAAAACAAACAAGGTTTATTAGAATTTCTGATTATGTTCTATGGTAAATGTGCCTTGAAGCGGGGCTAAGCACGCGTGTGTCTAATAAAATAGGATGATGAAATCAAAGCCTGACTGTTCTTAACGCCACTTGTTCCGTCCGTTTTGCCTTAGGTGAGGTCCCAGTGCGCAAAGGTAGCTTGTTATTTTTTTTATCCAGCCTGTTTTCTCTGCAGTATTTCTCGCCAAGCACCGACCATAAAAGCTCCAAGCCATGCTTTAATAATCATATATTTGTATGTTAATGCTCATTTCCACATTGGCGTAGTGACGTGTTTGTTGCAAGCTTTACACACTGTGTGAGTTCACAATCTACGGTGCCATCGCGTGATGGCTGTATACAAAAAACCCCCTTGAGACACATAAGTATCTTTACATGCTTTGAGGGCAAAAGCCTGGTGACACTTACTAACATCGTATTTATTGCTACATCGTATTTGCATCTCTTTCTTCCCTTTCGTTTCTTTGTCCTTCGCGCGAATCACGCCAGCGAGCAGATTGGCACACATCGCAGCTACCAGAATCAGGATTCTGAATGCTGGTCCGCACTTGATTTACTCACGTTCTGTCATATTTCCAATTCAAAGTTTTGTGAATTTCGGAATCGCGGGTAAATTTACCCCTAGAAGCTACCGATTCCTCGCCAATCCCATACGTGCTCATGCGCCACGATGAAAGTTACAAAATCAACGACTCCAACCTTTGTTCTACTGCTCAAAACGTGACGGGATATCGCAGTGGTGGGCCATCGGGCTGCTAGTGTAGAGGTACAAGTTCTAATCCTGTCAGGTAACACATACGTTTTTTATAGAATTAGTCTTTACAGGGAGGGGGGTTCTTGATTTTACAACAACTACTACAACAACAACGATGGTTCTTCGCAGAATGCAGCACTTTAGGCGTCGTCGCTGCGTTATGCGGTTTGCCGGGACCGCGTGCACACAGGCAGTTACACCGGGTCGTTCTCAGAACAGCCCGCAACCCGTTTACTGTTTTGTACAGCGCGGAGTAGGCTGTCACGCGTAAGGAAAGAGCGCCTCGCTGTGGTGCGGTCGCTTGCGTAAAAATATATATGAGCGGCTGTGATGTGTGTTTTTCTATAATCCTAACAACAAATTCCGTACTCGAGCTGACCCACATACGTATTTGGCTGAGCCTCAACGTACGAAAATAGTGGCGTACGCAAGGTTTCGTTTTGGTGGGGGCCGGACACACACACACAGAATATGGAGACATACAACACGAAAGAAAAAGGTTTACTTTCGCGTTGAAAGTCACCACAACTCAGACGCAGCGAACTAGCACCCGTAGAGACTTCATTCGGTCGTTTTCGCTGCGCCTACTATTTACGAATCTGTCGGGTCCGGTGAGGTGCGCGATACTATGCGTGTTCACGGTCTGGTAGCCAGCACCTGAGCGTATACAGTCGGAGAAGAACATCATTTGTGTCCATTGTTAGCCCTAGGCGTGCTATGGGCCAAGAACAAGGAAGCACGTCACGTCTCGGTCCGGGTGATCTCCTCCGCGATCCCAACGATCGTCGCACGCGGCTTACGACGGACCGATTGCTGTGCGCAATGCTTTCTGTTCACGCAATGGCCAGCTCGGTCTCCTCATGTGCACCCTTCGTTTTTTTTTTCTATTGTATTATCCTGCTCGCCTCTTCGCAGCCATAAAAACGTCTATGACGAAAGGAGTTGGGCCCGTTGGGCCCGTTGGTCCCACCTTTTAGTTCCCAAACTTGCACCCGTCGTCTCCCGGCACAAAAACAGTCGCCATCCAGGTAAACCAGAGAAAACCAAACAAACAACAAAATATACAAATGGGTATTACCGTACCTCTGCCCCCCCCCCCCCCCCTGAAATATATCAGCGTTATCGAAGGAAGGGTGAGCTGCAATAGCGCAGCCACCTTTCATGTGTGTGAAAAAAGAACTTATTAAAATCTTACACCATGACCATCTGTAGGTAAGTGCTACGCGGGTCGCCGAAATGCCGGTATTTACAATTTCTTACACGAAGATGAAAAAAAACATACCAGAACAAAATGATTTCAGCAGTACTTCACACCCCTTGACTGGTACAACAGCTCACTGCTACAATTTACCATTTACGATTTGCGATTTACGTTGTACGTTTCCCCTTATCCGCAAATTAAAGGCTGGCGGAAATTAACGTGTCGCTTACGGAGCTCAGCAATGGTCACGTTGGCTAAAGGTGAGGGATCAAGTCTAGTCGGTGTCAGACGCAGGGATGGTCTAATTCACTTAAATTTGACTAAATTAGCATAAATTTGGTCGTTAACTATAAATAATATGAGCGTCTCGTCATTATTTTTAATCAACAGATGGACCTACCCCTGCCAGGTATGCCTACAATTAGTTCTGTATGACCCAAAAGAAAAAATATGTGTTAGTTTCGGGTGACACCAACAAACGTGGGCACATTCATAGCGTTAGAAATATCGGGCCAACAAGACAGTGAGGGCAGATTGCTGGGGCTAACTCTTTTGCATGCATTGACAGCACGAGGAAATTCCGAATTGTTTAAAACACCACATCAATCTAATTATGACCAGAAAAATTCACTGTCGCCGTAATGATATAGATTGGTCTTAGCGGCCAATCGCATTATGAATTTTTTCCGAGATATCAACATTAGATTGACCGCTACAAAGCAACTACGGTGAAGTTGACTTTGCCGCATAGCGAGTACGTCAGCGGACGACGAGACGAAAGAAATCCAGCAAACGCTCGTATGCAGCTTTGCTGGAAAATTCCGCTGAGTTGATTCCGGACAAAAGCGAATAATTGCTTTTCCGTTTGATTCCTCCAGGCTCAGCGCCATTCCGTCTGAATGTCATTCCGGTGAATAATGCCGGAGTCGTTCCAACACCGGGGATGTAATTCTGCAATGCTGGTGTTTACTATGCGGATGCACAATCGTAAAGCAGTGTACCCGCGAAAGCCTGTACTGTTCCTTCACATTGCGTGATGCACACCATTAAAGATCCCAGTGTGGCATACATTTATCCGGGCCCCTTCGCTACGATGCGCCTGACAGACCAGGCGTAACTACGGTGCGTTAAACCAACAAACGTTTTGTAGAGGGAAGTTCTCTTGGGGAATATAATATGTGCCTGGCTCTAACGAAAGATTTTAGCGCACGTGTCTGCGTCACGAAGCATCACCATATTACGGGCTGCCCGGGGACCGGCGGATGACTCGTGCCTCAATATAACGTGATGATCCGGAATAACATTAAACGGAATCAAGATCGCACTCTGCGCAACCGTGTAAAGGAAAAAACAGGGTAGGTAAACGCAATATTGCTCCTCAAGGGCCCACAACTGAAAGTTTTGGACGACAACGCCACGCTTCTCCGCAATACTCCACATCACAGAGACTAGCAAAACCCTCGCTCCTAGATAGCATCAAAACCGGAATATTGCCGCCCCCACTACCACAGACAATGTATCACACGCAGACGGACAGCTAACGTTATTTTTAAAGTGCTAAAACGTTTACGAAAACATGGCTTTAACCTTTTCAGCACCGAAGTGGTTTTAAAACGTGGTAATGTTCCCTACAATAGGTGACGGAAATATCGGTGCAAATATAGCCACTTACTACATGAGACAACATTTAAACTGGCTTAAGAAACCTTTCTCTCTCCCGCTTCCTTCTAAGTCCGGTCATTATCTGTGTACTTGCGTTGTGACACCACAAAAAGCGAAACGCCGCTGTTGGCCTGTTTCCTTCTAGTTGCAGCACCTAAAGCATTCGATAGCAACCTTTAGGAATGTCACTTTAAGATGGAAACAGCGGCTAAAGAAAGGTAATGGCTGCAGCTTGCAAGTCATAGAGAGGCGTTCTGTGCCCGTAATAATTACATTGATTGGCTATAGGTTTTAACGCGCCGACGCTACACAGGCGCGCCATAGTGGAGTGCTCCGGATTAATTTTGACCACCTGGGGTTCTTCAACGTCCGCCGAGATCTCGAACACACGGGCGTTTTTGCTTTTCGCCTCCATCACAACAGCGGCCGTCGCGGCAAGGCATTGAACCCGTGACCATGGGCTCTCGCAATAATAACATCTCTGGCAGAGCTTCATATATACCACGAGGAAAATTGAGAAAACGTCAATCCCCTTGCGACATTTCATTAAAAAGCCAGAAATTCGCATTCAGGGATCGGCCCCATGCTCCAATGAAGGAAGGACGCAAATTTCGGTTCCTTTTTTAATTGCCATCGGCATCAGCTGCGTAGAAATTCTTAGATGTTCTCGATGCTTCCCAATGAAATACGCAGCACTACGCGAAGGCGCTGCTCGTGGAAGAAACCCTTTATCGTTTTTTTCCCCCAAACTTCTTCTCAAAATGCCAAATGTTTTTTTTAGAACGTAGGCAACTAGCTCATCCAAGTACTGAGATTAGGTGGCCACAAAGAACCGCAGGAAAATCAGATAACTGATTTGACTGCCACCTATGAGATCACCTCGAAACTCGCTAAAAAACGTTTCTGCGCATCATTTGCATACTCGATTGACGCCACTAGACTGATATCCCAGCTATTGCCCAGGTTCCCTTCAGTTTCATTAATAGGTGTGTTTGATGGCCACTTTAAACTAATCCCAGCAAGAGCAAAGCTGAAACTGGAAGACGTATCTGTGCAACGAACCAATCAAGCCGTGCCGTTCTGCGCTGACGACCACTACAACTTTCGTGGTGCTTCCAGGCACGACGGAAAAAGTGAAGCGTTTATCGGCAGTGTTTTAGGCTCCTTTGAAATATGAACAAGTGTGCGATGCGTGTTAACCGGGCAAAGTGGTCAAAAGTTGTTTTAAAGCAGTTTTTTCTGCAAGTCCCATGCTGTCTTGACACCACGAGAACTCAGTAAAAAGTGTGAAGGATTTCACTGTGAAAGGACAAGCCACGAAAAATTTTAACACAAAAGTGTTTCATGCCGGGATACATCAAGATTTTACTAGCGCCATATCCGTCACAGAAATGACGCCAGTACAACGAACACAGGAGAAACGAGAAAAAAAGGTTTTATTGATTGATTGATTGATTCTGGGGTTTAACGTGCCGACGCACCGCAGGCGATGAGGCGCGCCGTAGTGGAGGGCTCCGGATTAATTTTGACCACCTGGGGATCTTTATCGTGCGCCGAAATCTCGTACACGCGGGCGTTTTCGCTTTTCGCCTCCATCAGAAAAGCGACCGCCGCGGCCGGGAATCGAACCCGCGACCTCGTGCTCAGCAGCGCAACGCGGTTTTATTGACGCGAATGGTGCTGCCGTCTAGGAGAGGTGAAGCAATGTAGTGCATCATGACTCTAACGAGCGCCAACAGCTGGCGCCTAGATCGGGCAGCGCAAACTGCGTCATTTGTCGGCGCGATGGCGCTGCAAAAAGGGAACAACGCTGACGGGCGAGGGATGTGAACGTGGCTGATTTGGTGCGAAGAGAAACGCCAGCGGGAAGCGTAATGTGTTCGCGCGTTCATGGTCCAAGCTACGAACTTTGCCTCTCACGTTCCACAAGCTGAGCTCGTGGCCACGCAACCGTCTGCCGTGTACGCCACGAAGCAGGACCGAAGTGGTCGCACCTTTGCCGAAGCTACCTTCCAGCAGGACGTCGCTCACCGAGCACACCCACAAGACAGCCGCTGACCCGCAAATCATGCGGTTTTCACTGCAGATTTCGCTGCACACTTCGCTTTCGTGTTTTTCTGATTGCTGTGGCAGAGGAATCAACCACACTTTTTTTGGAGAAGACATTCATCAAACGTTTGGGCAATGCATTGTAGTTTCGCGCAGATATCCTCCGTAATGTTACGCCATACAGTGGGGCTATTTATTTTGACGCAAAGGTGGGAGTGCACTGTGTAACCCCACAGGTGTTAACAGATTTGTGTGAGCCCATGGGGTGTATGCCAAGCATTTCAGCAGCAGTAAACGAAGCTATTATTCGATCTGTCGCTATGAGTCGGTTAGATATCATCCAACCACACTCTAAAACAGTTGTCTGATTCAGCTTCCCCATAAATGCCCGGGATTGGCCAATTTATGCAGCTAGCAAGAAAATTTCGGCAAATAAGGATATCGAGCATAGTAGCTTAAACTGGAGTTCCGTCCGCAGTGGGGGATCGTGCAATCTAAATATGACGTTCTTCGCTGCGCGGTGCCACAACGCAAATGACATTTTTGGGTCATAGGGTATGCACGTTGTAGTCGTTTGCGAAATTTGTTTCCTTGGTTACCTGTAGGTCCTGTACTGGTCACTGATGTTCATTGTGATATAGCTGAACCACGAGATTTATTTAGGTTACGTGACAGGTTAATAAATATCGGCTCTTACAATTGAGATCCTACCTTCATATGAGCCGCACATATGACATACCTCTGAAAATGCAAAAAACAAACATTAGACCCTGAACATAAAGCTTCTCGCATTTCGCTAAAAATTGTAGCAGGAGTAGTGTGCCTCGTTCCAGGCAACATAGCGATGATATTCGTTCGAATGCGCGTATTTCGATGATACCATCTTGTAATTTCTGTAAACTTACCTGCAAATTTTCAGGCCCACAAATTTAGCTTTGGGTATTTTTTTCTGCAGTGTGCGTACTGGAAACCACATCTGCATCTTCTTGTACTGTCACTCGATATTAGCCCTGATGCGCAAACATGACTTCAAAACCAAGTTTACGTTTTTTTAAAAGTGTGTATTGATTGATAGTAGGGTTTAACGCACCGACGCCACACAGGCGATGAGGCGCGCCGTAGTGGAGGGCTCCGGAGGAATTTTGACTACCTGGGGACCTTTAACGTGTGCCGAAATCTCGAACACACGGGCATTCTCGCTTTTCGCCTCCATCAGAAAAGCGGGGGCTGCGGCCGACTAAAAGTGTGCAGAACTCCGGATCAGCTCTCTTGGCGTGCAGATTTCTACGGAACTCTATTTATTTATTTATTTTATTTATTTAATACTGCAGGTCATAGGTGGCCCAAGCAGGAGTGGGGGTGTACACAAATTGTTAAATTTCAGTAAAAATAGAAATCAAGGGTAAACATACAGAAGTCTATTGAACAGGAATGCAAAGGTGAGAGAAAAAAACCCGAAAGATGCAAGTGTGATTAAACAGGTCAGAGAAAAAAAGGGAAGAGAACTTTGAGAACTCGGAATGAGCACAGCAGGGTTTAAGCAACCAGATCATTGAAGTTTAACGAAACCGTGTTTAGGCATAATATGTTATGTTAAGCCAACTGCTTTCATTTGTACTTTTTGTTGTTTTTACAGCTTTCGTAAGTCTTCTGAAGGAAGCTTTTATCGAGGTGACCATCAATACCGTGATCTTGTTTCCCGCAGTCCACACAAAAAAGTGTTTGACCACTGAGATATGAGAACAAGTGAGTCCAAAAATTGTGTAACTTGTGAGGATTTTGCTTGGTTTCTACATTGATGGGCACGCTTTTTCTCTATATATTATGGCGTGTGCAAGTGAATTGTCAGAAACAATTGGCGAAGAAGTTTAATGTGGGAAAACGCATGCGGCAACAACATGAGAGAACTTGAGTCACCTCTGTAGGAGCGTTGCTCAGGCTTACACACACTACCACCAGAAAAATTTATAAATCGTGCTTAGATTTATCCAACAATCATTACAACACTTATTGCATTCTGCACTAATAGCACTAAATGCAAAAAAAGTTATTCCTAGAAACTGATTGCATGTGCACTTTATTTTTGCAATCCTGGAGACCAGCTATTCTACTATCACGAATACAAACTAAACAAATATCGAAATACGCAGCGAAATACCCGAGTTTTCTCGAAAGTTTCAAATTTGTCCCAATCTACACCTCATCGATAGGTGCTATCGACAAGTGTCGATAGCCGCTGTCTTATGGGTGTTATGTTAACCGCTTTCCCTGCGTTGTATGACTCGTGAGGTAGAACACGTGCAGCACGAAGCAACCGCAAAATAGGCAGCTACATTGTGGCGGATAACACTAATTTATTAAGTTTCCGTGAGAGCTAAAATTCCTTCCTTGAAACGGTAACCAATTACAACAAATCAGTTGCTAAAACATGCAGCAAGACTACATCGTCACCCGTCATGTAAAATCGCAGCTATCTGCTTCGACAGGGGCAAAGAGTACCGAGGGACCCTTAACAAAAAATATTGATTGTATTAGAAATAACCTACGCAGCTGTAGATCCATACACAAAGCCGGGCGATGAAGGTGGTTGCGATAAAGGCCGTCCTACCAGGCTAACAGCAGCAGAGCAGCGTGGCAAAGAGAAATGGACACAGGTACGAAGAGCGCAAGCGCCGGTGGCGTCTCCTACCGTAGATTTCTCGCTCACCGGTCTCTTCGGCCGCACTTTTTTTTTCCTCCGACCGCTCCCAGGCCGCTCTTCGGCGCGTCGCATTCAACGCCGGCATCGTGACCAGGGCGGCACGCTTTTCGGATAACTGCGGCGGGATCGGTGAGCGAACACTCTCACGTTTTCTAGCGCTTTTTTTTCTTCAGATTTTGTGCTGTGACGCTTTCGCTGCCACCATTGTCTCCGCAGGTTGCGAATGGTGACTTCCTTTTGTCACCCTCAGGTTTTTCTGCGTGTTCCCTGTGTCCTTCGAATAGAAGGAAGTTGCAGCGAGGACGAAGTGTGACATTCTTTTGACAAAGTACCTTTAATACCGACGCGCTTTGGTCCAACCCCGAAATAACATATTCTTATGATGACATGATTATTCTGACAAGCGCAAGGCTTGCCCGTTTTTTCTCGCTTTTGTTTGTTTGTTAATTGTTTGCTTCCTTCTTAGGCATAACTGAAAAGCTCACGTGAATGTCGATACGGGCTACACTACGGATTCGTTGCGTTGTAAATTTTCCTCACTTTTATCGCCGGTTTGTTAGGTGACGCCAAGCGAAAAGGCCTGACGGTGTCATGGGTGCCGCTTAACCACATAGTATACCGCATCGTATGTTCAAAACGGTAGTCGTGTGTCAGTGTTACCTATTAAGTTAGGAGCGCCCTTACGAGTGAGTAACTTTTTCTGAGATCTGCGGGAGTAATCCTGCCAAGAACATTAATAACAAAAAGCGAAACCGTAGGTTAGACTTTACTCTGTAATGTTGTTTTTTTTAACCACTACTGCAGACGTAACGAGCAGTAGGGAAAGAAACGAGGTATATTATTACCCGCTGTTGTACTAGCCTTCTACAAAAATAGTGTCGCAAAAACTATTTACAAATTGGCGAGCACCTGGTGTTAAGTTCCTAACCTCAAGCTATGGATAAATTCCGGGCTTACGCTGTGACAATTTGTTAGGTCGAAACAACATGCAGTGCATAACTATTCATGAACGAGATAACTACCTTTATTTCTGGCTATTGCTTATAACAAACCTGCGGATTGATACCCCCCATCAACGGCTCAATGCTGACCGCCGTCCGTAGACAAAGTACGCTATTGCGAACGCTCTGCAATTCTAAGCTTACGTAGGTGTCTTGGGGGAAAATGTACAGGAATTGGCCGCTAAAACGAACCCTTTGTCACCTGGAGAGAGAGAGTAAACGAGGAGTTTCATTTACTTGTCATAATTGAATAATTCACAGTGGCGTTGTAAACAATTCTGAATTTTCGGCTGCTGCTAATACGTGGGCTCGTTCGATTCCCGGCCGTGGCGGCCGCTTTTCTGACGGAGGCGAAAAGCAAAAACGCCAGTGTGTTCTAGATTTCGGCGCACGTTAAAGATCCCCAGGTGGTCAAAATTAATCCGGAGCCCTCCCCTAAGGCGCGCCTCATCGCCTGCGTTGCGTCGGCGTGTTAAACCCCACAATCAATCAATAATACGTGGGCTCCTATGGGAGGAAAGAGATAAAGAGAGAATTTTTTTAATGTGGACTGGAGAGGTCAGCTTTGCTAGCAGCAGTGCCTGTCCCGCCAGATGCGGATTATTACAATGCAGTGAGGTGGATGAAGGTGATAGAGAAGTCGACAATGGGAGTTAAGCTACAGAAAACGACTAAAACTCCTGTTTATGGGAAATGTACCAAGACAAAGAATAATTGAATTGGCCGCTGCAGCTGCTGCACCATTACGCTGAGTTTTATACACTTGCCGTAATTATAGTTAGTAAAGCGTGCAGTTTATAAGAATTAGGAATTTCTGTCTACTGTCAATACAATGATATTTCGGGAGGAGTATGGCTACAGAAAACAGATTCTATGGAAAGTATGCCGAATTATATCTCGTGAACGGCTCAAAAGACTTTATAACTGTGGGAAGTATTATCTCGGTACGTATCATGGATAACGGTCAGTTGTAGTTTAATACAAATGACATAAAGCCGCCGCTCCTAAGCCATTTCAGCACGTTCACAAAGCCAGCCTGAAGCGGACAGCACAATTTTTCTCAGAGATTGTAGACTTTCAAGTTTCGTTAAACTAATTAGCTGAAAATTATGCTCGATTGCCAATTAAACACCATCGTGTTTTGTTTCATGCCTTCGTTTGGACGGCGCGCTGGTCATTAATGGTGTGTGGGATTATCGCTTGGCTCCGCTGCCTGACCACGTTCACCGTTGGTTGGAGGGAATTTTTTATCGTTTTGGCTGTGCTGCTTGTTGTATATTCGTTAATTATGCTCAATCATGTATCCAGTGATGTACGCAGTATTTCAGCTGGAGAGGGTGGGGATGAGCCCGGAAAAAAGGGAGCGGAGGCGTAAAGGGATAAAAAAAAAAGTAGAATCGAAAACAAGCAGACCTTAAAACATAATCTATTAAACGAAAAAAAAAAGAAGGTTTCGGATGCAGTAGGCCTACTCTACATAACCTTCTGACTGCTTCGTTCAATTTCGCTTGTCTTCAGGGGTACGGAAAATAGATGATCGCTGTGGTGAGAGCAAAGCTTGGAGAGCAGAGCCCCAGAAACTTCGTGCGTAGCACACAACAGAAAAGCTATTATCGGCGGTCGTTGATTGATAATAGCCAGGTTTGGTGATCAAGCCCTTCGTCTCCCCCCCCCCCCTCCTCTACCTGCAAAATTTCTGGAGGTGGGCTAAGGTGATGATGATGATCATGATTGCTATTGGTTTCCCCTTTTTAGCGGGGTGATGACATTTCATCTTACCAAAATGGACTAATATACCTATGTTTTATACTCTTGGTTTAGTACTAGCGCTGCTTAGGGCAGGCACAAAATGCTTATTAGGCACAATATACCTTTTTTTTTCTGTTACAGGTGGTAACTGTCCTAGGCAATTTTCCCCTCTCTGCTTGTCGTCCACCAGCATTCTAATCTTCTTTTCGTCCTCTCCACAGCCTAGAAGTTAATTTCCTGTGTGCTACCCCCAAATCGTAGGGCTTCTGGAAGCCGAATATTTCCCTCATGTAGATTCGGATGGATACCCTCACATTCTAACACCATGTGCCGCATAGCTTCTGTTTCTTTTCCGCAGACTACGCATACCCCATAATTTTGTGAATACTTCCACACAAAGCTCTCTAGTTCGCAAGCAACCTGCTCTAGCCTCAAAAAGCAAAGCACTGCCCTGGGAATTATCGTAGACATTTTCCTCTCTGATGTTCAATTTCTCAGTCCGGTACATCGCTAACGACGTTTTAGCTTCCATTTTTTTCCCTCCATTTATTCGTTTCAATCTACCTTGCCTCTTTTTTGGTTACCTTGGCTGTTTTGGATTCTCCACTGTTCTTTCCGTATTTCAGCGTTAGCCTTCTAGTCTTCCTTAACCACTGCGCGTCCACTCTTTTCAAGTATAGGTACCTAAAAACCTTAGCTGCCTACCTTCGTTGATCCATTGCTCTTAACCTCATCTCAAAAAATAATTTACTCTGTGCTTCTCGAACTTCAAACGACGCCCAGCCCATAACTCCCTGCACTGCTTCGTTAGTTGTTTTTGCATTCGCGCCTAAGACCGAACGTCCTACCGTTCTCTGGTTCACTTCAAGGCCTGATAGAACGCCTGATTTTAGGCAGAGTACAGCATTCGCAAATGTGAGACCCGGAACCATTACTCCTTTCCACATTCTTCTCACTACTTCATATTTGTTATACACCTACAGAGCTCTATGGTTCTTTATAGCTGCGTTTCGCTTTCCCTTACCCCTTAGTTGCTCCTCGTGAGTTCTTCAGTAGTTATTCCCTTCGTTTATCCACACTCCCAAATATTTATATTCCTTCACTCTTTGTAATTCGCCTTGCTGGATAGACACTGCGTCAGTGGTAGCGTCATTGAAAACCATTATTCCTGATTTTTCTGCACTAACATCTAACCCGAGGTCCGTGGCTTCCTGGCCGCTAATATTTATTAGCCGTTGCATATCGGCCTGGTTATCAGCTAAAAGAAAAATGTTGTCTGCATATAACATTCCCGGAAGACGCTGTTGTACCACTTCGCCTTCCAGCATATAGGTACACTAACCACCCCCTCCCCCCCCCCCCCCCCCGCGCTGGGCACATGCCAGGGAATCTATCGATATGCATGAACTTGCTTACTTCCTATAATGATATTAAAAATTCGTAAAAATATCGTCTGTTTCAGTAGGTAGACTTTGGATATGATTATCGGAGGCTGGCTGACTCGCACAAAGAATCCGCTCTCAAAGCATTAACATAAAATGAGACCGCTTCGTATAGTGAACTGTAGAATAATAAAATTCCTGCGTAAGTGTGCTAAATAAATAAGCAGAGATAGATACCACCAAACGTAATTAAAACACGTATCCATGAACTTTACAAAATTTCTCGATCGGATGGAGCTTTATCTTGAACAACAATTACACCATCCTTCCAAGTTGAACAACTACCCTCATGGTTGTACTGGCTGTCGAAAAGCTGTATATGAACACGTCGTTAACATCAAGGAAACTTTCCTGCAATTGTGTTTCAGGTTGGTCTCCCCACGCGCTCTGATGAAACCTCGGCTTTTAGGGGAAGATGAGTAGCGACGTTGCATATGGCACAACACAGTACTCGCCCAGGGCGCAAATCAGTGGGTAAATGGATCGGAAGGGGAGTGGGGTCGTGCAAACTACGCAGGTGTAAGCTATGAGCAGCATAGCACGTGGTGAAATATTCAGCAAGGCACATCCATGGGCGCAAAAGTGCAGGGTCCTGTACGCCAGTCCCTTGGTACCTTGCCACCCACCTACAGTTCTCCAATGCTGCGGTTTCTTGCGGTCTGATTTTTCGCTACTAATGCTGTTTTTCGTTCATTCCGTACACCACGTGTACTCCGACACTTCTGTAAACCCCCACCCTGCTCTAACAAATATCCTGCTTCTTCTTGTGACTTTTGAAAGTGTTGCCCCCCGTGGCTACACTCTAACAGCACCACTCTGCCTTTCAAACAACACTTCTATTATAATAAATTAAGGGAGCACTGAAGTAAATTTTTCTCAATTCTTCCTCAGCGCGGCATCCTTTAGTTCAACACTTGTCTAAATATATTTCACTAATCAGCGGAAGTCTGGAGGCCTAGTGCACGTGTAGACGCCATGCCCCGCCGCCTCGAGAGCTACCCCAGTGACGTCAGACTAGTTTGCATGTGGTTATAGGCTGGCTCAGCGTTTGTTACTTTTGTATTCCCTATTTAGTAGTCCACAGTTTTATTTTATTTTTCCGTGTGTATGTGCACACTCGTACTGGGTAAAACATGTCTCCAAGCTGACTACCCGAATAGTGAGCAGGATGATGTTAATAAAAAAATGGTGGCAGTTCCGAACCCACTTTTCCCGAGATAAGATAACCCCAAATTGGTAAAATAAACTCTGAAAATAAAATACACGTTACTCACTCTAAACTTGTAAAGACATCTGGCCATTTGTATAACTGACTCTATTCCGTCTTCGTGTCAAAGCATAATTCTCAAGAAGAATACGTATCATCTCTAAACTGTATACTAATTGCAAGGCGAAGCATTCTCAGCAGCTCTGCAAGGTAGCACCCCGTGTCCACCAACCCAGCATGATTCAGTCATTTAGGCGAAGCGGCTCATGTACGGCTGAAAAAAAAATATAAAGTGCGCCCGAAGGACGGCTTGTATGCATATTATGAAAGAATTCGGACACATTTAGACAAATGACGGTTGCTTTGTATGCTACTCGTTTTAATTAGGCGAAATTTTTCTTGGCGATTTTGGCCTTTCTTATTAGTAAATTTTGTGTGACTGATACTGCTTTAGTGTTTACAGTTGCTTTCCTCAGCGTTCCCAATAAGTTTAGGGTATTATAGTGGCGCATATTATTCTTTATTATCACTGTCTTTCCACGCATTTAAAACTATTCTACTACGCTTAATACGAAGTACATACGCGATAAGCACTTGCTTCCCTGTCATGAGAAGCGCAAAGTCAACTAGAATGTCTCCACAGAAGTCAAATAATTGCATCGAAAAGACTCGTGGCAGATAACGCCTGAGCTAAATGCGAAAAAGAATAGTGAGGGACGCGCCGAATGGGACCTGGAGCATGAGGTGCGCCGTAGGGGAGGAATACGGATTAATTCGTACCACCTGGAGATATATTGCGTGAGCCAAAATCTCCCCACACGGGCACTGCTATTTTTTGCGTTCATCAGAACAATAGCTGCCGTTATCGCGCTCCGTACTCGTGCTCAACAGCACAACGCCATGGCCCCCACGGCGGGTCCCGAGGCATTCGAAGGTGCTATAAATTTGGCGCCACGTTTCTTACCTTAAGCAATATCCCGGCAATAGATTTGACGGTATTATGCCTTAGGGTTACCTTTGTCACCTGCAAGATCCGTAATGGGAACTTCGACATCATTAGCCAGTGCAAAAGGGACGCGAACACAGAGAAACGACAGACAGACAGCACAGGCGTTTCCTATCATGTGCGTGTCTTTTCTCCGTGCAGGCGTCTTGTTAATAATGTTGAAGTACCCTCAACACTAAACAGACAAAATATTTTCCCTGTCTAATCAATTGGTTGCCGTATTCCGTATTCATGGTATAAAAAAGTTGAGGCCTGCTAGCGAAAATTTGGATCTATTTTTTTTTTTTGTTCTAAAATGTGTTACGACGACAAATTCCGCCAGACTATTAATGAATCCGGTAGAAAGTCTAGTGGAGGGCGTCGATATAAAGATAAAGGTGGAATTCACACAATTAAAGATATAAAGCTTGAAAACTTTCCATTTCCCAACTGCGAGTGATGAAATTTTGCGTTGATTGAAATACTCACAGGATTCTGCCTCATAAATGAATGCAGCGTTCACAAAAAGTTTGCGTCCGTCGAAAACTCGCGTTTAATGGTGTGGCACTCTGCATCGGTGGAACGGTGAAATTCGCGTTGATGGTATCAATAAATCTTCGCTCAAAGGGATGAGATTCGGGTCGGACGCAACGTTAGCAAGAACGCGTGTGCGTGCGGGGACCACCAACTGCGCCGCGACGCCACGCTGCCATACCCCACGCTCAGCAGTACACTCGGGAGGGCGTCCCAGTTTTGTTACAAAGTAGATTATAAAGCCCCCGCAGGTAGCCTACCTTTCAATGTATTGAAACTACTTGGACCGTTTAAACAGCTGCATCATCAGGACTTCCGTAATTCGTTGTGTTTTTTTTCTGCTTTCGTTCATTTTTGGGATTGTGAGAACCCTATGACCATGATTTTGATCTATAAGGCGACCCGGTGAATTTCTGCGAATGCAGTATCTTTCGTAGAAATAGACGGAGAACATTTAGGGTAAAGTAAAAAAAAGATCATATTTACGCTTAGCTGAACTAAGAAACAAGCGTTAGGCACCACTTTATTTTATGGTTTGTTTGTTTATCTGTTTGTTTGTTGGTTGGTTTGTTCTTACTTTCTCGAAAGCCGACCAATGCTACCGAGCTCATTACCTATGGTTCCGAATTTTTGGACGGCCAACATGAACTAAGCGGGTACGAGTTATTTGGCTTTGCATGGTTGGTTGTTTGTTTCAGTTAATTTCAGTACGTTCATGCTTTACTGTTCATTTCACAATAAACAGAACAAAATAACTACCACAAACATAAAAACGAAAGTGACGCAAACACGTTGTGGTAGTAAATACGTTTTTCACAACCGCTAAGCTTTGGCTTCCAAGCCATGTAAAACGGGAATTTTTATTCATATACTGGTGAATACTGGAAAAGCCGAGAAGGCAAACCTTTTATTGAGCCGTGATAAAATAGAATAAAAAACAGTGGAGGCGCCTTAATTTTAAGAAGGAATAGGCAAGACGTCCAGATTTAAGGTCCCGGAACCTCCATCATCGTTCTGTGCAGAACTTGTAGCCATTAGAGAGGCTCTGATTGCTGTAACCGGAATCACTTTGCAGCCCGGGGCGCGCATCGTAGTTCGCACCGATGCTCTACAAGCAGTCCGCCTACCACGGTTAGTTAGTCGTAGCCCTGTGCTGGCTCAGAGTATTCATCAACTTGCGGCAGGAATCGCTCACAAGATCCTGATTGAATGGGTTCCACGTGACCTACTCACAGAACACTGCAAGGCAGACGTAGCAGCCCGACTGGCAGCATCCGTTCCATCTCCGACTTCCCCGTTAGAGCTGGATGATGCCACTCTCCTGGTGACGAGAAAAGAACACCTCCGGCGCCGCACACGTGCTCTCATTCCACCGTGTGCTGCCACCCTCCCCCCGGGTCTTACCCGTGCAGAGGAGGTTGCGCTCAGGAGGATTCGGGTGGGGGTGGCCTTAACTCCCGCCGTGACCCGCCACTGGCCTCAATACTGAGGCTCCTTTACAAACCCTGGTTGCTCGGTGTGCCACCGCAGTGACGCGATTGCCGACCTTCATCACTTGCTGTGGTCCTGCCTCACCTTGAGGCCGACGAGACTGCGGCACCTTGCGGCGACGGGCCTCCGCGTAGACGACGCCTCCGCATACGCCGCATGGATACATGGGCGCCATTATTGTTCACTCCTTGACTTTATCCACGAAGCAAACATTTTCATTTTCATCTAATCACCATCACCTCATAATCCCATATATATGCCCTGTGGCAAAATAAACGTTCATAAAAAAAACGGAAAGTAGAAAAAGTAATTGGCGAAGCTTGCACTAAGACGCGCAAGGCTTGAACTACAGCGAAGCTGAAGGATTTCTTCCTATGTAAGCACTGAAGGACAAACCACCACGCATTGCATTAGGTTTCAAATTGTTTATTTACATATTCGTTCACCGCTTCTCAGCGCGGTAGTAGTAGTCATCGTCATATTCATATATATCATCGTCTTCACCATGCATGGCTGGCGGGTCCAGATCGTTTGACCACAGGCGTTCATATTTCTCCTAAAGTGGAACGCGTCAGCACGCGATATAACCGGCGCAATCGGCGTCGCGAACTGGACGTTTGTACCGCGACTCTTTGTAGAGCCACGTGTGTGAATTCAAGTGACGCAGCATGGGCAATCGTTGTGGGCGCCGTTTGCAGCTTCGCAGTCCAACCACCTTCACAGCGTGTATTGGCGCCATTTTAAGTGCGAATGCACTTCTTAAGCGAGCCTGAATCGTCCGCCGCCGTCGTCCGCATAGCAACAGCTGCGGGTGCGCGCGCTCCTCGTCTTCCTCCTCGTCTTCCCTAGCAACGGGGGGAGATGGGCGCGCGCTACTCTCCTCCTCCTCTCTCCGCTCAGTGACTGCGGGTGTTGGGCGCCTCCTCTCCACTTCGGGCGGGAGAGCTCTCGCTCGCGTAGCGGGCGCTCCGCATTCCGACGCGTGAGGGCGCTCGTGTAGCCCTCGCCGTAACCGCGGGCGCTACTCTCCTCCTCCTCTCTCCGCTCAGTGACTGTGGGTGTTGGGCGCCTCCTCTCCACTCCAAGGTCACGATATCCACCGTAATCGCGCAATCAACAACCGTGCATTCGCACTTACACACTCTTCCCCTCGGGGAAGTGCGAGGGAATTTTTTTACAGTGCAGAGCACTTTAGGGGCCCGGCTTGTCGACTTAGCTCGTTCGCGGTCACGCTATCTAGCCACCACAATCATGGGGCCTCACAAACCCAAACAGGGTCAGACGGCGTCACGCAAGCAAACAGAGGCTTCGGAAAGGTACCCGCTTGTCCCTCGGTTCTGCCGTCCGGCGATCAGTTAAGACGATACTTGAACGAGCGGTTCATATAGCTACAACTGTTCTAAACTCCTGAACCGCTGGTGCTTGTCATACATGTCCCCATTATTTAGCGCAAAGAAAATTGCACGTACATTTGATGCAAAATATACGTACCTTATACGGGGACCAATTATACGGGGACGTGCCTTATACGGGGACGAATACGTACCTTATACGGGGACGTACCGTATACGGGGACGAATTGCAAAGCATGCTTACCACACTGGACAAACAGAGTAGAACCGTGGGCCTGAAAATTAATATGCAGAAAACTAAAGTAATGATCAATAACCTCGGGACAGCACAGCGATTTGAGATAGGTGGCGAGGCAGTAGAAGTGGCAAGCGAATATATCAACTTAGGCCAAGTTGTGACCCCGGATCCCAACCAAGAGGCAGAGATAATTAGGAAGATAAAAATAGGGTGGACTGCATTCGGCAGGCATTCTGAGATAATTAATGGCAGCCTACCATCATCCCTGAAGAAGAAAGTGTATGACAGCTGCATCTTACCAGTACTCACTTACGGGGCAGAAACTTGGAGGCTCACTAAGAGGGTTCAACTTAAATTGAGGACGACTCAGCAAACAATGGAACGGAAGATGATAGGTGTAACATTAAGGCACAAGAAGAGAGGGGAGTGGATACGAGAACAAACGTGTGTTAAGGGCATAATAACAGAAATTAAAAATAAATGGACGTGGGCAGGGCATGTAACGCGAAGGCAAGATAACAGTTGGTCATTAAGGGTAACAGAGGGGATCCCCAGAGAAGGCAAGCGTGGCAGAGGGCGGCAGAAAGTTGGATGGGCAGATGAGATCAAGAAGTTTACTGGGATAAATTGGTCACACTTAGCACAGGACCGGGGTAATTGGAGATTAATGGGAGAGGCCTTTGCACTGCAGTGGGCGTAGATAGGCTGATGATGATGATGATTATTATTATTATTATTATGATGATGATGATGATGATACGTACCTTATCGGCAGCCCTGCGTTCATTTAATTAGGAACGCTCGTTGCGTCGTGTTTTTTTTTTTTGCAATAGTAAAAGTACAAAAGCGACCGCGCAAGAAAAAATGGCGCGTTCAAACTGCGCAGTAAGGCGCCGGCCCGAGCCCGATGAAAGCAAGCACAAAAAGAACAGAACTCCCGCTACTGCTGTTCTGGACAGTGGGCGCGCTAGCACAGCGAAAGCAGAAAATTTGAATTGCATTGGACAACACCTGTTCAATTCATTACGAGAGGAGTGAGACAGGGAGGGGAAAAGCGTGAAGGGTGATAGCATTGAGCGGATCACGGCACCACAGCGGCTCCGGCGGATTAATCGTTGGTCTGCACTTCCGACCGCTTTCCTGTTGAGTGGAAGTGCTTTAATTTTTTCCAAGAGCCACGCGCAAGCCTGGACGATTCCGGGTGCTCTTCGTAAAACGCGTGGTCACGTGTGTGGTAAACGGCAGATGTAACAACGACTGAAATTTTCTGATGATGCCACCCACATTTGGGCCAGCAACAACTGCTCCGCGGTTTGAATACGTAATAAATACATAATTAGAAAGCCGGCTGTAACTTTTAAATATCTCTAAATTTTAGTTCGACTTGATCAATATGAATGGCGCTCAATTTCAGCGTGATAAATTTTTACCCCATCAGCTTTTTTGAGAGAAGCCTCACCAATTATTTCGCTAATAAAGCGCCGCCCCTGCCCTCTTTTGCCAAAGTTTTTTTTGTCCTTTTTCAACAGAAATTCTTTGTATGCCCAATGTGTTACGAAAATATCAGTGCACCAATTTCTCTACTTGGATATCGAATTATTCTGTCCACCGATGTATTGCACTAATGGCAAAGCTTGTCAGAAGACATGTTTATCAACATTAATACGGAAATGTATTGAAGGCAAACTAATGAGGCCCTTTTGAGCCTGTGCCTTTACTACGGAGGGAAAGCACATTATTTGGGCAGCACCACTAGCTGCTACTGAACCTTCCCTAATGGTTGAGTAGCCGTCGAGTTCTGCGTCCATGCGCGAGACCATGGCTTCGATCCCCAGCTGTCGAGGCTGCATTTCTCGTCAAGGCTAAATATGAAGCGTGATTGTGGCGCACGGTAAAATTCCCCCAGTCATTTATTGCGCTTCACAGACCGAAATTACTCTACAAGTCGTAGCTTAGGAGTACTTTCAGTGCGTAAGCCTTGATTTCGAACTTTATGAACATATTGAAGATTTTGCCTAAAGACGACACAGCTTTCAGGCAAGTTGCGCCCTCTTAAATTTCTGTTTCGGTATTTAAAAACTTTTATGACACGCCAAGCCTTGTTTCGAGCAGCTCCATTGATTTCGTATAAAGTGACACGTCAAGGCCACATGATTATTACGGATACCGCGGAATCTAGCTTTTCCCTTTACTACCGAGTTATCGGCATTCGTTCGCCGTGAGCACTCGGATTGAAAACACTGCGCGTAAAGGACAAAACAATACGGAAGGGACAGGACAAATGATGCCCCAACTGATGGACCAAATGATGCAACGTGTGCACCAACTAACTGATGTGCTAACAATTGATGCACCAACTAACCCAACTACACGCTGTACTGAGCATCCAGATGTTCTTACGATTTTCTACACATGCTATTTTTTCTGGTATATCTAACGTGATGAAAATATCTAACGTCATGGCAGGACGACGAGGTCCTGCCATCTTCTTTTGCTCTGTATTTATGATGCCGTTCAAAGGTGCTCAAGCAGTACCAACTTGCTCAAATTTCGATCCTTCTGTGGAATTTTGCTGCACGGAGCACGAACGCTCCTCCGCGAAATGACCACCCTCAAAGCAAAGGTCTTATTTTTTGACGCGCAGATTGGAAAGCGCAGGCACAGTTTTGAATGTGGCAATACGTCGGGATCATTTCTCCCTGCGTTATGTCGCTGAATTTTGTTGAAAAGAGTTTAGTGTGCCTTAGTGTATGTTGACACGAAACGCGCAAGAAGAGAAACCGGCTTATTTCGAATTTTCGGGCATTGCTCCTTAAAGCAGTGTTGCAGCAAACAGTTTTTGTGTGACAGTTCCCAACCAGGCCTCAATAGCTGGGCATGTCGGCTGTTAGCCACCACTTATACATCCCACTCGGCGGCACACCTTTCCAACAGACTAAAGGAACAGTGAAGCTGTACTGGGTTCCTGGCCCCGCCGGGCTACTGGGCAACGAAAAAAATTAAAGCCGTTCCACTCAATGTGAAAGCTGTCAGAAGAGCAGAGCAGTGATTCACCATAATAGGCTGTAGCGCTGTTATCTGCTCACTGCTACCACACATCACGATGAATGGAACGGAGGTTTGTTCAATGCAATTCAAATTTCCCGCCTTCGCAGTGCTCACGCGTCCCCTGCCTGAAATTGCGCCAGCGGGGGTTCTTTTTTTTTTTGTGCTTGCTTTCCACCCGCACGTGCCGGCGTTGCACTGCCACTTTTTTTAAGTGCGAATGCACTTCTTAAGCGAGCCTGAATCGTCCGCCGCCGTCGTCCGCATAGCAACAGCTGCGGGTGCGCGCGCTCCTCGTCTTCCTCCTCGTCTTCCCTAGCAACGGGGGGAGATGGGCACGCGCTACTCTCCTCCTCCTCTCTCCTCTCAGTGACTGCGGGTGTTGGGCGCCTCCTCTCCACTTCGGGCGGGAGAGCTCTCGCTCGCGTAGCGGGCGCTCCGCATTCCGACGCGTGAGGGCGCTCGTGTAGCCCTCGCCGTAACGGCGGGCGCTACTCTCCTCCTCCTCTCTCCGCTCAGTGACTGCGGGTGTTGGGCGCCTCCTCTCCACTCCAAGATCACGATATCCACCGTAATCGCGCAATCAACAACCGTGCATTCGCACTTACACACTCTCCCCCTCGGGAAAGTGCGAGGGAATTTTTTTCGCTTACTATCGTAAAACCCAACCCAAGTAGCGTTCCTAACCAAACGAACGCGGACACTGCCGGTTAATTACGTATATTTTGTCTCAATTATACCTGCAGTTTTCTTTGCGCTAAACAACGGAGAGATGTATTACAAGCGCCAGCGGTTCACAAGTTTCGAATGGTTATGACTATATAAACTGCTTGGTTTTCGAAGCCTTTGTGAGACTCCGCTACGACGGTACGCTTTGGGGCTCTACTTGGGTCCAGCGAGCGAGCTGCGCCGGCAAGGCGAGCCCCTAAAGTGTTCTGCACTTACAAGGCTAATCAGCTTTCCCGAGACGCATACATTCGGGCTTCCAGCACCGGCTGTTAAAGTCCGACATCTGAGGAACCAATTTACCCGCAACTTCGCCTTTAAAAATAGAAAACAGCGAAGCGTCTGCTTCCAGCACCCCACCCTAACCTAACACGACAGCCGCAAACCCTATTCCGACAGCACAAACACTCACTCAAACAACACTCAAAACACCAGCAATGCTACATTTCATCAGATATAGCAAAACAACACCCTTACCGTCATGTTCGCAGTGCAAAATTACCTGTAACCAAACCACATCCTTTGGGAGTGCCCCGAATACATCCAAATTAGAAAACAGTACGCAGAGAGCGGCTGACCTTCTCTAGAAGAGAAGTGGAGCAACGCAACCTGGTTGACTTCATTGAGGAAGCCGTCAGCAGAAGCCTGGACCGAGGCCTCTGAATCTCGCTACGCTCCCTACAACTCCTGACTTTCTACCTGTCAACCTGTCAATAAAATATTACTCTCTCTCTCTCTCTCTCTCTCTCTCTCTCTCTCTCTCTCTCTCTCTCTCTCTCTCTCTCTCTCTCTCTCTCTCTCTCTCTCTCTCTCGCTCGCTCGCTCTTAGAAGGTTCCGTTTCTGTTACGGGTGCTGAACGCCGGGGATGTTTTTTTTTTTCTTTCGCTCAATGTTCCATTTAAGGCTTTCAGCTTAAAACCCCTAAGAATGGTAAAGCTTATGAAGTCTTAGTATATGGGCACATTGTTCTACTAGCACGTATGAAAATGTTCACACCTGTTAACATTTTTAGCCCACACACAAACAATGGGCATACATTGCCCAAGATATATGTACTAAGTAGCGCTTAACAGGGTTCATATAAACAAAACTACTGCATCCATATTGCATTTGGAAACAATTTTTACTAATGTAAACCATATTTCATTTGGAAACCATTCATATTGAAAACCATACCGGCACCAAGCTAGGCGTTGCACCGCGCAACTTGCCAATCAAGCAGTTCACCATCTCATTAAGTGGCGTAGTGAGCCGTTCGTTGGCGTCCCTTTCAAAACTTTCAAAACCGCTTTACGTACACGTTGAGAAACGTTCTATAGGCGGAGATCAGGAAGCGAGGCGTTAAAATCAGTGCCCAGATAGCCGCCTATTTATAACAATTTGCGATCCGGGAGGAGAATACTTTCAGCAGTTACCTGTTCGGGGATGCCGCTATTGAAAATGGCAGGTGCGCACATTGTGGAGGGGTATAAAGCTCGTTCGTTGTCTTAACTTCCCGTGTTCGAACTGGGGTTCGCAAATATCTCTGAAATCAGCGTGCGCAAAAAAATGCCATTACAGGTAGCTGCCACAGACATTCAGTATTAAGATAACTGCTTCAAAATGCCTCCAACCGCAGTTTCAAAACGATGTTTTCCATCGTAGAAACACCGACATTCTCTGGACATGGTCATACGGGCCACTGGGGCCCACAAGTTTAATCGAAATGCGTCGAAACGTCACGTAATGCCTTGAATTTGTAACGAGGCGAGTTAACCATCCATAACTATGGGTAATATTTAAACGACTGTACCAATAAGTATTTAAAATCCCTTGACCCACGCTCGGGGGATATGGTTTGAGTTTTAAAAGCGTCGTCTGCAAAATAAATAAGCGAAATAAAACAATGCTCTGATAAAACCGGAAATCTATTCTGAGCCATCCTTTTAGCGCTGTTACTCAACGCCTTAAGAAGAAAAATTGGGATTACCATACAAAAAAAAAAAGAAGAGAGTCAGCAGGTTTCGCCACACCGACCTATTATTATCAAGTCGATTGGGAGCAGTCTGCTGCTTTCTCTTTTCTACCCTTGTTCTTTAAAAGCTCTGCAATGAGTCTTTGGGCGAGGGATGAGAACTCCGTCTTCCCCATTGCGGGCATTCTCTTTTTCATTTCTTTTGTCTTTTTTTGCTAACCAAGAACAGTATTTTTAGGCCTGATTTACGACCGTTATATTAAGCCACTGCTCGCTGTCGAGCGATTCCCCTCAAGTCTCTAACACGGAGAATCTTACGATATTGTTACGCAAGGAAGAAAAGACAACCATTAGCAAAAAATCATTACGTTTTTTTTTAAAAAAAGAAACGAATGCGAGGACGGAGAAGCAGAGACAAGCGAAGAAACAAAAACAACACGGATCGAACAGTATGTGGAACCGCGCCGGCTGGCACAGTTGTCGAACGACGTCGGTACCGCACTCTGGAGTGCTCGGCACTTTCGTCGCTATATTTTTTTGAAGCCGTGGAGAATGCCAGTGCCACCGGACAACCACCACCATTGCCCTTAACACAGGCCTTGGCGTCCCTATGTCCGCAAGGGGAGGGCATTCGCGATATCCGTACACTATAAAGGACAGCATCGGAGGCATCAGATACGCACGGGCTATAATGGCGGTGTTGACGAACAAAAAGCAGGTACGGATGAAGGTACGCCCTAGTCTTGACGGTGACGCACCAGCTCAACGCTTACCCTTCGCTTCGACATTTTAAAATGGTATGGCGGTGGAAGCTCGCAAGAATTGAGCGGCTGGCTGCCCTGTTTGCTACAATCAGTGTCCTCGGCTGCAACGACCTTGCAAAGGTCACTTTGCGTGCGATAAAAAAAAGAAGGAAGGTTTAGACGCCATTGCGCAAGCCGGAAATGGCATATACACTCTGAGTTCCAGTGGGGATATGTTGAGTCGGCCCCGCTTTGCCGCATCTGCAAGTTCTCCCACCTATGCCGTCATGTAACGGTCACTTCGAAACATCGTTACCACCGTCCATTTACTGTTTCGGGTGTGCACGAAATTACTGGATGAGCGCGTTAAGAAGACGGAAATTCCTAGGGCAAAAAATCTACGCAGAAGCTCCATATTAGTAAATTTTCATGTATTCCGTCACAATTCTATTTGTGTTGTCTTCGTCACACTTTCTTTTTCGGCGAACGCGTGCAGCGGACCGTTTGTGAGCCGTTTAAGCTAACCGAACGCAGTTGTTGGTGCCCCGCGTGAGCAGACAGCCAAGGTCGTCGTCTTCTGCACGTTCTGTTATATCCGGCGGCGCTCGCGTCAGTGCGAGGCACGGCCCTTTTATTTACGTTCTGTTCTAGTTCGGATTTCTCCGAGGCTGTTTTTACCCATTGCTGCTATTTATTTCTGCTAAACCGGATCGGACGGGATTTTTTTAATTAATGAAACGCTGTAATTGTTGCTTGTTTTATTGACTTCTGGCTTAAACATGACCAAGGCTACCTGTGTTCTGAGCAGTGTTAGCATACGTGAACCGTGCCACTGAAGTGTAGTAGTTTGGGATGGTTTTGCCCATATGTGCACTATCTGCAGGCGCGCTGTTATGAAAAGCATATACGTGGTGCTAGTTTTCTTTTTTTTCCTAGCAGGGAAAGACATTCCAGGGTGAAAAGGGCGAACGAAAATTTAAACACCCATTACCTCTGGTTCCCAGACGACGGTTCCTAAGGATTAAATAACGACAACTATGAAACTAAACTTCCCGCTTCAAGTGTATCTACGGTTTCAGCGCAGATTTATGTCATAAAAAGCACTGCTTCGTTAGGGCTGTTACGCCATCGAGAATAACATCCATCGAGTTGTAAGCGAAAGATTAGACGCAGCCCCGAACAGTTTAGGGACGCGAAATATGCAGCCCGGATCATTTGCGCGAACAGACTCCCATGGCATGCCATTAGAATAATTAACGCGTGAGCATTACCCGCTCATCAGAACGACTCCTGAAGTATCGCGTAAAAGCACGAGCATAGCGCTCAGTACGTCAGGTTAAGTTTGTA
Organism: Haemaphysalis longicornis; assembly: GCF_048455015.1. Classification (NCBI taxonomy): domain Eukaryota; kingdom Metazoa; phylum Arthropoda; class Arachnida; order Ixodida; family Ixodidae; genus Haemaphysalis; species Haemaphysalis longicornis. The sequence continues at coordinate 276,925,134 of NW_027526295.1, read as the reverse complement.
TCTGCGTCGCAAAGCACAAGATACGCGATACACGCATGAATTTTCCCCCAGGCAAACGTGACCGGTATAAAAGGAACTGGGTGCGTTAATCTGTCATGCTATTCCTTTTTTCTTCGATAATCTGGTAATGCTTTACGCCGCTGCTACAATCCGTGAGATGCCACGAATGCACTACTTATTACAGAACCTTTTTTTCGCAGAGGATTGTTCATTTGTTATGCGTTTCAACATCTGTGTTCTGTCACGCTATGGCATGCAGTTCGCTATCGACCACACAACCGTCGTATAGTTGCGTGGCGGGCCTGCGTAATGATACGGGGAGATACTCTCAGCCGCATCCTACCTAGTGTATACTTTTTTTACTCTGCCTAACATAAAACCCGTCACCTGTATGTATATTTAGAAACGCGCTAAAGGAACACCGCACGGAACGCGAACGTTACTGCTCCCAGAAAAAAAAAACACAGAAGAAACGCCTTACAATCTATGCCCGTCTGGTCCGGTATAAGTGCAAGTAGCCGTAAATCTTCCCTTCGTGAAAAATATCCTGCGTCTTTCTTTTTCTTTGCTTTGCTGTAGACACTGTGGCAGTATATATTGAATGCAGACTCGAATGTATTGCATAAAAATGCAACGAATCGCTGCAAAATAGCGCAACAATGACTTGTAAGTAATTTATTACCTAATAAGTCCCCTGTAAAATACCTCATTTAAATTGCAAAATTTTTCGTCCGTGCTTGTAGCTTTGTCCCGTACTATTTTATGGACAAACCCGAAGATGACACAATCCGTAGGAAGCACCCATTTTGGTGATGCGTGAGAGAGAGAGAGAGAGAGAGAGAGAGAGAGAGAGAGAGAGAGAGAGAGAGAGAGAGAGAGAGAGAGAGAGAGAGAGAGAGAGAGAGAGAGAGAGAGAGAGAGAGAGAGAGAGAGAGACAGAAAACGTTTATTGAAACAACAGGGACGGGGGACGGGAGAAAAACAGCTAGGAGCTGTGGGCGGCCATCCTATTCCGGTCGGCCGCGTGCCGCGGCTGCCATCCTTGCCCGAGAGATCAGGGCCTCAGTTAAAAAAAAAAACAGAACAGACAACGAGACCAAGCAAAAAACCCAGAATGCAGGCACTTTTTCTTGAATTGCTATGTTTCTCGTTGTTCCTGTGTTTCTTGCTTATTCCCGCCGTCTGCTCCGTTTTCTTGAAGTTACAATGTACCAACGAGCCCTTCAGTGAACCCTTCTGCGTGAGACACACCATAGGGCAGATCACCTGCGAAAGGCTGAAGTGTAGAATACAAAATGCCATTTTGTTGCTGTTCAGTATTCGGGTAAATGCTCTATACTTAGCTGTAAAACGCATTTCAGCGCGAAGAGAAGACGAGGACTAAGAAAGAATAGGGGATAAGAGCTGTGTCCCGTGTTCTTTCTTAGTCTTCGTCTCATCTTTCCGCTGAAATGTGTTCCGCAGCTGAGTACCAGGCCAACTTGCCCAAGAGCATATTCTTCTGTTCTATACAAAACTACAATGAACTAGCATATGATTCGTTGTAACACAGGCACGAGTCCTATGGACACCTTCGGGCAACATGGTAAACAAAGGAACTACATGCTCTGCTGCTTTTCGAGTCCATGCCGGGAATTCTTGATATTTGGTCTTCTCGCGCCCTATAATAGCGCCCACCATGAAACTAAACGCTGCCTGTCTACCTGCGGGCCTGTTTACCTACCTGCCTACCTACCTACCCGCCCACCTACCCACGTATACGTGTTTCGTGTCTCGCTTCTGCTCCCTCTTTACTACATCTCACCGCGAGTTTTACCTATATGACCGCTGTTTACCACTGATGAACGATTCCTCAAGTTACCGGCTATGTGTTGGTGCCTTTTTCCTACCATCCTGGATTAGAGACTGGATATTTATCATGATTTTTGTGCCTCGCTGCCGCTAAGCCTACTGGCACCGCCGTGAGCCCACCGTTCGACACGCCGCGGTGCCTCAGTGGCTAAGGCGTTGCGCTGCTGAGCACGAGTTCGCGGGTTCGATTCCCGGCCGCGGCGGCCGCTTTTCTGATGCAGGAGAGAAGCCCAAACGCCCGTGTGTACAAGATTTCGGCGCACGTTAAAGTTCCCCAGGTGGTCAAAATTAATCCGGAGCCCTCCACTACGCCGCACCTCATCACCTGCGTTGCGTCGGCGCGTTAAACCCTACAATCAATGAGAGCCCACCGTTCGAGCCAGCAACGGCGGATCACGCGGGGGGAATCGCTGGTGGCTTTCCTCTGCGCGGGCTAGCGCACCTTAGCGCTCTCGGTGCCCTCCTCCCGCCCCGCGTGCCCATGATGGCGACGTCACACATAACGCCGCTCCCGCCGGCGCTTGCTGCAGTGCACAGATTGGCGCCACAGGTATCAACCAGACCCTGGACGTCCGCTGCAGCTCAACGTGCAATGACTGCATCCTCGACAAATGAACCCCCGACGCCTGCAAATCCAGCCTTCAACGATGGGGATCCTCATGGAATGGAACACGACGACGCCTGCACGGACCAAGGCGGCCCATGGGCCGGCTTGGTCGCGAGTAGGCCAAATAAAGTGTCATCACCCGTTTGGACAGGGTGGGTAGACCCCGGGAACTGAGGCTGCGCCCAGCAGCCGACGGGTAGCTCGGGCACGTGAACGTCAAATTTAGTAGAACTTATGCTGCGTTTGCTTGCAGGTTCAGGGAATTGAGGCATCTGGCAGGAACGACATATACTTCTTGAGTTCCCTTTTACATGGTCATCCAAGCTGTTTTGATTCTACGCCGAGGAAGATTGTCCTTATTCGAACTTAAATCAGTGCACCATTTAGGGCTTGTTTATGGCCAACTACATGCACTCAAAATTTCGACCTCTTGAAAACAGTATTTCCGTATAGTCTTCCTAAAAAGAAAGCACGATGCAAAATACAACAGCTGAAATGCGCGCGCGTACACCGCAAGCGGTCAGCAAAAATCGGCGATTTTGAAACCTAAACCGAGGGCGCGGCCATTAAAATGATGTTGCAGCTGGCAAGCGAGCGGCCAGACGGTCAGCAGCTCGGGAGCAAGCGCGCGCGGGGCAGCAAATGTGTGAAGCGTTCGCAGCAGAGCTCGACCGGTTCTTCAGCTGCGTGGCTGGCCAGAGGAAGAAGCCCACGTCGGCTGGAGCGTCACAGGCGCGTCACGGTTGTTCACGCGGTCCGCGGGCAGGTGCAGCGTGGTCTGCGGCGGAGCTTTGTTAAACGCTTCTGACTGATTAACGAGGCGTTTCACGGGGCTACCACTCGTGCCCCAGCTGATTTGGTGGTACTTACTATACATTAAAAATAAATTTGGTCGAGGTGAAATTTGAGTGCAGTTGGCCTATCATTGAACTATTCTTTGTTCTGCTGTACCTCGTTCATTTCTCTTTCTTTTTTTTTTTAATGCAGAGCATTTCAGTAACTCACGATGTCACCCGCGTTGGCGTCCGTAGTCCGCGTCCGCATCGCTCCCCCTACACTATATAAATACTTGCCGGCGCCAGGTTTCGATCCTACGACTCTGCGGGCGGAACGCAAGGTGCACGGTACTGTACCAAATGAGCCACAAAGCCGACACAGAACGGAAGGTTACGAACGTGCCTTATATCCTTGACTCATTCAACCGTCGGCCAGAGGTGCGCCCTCTCCCCCGCGTCCTCCTCGCCTTCTCTCCGCTCGCAACGCCCTCTCTCGCCGCGTTCGGTTCGGGCGCACAACAGGTGGGGACGTGCGCAACACCCTCTCTCGCCGCGTTAGGATCGCGCGCAAGAACAGGTGGGGCGCTCGCATCGCGCTCTCTCGCCGCGGTCGGTTCGCGCTTAAACCACATATGTCGTTCGCGCGCGCTGCGGTCGCTAACATCTGTGGCGTGATCGTGACGTCAGCATCACGCGTTCGCGTGGTGGCGATTTCGGCGCTATAACACTCTCTCGCGAGGGGCATTGGCTTGGATTCGATTGGATTGGCTTGGATTGGCTTGGATTTGGATTGGATTGGATTAAAGTGGGTTGTGTTGGATTGTGTTGCGTCATAGCCGTGCCTCGTTGCGTCATAGCCGCTCCACGTTGCGTCATAGCCACGGCAGGGGGTTCACGGCACGTTCCACCATCGACTTCATCGACAATGTCTACGCTGGAAGACAACAATTACAACAACAACAACCAATACGTAATCCATACCACTTGCAGGCGCCCCCCCCCCCTCCCCGCAGAAATGCTCTGCATTTGATCGTGCCCCTCGCGAGGGGGATGTTTCTTTTTTTTTGTAAACAGTCGAGTATGGTTCCGACCATTGTAAAACAAAGCTTTATTTGCCTCCCCTTTCGGCTTTCGGGGCGCTGCTGTTCCCTGCTTCATGCGCCACTGAGGCGCCTCCTCCTCGCCACCCGAGAGAGGCAAGGAAGAACATCCGGGCACCCAGCTAGGTTTCTTGCAAAGCTATCTGATGGTGCTCGTCTCGGGCGCTGCCATCGCAGCCTTCTGCGTTGCCGTGAGCGTGGAGCTGGAGGGTGAAGAGCGTGCTGGGCACGAAAGCAGATGAAGCGCGTAAACAGCCCCCAGCAAAACTGCTCCAAAGCGTTCCCTCAGCGTTCATGACATCCAGACTCGAAAGACAGGAACGTCCTCACTGCGCTGCGAGACCTGGCGCAGACGACGAATGTATGCTGGGTAGCTGGCTCGAAGATGCAAGTCGAGGCGACGACGCGTGGCAACCAACAGAGACGACGAGAGTCGTGAGCCAAACACCCAGAAGCGCTAAGCAGAAGAAATATCCACACGCACTTTCGTCTCAACCCGCTTATGCCACGACGCCTGTGCAATAATTTCCAACGGTGCTTCTTTAACTTAAATCTGCCGTTCAGAACACTCACCTTAATGCCGATGTAAATATGATCGAAGTCTTCGCTTTACGGCCATTCCCACACTTGCATAGAAACCACCATTTTTTTTGTTGTTGTTGAGAGTTTTGTTGTTTTCATTGGAGGGCAGGAAACTGGCTGTAAATTTCCGTGTTGAGTGTATTTCGATGTCTAGTTCCAAGAGGCAGTTTGGATTCAGCGCTCGTACTTTCTGCTCTATGTTTGCGCTGCAATCCCTTGTTTTTTTTTTGTTTTTTTTCAGATCAAGACCAATGACTCCCTATCGGTCTTGGTTTGGGAGTGTGCTGAGGACTCCAAAGCGCTGCTTTTCCATCGCACTTGAGCCAAAATCTATATTCATTCGTGCCCGTTCCTGGCCGCTTGCGTTGGTCTCGCAAGATGCTTTTCCATTGGAAATGCAGCTCGCTTCGCTGCGCCAAGAAACTGCAGCATCGACGTCGTGCTGGCGTCTTCGCTTCTTTTTCGGTCCAGCGCGGTTTCATGCAACTTTTCTACTTGTTGTTTGTTTCTTTATCCTTTATGACAGCTATAGCCACAAAGTCTGTGGCCCAATGCCGCTCCTATGCACTCAGGGGAGGAGAAGGTGCCTCAAAAAAGCTTCAAACATTTTTGAAGATCATGCAATTGAATTAACGGTAATAAAAATTATATTGTGGACACGCGTGCACGCACGCACGCACACAGAAACACATGCACGCACGCCCACACACGCGTTTGCCGTCCAAAAGACCGTAATAAACATCGCAGGGGACAGCTAAATTCGGGGCCACGGAAGTCCACAGATTTTGTGCCATGATGACCACTGCCTTTTGCGCAAATACTTAAGTAATTGCAAAAATAAATGTCGAGTTTAGCTGATATTTTCTTTTTGCATGGCAGCATTGCATGTGCGCAATATTCTATAATATTTATGTCCCGATCCTTCACCACTTACTTGCCTCAGCGGACATTAAACGAAGAAGCCGTTATAATAATAACGGCACGAATTTTAGTGATCGAAAAATAATAAAGATGGAGTATCATATTCGCAGACCATTATATTCGCATCATATCTGCAAAGAAAATCGTCTAACAGTGTCTCCTTCACCACCACCGGCATTATATAGCGATGGAATGAAAACACCCGTACTCCAAAAACGCATTTCTAAGCAAGAAGTTTCGCCCACTGTCGCCACTAGGAAAACGCTTTCCGAAAATTTCGATGCGTCTTCACGGCTCTTGAAGGTTCAATTGCGCTCCGCGCGCAACAGGAGCGTAGGTGATTATAGGCGATCGCTACAACAAGGAGTGCGAAGCCTACCTTACACGCCTGGAAATAACACAAACCATCCTTGTGCAGTAAATTGCGTTCTTAATTAATTCAATAAAGCTGAAGATAGCACGTCACTCTGCTCGTGCAAGACCGTTATTGAGGCGGAATTTCGAAGTGAGTGCGGGGTACGGGTGTCGACAGTAAGAGGGCTGATGGGAAGTTAATGATATTGAAACGATAAGGTGGGCCGCTTAGACAAAAACATTTCTCGAGGCACTTACGAGTGTTTACGTGCTTTCAAGGCGATATCCTGACGATACTAATTGCCAACTCCTTTACTGCTACATGATATTCAATTCCCTTTCTCCGCTCTCGTTTCTCGTCTTTTGGCACGATTTACTCCGCCCGACTTCTTTTCTGTTTCTTCGATTTCATTTCTTCGTGTTACTTTTGTGAATTACGTCAGAAAACAGACTGACACACGTCTCTGCCTCACTAAAATTTTAATAAGAGTTCTAAGTGGCTGGTGCGCACTTATTCTACTCACGTGCCATCACGTTCACGTGTCCTGCAGCACGCGCTATTTTTTACCGTTGCAGTTCAATTCATAGTTTTGTGAATATTGTGAAGCGGCACATTCCCCGTGAACGCTTTCGATTTAGGACCATTACCCCAAGTGGGAATATGCTACACAAGAAGGAATAACAGTGAGGAGAACCGTGCGCGACGTGCTGGAATTGCACAGTCGGCATAGCACCCTGCGGATACTGTAGAGAGTAAACGGTTTGATTGCGGAAAGCAATGGGACGAGTCCTCAGTACAAGATGCCTTGAGCTCTTCCAGCCTCAACACCAGAAGGCACTGATCATTGAAGTAGGAGCTGATCAGAGCTCTCTCCCAGAGCTCGTAAAAATGCGAGGCATTGCGCGAATGTACACTCGGGGACAACTTTCTGTGGCAATGCAGGGAAGGTTACAGAGCCGAACCGCGCGGTTTTGATGCGCAGCTGGAAATAGTTCGACAAAAATAATTTGCTCGGTGTGCCCTAAGCTATTAAAAAAGATATATTTCTTATTTTTTACCCTCGGATTGATAATGCCGCTTAATCATTATCCGCGATATTTGAAACAGAGAGCATTATTTTTTTAGATTTCTGGGTTTCTTTGGTTGCTACGTTCGCCAATAGTGTCGCGTAGGTTCTCATAAAAAAAAGCATGGCGTCCGCATTTCTTGCAGCTTCTTTGCCCCCGGGTAGCTCGGCATTTCATTCGCCGCATAGGATTTTCTAGAAGCCTGAGAACTAGAAGCTGTCAGAACAAACTAAGCAAGTGGTGTGCAATGTGCACGACCAAGTGAGAATGACGCAAACGGGACTTTCTGTCGTTTCCGCATTTCGTTCGGTTAGCCAACTTGGCAGCATAAGCGTGCGTACTGTCGCACGGCTCAAAGCGAATGTTCTGAGTGGGTACCCTGAAGTCTCCAAAGAATAAAAAGCTTCGTTTCGTGACTGAAAGACCGCATAAAGTTACTGGAAAAACTAGAGTGCAGCGGTACATTAGTTCCCCTCGGCTGCTCTTCGACGATCAGTACTTCTTTCCCAACCAGACGGTATTATCCATGGTATAATTTAAAGTGAAAGCGTTAGCTTGTGTTACCTTAAGGAAGCGATGGTAGCATTATTTTTTTATTTTGAAAGCAAATTTCAATCGGTTCAACGGTCCATACAACGAAGAATGATAGGAGTAACACTTAGGCGCGTGAATCAAGTTTTCTGGATCAGGGAACAAACTGGAGTGGAAGATACCATAGGTCCGATAAAGGCAAAGTCATGGAATTCAGCTTACCACGTACTTAGGCGAAATGACAACCTGTGGACTACCAGGGTGACAGAGCGGACACCTAGAGGCGGCTCTAGAAGAACGGTAAGGCCAATAACTTGATGGAGGCACGACATAAGAAAATTCGAGGGGGGGAGGGGTAAGGATGGACTTGAGAAGCGCAGGACAGGAGCGGTTGCGGGTCGATGGAAGAGGCATTCGTCCTGCAGTGAACCAAAGTAGGAGGCGGCTGATTTTGACACTTCACAGCGGCGGCCACTTTATTGACCGGAAAAGAACAAAACGGCACTTTTTCTCAGACTCAGGCATTTAAGGCTTCCGGCTTAATAGCATCCGGGATTGCGCACGTTGGGGGAGCCCGAATCCCAGCCCGACATGTAGTATGGTGATTGTCGAGAGCCGGATGAAGGGAGTGACGGCTTGAAAGTAAAATCACTGCTGGTTTGACGAATTTCGTTGCATACAATTTAAATGGGCCATGCAAACAAAACACAAGTCGGGCTCGTTAGAAAGATTGCCTCTTTAGAATCATGCTAACACCGCATTTACCGTAAACGTCGCTCAAATAAGCTATATAATTCGGAAAAAAGTGAATGGCCATACGACCCACTAGCTCATTTCCCGCAATAGAGCCTATGATGTTATATGTGCCCGCTCTGCGATTGGCTTAGGCCGGCAAAAGCAAACGCCGGGCCGCTTTCCGAACTATAGCTATTCGAGCTTAAATTTAGGGCACATACCGGTAAGAATGGTGGGGTAAACAGTGTAAATTGCGAAAGTACACGCAAATATGGAAGTACCTATGCGTGCTCCTGTTGGTACTGCGCGCACTATGCTTGTTTTAGCTACACAGCACTTCGGCGCTCAGGGGTTGTCTCAGACGACACTAGCTGACCGGCGTAAACGACGCTGCCTTACGTGACCAGGTCTGTCGACCGAATACCATGTTCCACGAAGCAATTATTTTCTATCTTAACAAAAAGAAGCCAGGTGCAAATACGGTCACAAACAAAGCAAAGGCAGAAAACGATTCGCCGCGGTATGGTGGCGTCATCTAGGTTGACTAACGGTGAACAAGACTCCACAGCATCTTGAACACCTGTTCTTGCGATGTCATTGCTGATGTCATAAAAACACACGATTTGGCCAGGGAATGAAAATTTTAAATCAAATTGATTAATTTCTCATTGAATAAAGCATCATTTGCTTCCGGACCAGCGCTGGGGGCAGTATAAAACACGAAATCTTTCGAATAAAACAAACTTGTATTTTGTCTGCATGTCCCTATAAGGTAATGGGGGCTGCAGATTGGTGTCAATTGCTAAGACGTAACCAAAATGCTTTGCGTACCCGGCATCAGTTTTCAAATACAAAGAGTCAAGGCTCTCGCTCAATGATTACTAGCCCAATTTGCGACAGCTGCATTATATTCCTCTGGAACGATTGAGAAATGTTAGACGAAGCGTCTTCGACCGGGATATTTCATAGCATGTTATGACAGAGCCATGGAACAGCCTGCGATAATCGCCATGAGAGCTTCTCGGCGCTGGGGGTAACCATCGTTCGCTTTAATCGCGAAAGCACAATTATCCTGCCTCGGCCGATTTCGTGGATGCACGAAACCAAATTTATTTGATGACGCCTACTGCATCACTCATCTCTAACTCTCTTGCAAAGCGGTTGATGCGAACCAGAGGAAATGGGGACTCGCGTACGCGACTGTACGACGCTAGGCCCAACGTCACGCTCAAGGTTTAACGTCGCCAATCTGTATTCGTTGATCTACGTGCAATGAGTACGACATTGCTCGGTCCACAGTAAGGCTAAATCTTCAGCTCACTGCAACCGTCCGCCCAAGCATAGCAACGTGAAGCTTTCAGGTCCAGCGTCGTCAACTGGTACGCGTTGGAAAATGTGTTTATTGCCCACTACTTGTACGTCAGCCTCCGGCGGGTGCCTGTCGACGTCGTGAGACCTGAAAGCGAAGCGTTAGGCCTGTGCTCCGCGCGTACCTGTGAAGTTGCTGCTGTTATTCTAGCAAAGTAAGACATACTTACCGAGTAGCACGCGCCCGCGGTGGCGTACTGCACAACCCCGCGCCAGCAGAAATGCGTGACAGTGCAGCGCGCACTTTCACTGAAGCGGCCACCCGTAGTGCATTCCTGCACCTGCACCAAGCAATCAACGAAGCAATTCATTATTCAGAGCCGGATAAATGGGAGGGCGGTACACAATGAAGCTGTACCCGTTACAAATCATGTGTGCGTACAAGGAAGTTTACCAAAAATGATACATATCCAGGTAGTGCCACAAACCCACAGTTGGGTATTTGATGACGCCGTATAAGCAGGAATGTATGCTGGGCACCTATTCTCGACTGCACAAATTCCCGGGAAATTGGGCAATTTGCCGGAAGTCTGTTCTGATTGGCTTTCAATTTTGGTCCCGTGCTTTCGGTTTATAAAGCGGTTGTGTGTGGTTTCGTCATTTTGTCATTTCATGACGTTTACTGTCAGCAGTTCTAAAGTTTGCGTTATTTCTCTTTACTGAAAGCGCATAATTCTTGGCCGGCTATGAAAAACTTGACTAAATGCACCGGACATGACAACGTTGGTCTGTCTTTGCTATTTAACAACAATACTGCTTGTAATACACGCCCCCTCTGTGATTCCCTGAGAAGGCGTGACGTAATTTAAACAGTTGGCGGGAACGAGTACGTCACACATTGGCAACTTCAGGCTGCGTAAAAGTGAGGTAATGTTACGTAACAGCTTGAAAATGGCGCCTGTTTTGCCGCGAAATAGGGCAAAAAATTTCGCCCACCTTCGGCGCCTGTTTCCAAGTCAGCGATCACGGAGCATACAAATGACGTGCAGTATTTTTCTTTTATGTTTGCCAATAAAATAAAAATTATTTGTTTTGCGTAACCGCAACACAAGAGGGCAGTACAAGCCTCTTTATGACAAAGAGAGCCCAATGCATGGCATTTGTCCACACTTCTCCAGGTAAGCTGCTGGGTCACATGATCGAACTCAAAAGAAAAATAACAAAGAAAAGTGACTCTTTGGTTCATTACAGCGCTGATTGAAGTCGAACTTGACGAATGAGTGAATCCGCGACATCGGTGCGCTCCGCGGTTATCAGGCGTAGCGCTTCGCTGCTCTTATGCGTCATACAAGCCATGGTCACGGCCGTTTTTTTCTGTGATCACGCCATAACTTGTAACATAGCAGCAGACGATATCATGGCGGCGGTGGCGACCGGGAAGGTGATAACGCTACATAGCTTGCGTTGAAGCCGAAATATCAACTTTGGTATTAAAAGGGATTGAAAAAAAAAATAGGTACGGTAAAAAAGATTGTGTGATGTTTTTTTATCTCAACATCCCCTTTCACTCATTTTTCGATCAACGTTACTCGATCGCCTTGTGGTGTTGACGTCGATTTTGACCTGGACGAATGTGTCTTCTTTGCCCAGCTCATCTACCGTCTAAATGTTTATTGGAGAAATTTGTTTTCTTTGCCCAGCTCCGCTACCATCTAAATTTTTATTGGAGAAATGTGTTTTCTTTGCCCAGATCAGCTACCGTCTAAATTTTTATTGGAGAAATGTGTTTTCTTTGCCCAGCTCAGCTACCGTCTAAATTTTTATAATACATGCCGAGGCTTTCTATATATTTTATGCACAATATTTGATACCTTGGTTGTGATCTTTATGAGTGAAGCGTCAAATCACACTGTATGACGTCACAGCTATGCGTGCAGCACGTCACTGATTGCTTACGTTGTGCTTACGCAAAAAACCCTGGCGAATTTCCCGGGAATTCGTGCGGTCGAGAATGGGGCCCCTGGTGTCGGAGGGATTTCATGGTTGGTGCTGCCCAATCATGTGCACTTTTGACCGTTTTAACGCGAAAGCTTTATTAGCGGGACCGATGGCGCCCTGTCAAAAAGAATAATGGCTTTCTGCATAAACCGGTCGGTCGACCGAAAAGCTCTGATAATACCTTTGAACGCACGGCGCACGGGTGAAACCGGGCATCCGTTGTGTCGTAACGGTTACTTGGAGATAGCGAAGAATAAACTGTTCTAGGTAAGACAATGTGCGCATGGTTCATGAAGAAGGAGCACAATAGTACACCTTTATCGCATAAGCCACATATCGGTATACATTTAGATCGCTCGTAGACGCGTTTGCTTAGAGCGCAAACAATCGTCGCATGGGGTCGTTCTCCGTTTGCGATTAGGGTCTTTGGAGGATTGACGATCAATTGAACGCAATTTCAGCGGAGGTTGGGCGCACTTTTATCGGAGGTTTTGACGCACGTTTGGCGCACGTTTTGATGTCGGAAGTTTTCGCGCTTCTGTGAACTTTCCTTAAGAAGGGATGTGACTTTTTTTTTTCTCTGTATTTGTGCGCATTTCACGTATCCTTCATTCCGACCCTTCTTTCGTGCAACCCGTCTGCTCATATGCCCTTTAGGGTTAAAAAACAAAATCAAGTGTGCAATTCCCAAAAAAGGACGCGCGTTCTATGTCTCTGTCCGCGTTCCTGGGCACTAAATTCACGTGCGAATTCCTGCTCAAGCGTACAACGCGAAGTGCCTGTCAGTTGTCCGCATAGCGGTGAAATAGGGAGGAGGCGAATCACGACACATGGGTTCGCCATTGATATAGGCACGTGGATACGTTAGCGGAGCCTGGCTGCCGAGACGTTTCGCGGTTATTAGATGGACATTCCCCGAAGGCTCCCGCTGACACTGCCTGCGTTGTGCTATGAGCCGAGGTTCCCACGACCTAAATTAGGAAACGCCAGTTCCCAAAGTAGAGCTTTAAATCCTGCGCGCTTCCTGACTGATGTTTTACGCCTGGAGGCCTGCTTAGAAATCGTTTAAAGCGGGGTGTGAACTCCGTTGCCACGGACACCTGGAGTCGAAGCTCGCGATAGCTTCGTTCTGGTTGTTGAAAGCATTTTTATTTAATAGGGGATACTGCTCGACTTGCTGAAGTCCGTGTCGGGAGCGTGGAAAGGAAGCTGGTTGCAAAGGCGGACACGATTGTTACTAAGGCCGGCCAAGCTAGCCAGCCGTTCCTACGAACGTCAAAGTGGAATTGGTCGGCTGCGGTGCTCGCATCAAGTATTGAGGACAGGGATGTTTGAAATCTTCCAAGCGTATTCGTTGCAGGGAGCTTTCTTTTTTACCCTTGAGTGTATGAAATTAAAACAATATCGACAGTTCTGACGGTGTAGTATGCGCTGTACAATGCCGTGAAAACAGGAACGCCTATTGCCAGATATTTTGGCGAAGCGGTAAATGTTCAAAGGTGGCTTGTATTAATATGTTGCCCCCCACTACGGCACTCCTCACACCCCAGGAGTTCCTTCGGCGCATAAAACCTTCCAACGTTTACATGTTTCTCGGTTTGTCTGGAAGTCTTAAACACAGAATGTGATATAGGCCTGGCTCTGGAAAAAAATATTCTTCCGCAATTTCATACGCGTGTTAGAAAACCACTTCCTCAACAGCGTTGTCTTAATACCTCTCGCAAAACTCACTATGGTGGCATAGCGACATGACTGTTGTGGAAACGCACACCATGCCGGAGTTTAAATGTGAGACGGTGAGATTGTAGGTGAAACGTAAATAGCAAAAGTTGCGATGCCAAATTTTGGGGCACGTTGACAAACCTAAGTTCTCTGCTGATTTGACTTCCACTACAATGCGCTTTACTTGTTCAACGCATGTTCCCCTGTATTTGCCCTTCCTGAACTTCATTGTGGAGACCGGACTGGCCAGTTTTATTTAGTTTATGCCCAAGGGCGTACTTCCGTAATAAAAACAGTCTCCCTGTTTTTACATCATCATCATTATCGTTGTCGTCGCCGTGACAATCGTCGTCAGTTTTTTTGCGCCCATTCTAGGACTAACTTTATTTGTTTCCCCAAAATTTTCTTATCGCATCCCTCCATGTAATGCTACGTCTTTCCCTCTTTCGTTTACCATACCATTTCACTGAACGAATTGCACACCTGTCATACTTCAACCCAATTACGTGACCAGCCCAACCCCATTTCTTTCGTCTAATCTGAACAATAACTTCCAGACGACTTTGTTCACTAAAACAGGATGCTGTTTTCATGTCACTAAGCGTCACCCCTAGCATTTTAAATTCCATGGCTCGTTGCACCGATCTAAGTTTCCTTCCAAGGCGGTTAGCGAGACCCCAGGTTTTCACCCCATATGCCATTACTTAAAGTGCACTGTAGTTGTATACTTGTCGTTTCAGCGACAAGGGCAGCTTAGCGCCAAAAATTTCGCAATGCTTACCGATTGCAAGCCACCACATGTTATTTCTCCCCCGAAAATATTTCTGATCATTTGAACCAACAGAGACAAATTGTTCAAGGAAGTTATAATGGTCCTCTTGATCTAGTATTTCATTGCGTATTTTGAAAGGGAGAGTAACTGCGTCCTTGGGCTCAGCCTTACCTTCAACTTCTTTGCATTTATTTTTTATTTCGCTGCTAAGCTTTCGAGAATTGTCGAAGCGTTTCGCGCAAATACCGGTGAGACTGACTCAATCGCTCAATGTCATGTGAAATCTCCAATCATTTAGGTAGTCCCGATAGATATCTACTTCCCTTCGTTCTCAATAAAATTATTTGATTATCCCTTGTAGATCTAGCGTAAATGTTTACGGTGAGATCACGTCTCCTTGCCCTTACTCAGCGAAATATTTAGTCACTTTGTGTAGGAGAGTTGTACCGATGGAATCTTCGTAAATATCCTTTGAGTGCAGAATGCTACGTAGGGCCCGATTATTTCCTCAGAGAGAGAGAGAGAGAGAGAGAGAGAGAGAGAGAGAGAGAGAGAGAAAAGAGAGCGAGAATTTTATCTCTCAATGTTTCCAACATTGTAGTGGCCGTAATTGAAACAAAGGCCTTTTCATAATCTGCAAATGTCATACATAGAGGCTTATTACACTCCTCACATTTCTTACTTAGCTCGTTTATTGCATGGTGATGGTCCACGGTTTAGTAACAGTTCCTAACGCCAGCCGGTTCTCTTCGTTGTAAGTATCGCATTCCACTTATCCGATTATTGTACATAACTTATACATGACATAGAGTACGTTGGTGTTCCTGGAATTTTAAAAATCTTTCACATCATCCTTATTTTGAATTAGAATCCGATTAGCACTTTTTTATACATTTGACGCCTTAAGTTCTTAATTAAGGCATTACGGTAATAACCCCGCCAGCTTTTCTAACACAATTCAGCCCTCCCATCCTTAGGCCCTGTCATCCAAGAGAACGTATGTCTGAACAAAGTCTTAAAAAAGAAATAAAATGTATTCACCGTGGTGTAATAGAGGTATTGGTATTCCGTCATCACCTAAGGCATTGCCTTTTTTTTCTTTCCCTTAAGGGCTTTTTAACCCTCATGTTCTGTTGTGAATTAATATGAATTAGAATCACATTAGCACTTTTTCATGCATTTGGCACTTTCAGTTCCAAATTACGGTGATAACGCCGCCAGCTTTTATACCACAATTTAGCCCTCAGATCCTTATGGCCCTCTCATCTAAGACAACGTACGTCTGAACAAAATCTTTAGGAAATAAATAAAATGTGTGCACCATGGTGTAATAGAGCTATTGGTACTCCATCATCACCTAAGGCTTTGCCTGTTTTTTTTTTTTTTTTTTCTCTGATGGCTTTCTAACCTTCATGTTCGGTTATGTTCGGACCTGGGCCAACTCGCAGAATTGGTTGAAAATATTTTTCAATATCTGGGTCGGACGCGTACAAATTTGGGCACGATTTTTCTAACTGTTTTCTATATTTCATTTTGTGTATATTGTGAGAAGGGCGTCCTTGACAGAAAAGTAGCACCGGTGTAGGGAGCGCCATAGATATCTCGCAACACGCAAAAATAAATGATTCTACAAATTGTATAGGAAAATACGAATTTCATTACTGTTAAAAGCCCCGACATTTCAAAACCTCGCGAAAGGTCGACCATCACTCCTACAACGCTCGAGATGCAACCGTTTTCGGCCGAAAAGGTCAAACAGCTTTTACCGTCTATGAGCCGCCGACAATCCCATATCCTCGGAGCGCCAAAGGTCACTTCGAGACATGTAATCAGAGAGCATGTCCACCCGCCGAAAGGATTCACGAGTCAGCCGCGCCAGAGTCATGCAACTCTGTTGACCAAAGGCGCTGCTTCGTGAATCATCAACCATCATCGATCATCAACCCTCGGAGCGTACACGCTTTCCATGAGCGATAAAACAAGCCGGAATAAGTAAAGCACATCAAAGGAAATCAAGGCGCAGCCACAGGCACACATCAAAATACCGTACTTACCCGATTCTGACGCGCACCTTTTTTCCACAAAAATAGGCCGAAAAATCGCATGCGCGTAAGAATTGGATACGAAACCGAAAATGCCGAAACAGCTGAAATTTCGTTCCACCCATCGCCAGCGCCATCTCAAGATGGCACCAAAGCTTTTAGCAACAATTTTTCGGATCTAGGCGCCTAGGCTTTTCTTTCGGCGTTCACACAAATCGTCAAATTATTCCACTTGCGTGCTTGATAACAGCAATGGCAGCAGTGGCAACGAAGGTGCGCCGCTTCCGCGGCTTACGAGCGGCTCCCACGCGTTCACAACGAGCGGTTGGCTGAAGCGTATGCCTCTGGAGAAGCTCGCGCGATGGGCATGCGAGGCGTGGGCCACGATCCCATCGAACATAGTTGAATGTTCGCTCAGAAGTGTGGCATCGCGAACGCGCTTGACGGCACCAATGACGAGATGTGTCGGTCAGCGGAAGGCGACAAGGAGCTCTCGGAGAGCGACGAGAAGTGAGATGCGTGAGATTACTTCGGGAAATAAATCGCCCGTTTCTCTCGCATTCTTTTTTCTTGCTCACAAAGTTCCTTGCTCGTTACAAACGGACGTGCAAGTTTTTTCGGTTTTTTGCCTGGAAAATCGGGTGCGCGTTAGAATCGGGTAATTACGGTATATTTAAATTGAAGCATTCGGCTTCGGCAGTGAAAGGGAGCTGGTATGCCGCTTAAATGCAGGAAGTTCGCACTTACAGAAACACTAACTGCTTTGTGTTGTGGAGTGAGGACAATGTGCTGGAGCCTAAAATGCAACCCGGAGGGCTAAAAGTATAAAAAGATGGTGTTTCTCTCTAAAAGCTGCACCCGCATCGCGCATTGTAATGTTACTTATTTAAGGCATGGCAAAAAAAAACGTCTTAGTTGTTGTTCGGTGCACAAAAAGGGCGCCGCTGCAAAAAATAAATAAAGGTAGCCTCTATTATCCCGGAAACCGTGAGAATTACCGTCAGAAATTTCTCACGGCAGTCGCCTCTCATTGGCTAAGCACGCTACGCGGAGATTCCATGGGATAAATATACTCTAAAAAGCCGCGTCTCCAGCTGCCCCTGTAGCGCTGTGGTATAGTGCTTGACTTTGAACCAGAAGGCTCAGGTTCGCGTCCGCCATTGCGGCTCGTGTTTTTTTTTATATCTTTGAGAATTGCTCGGTCTTCGTGATTTTGTTAATACTTTTTTTACTCTGGTTTTTACTATATCAAGAGATCGACGCACAGACTTCTAGAATGCGTAGAATTAAGTTTAATATATGTTGTGTTCTGCGTCGTTTGGCTGGGTTAGATTAGGCTTTTTGCAGTTGGGCTGGATTTGAGAAGGTTATGACGCATTCCATTAGGTTACGCTAGGTTCGGTGAGGTTATGTTATGTTACGTTACCTTCAGACGTAATATTATGCACCAAATTTTAGGCCAGCCAGCTGTTATGGAAACTGCCGTAAGAATTTCCCGGAGGAAATTCTCACGGCTTCTGTGAGATTAGGCGCAGCCATAAATAAAACACATCTGGGTTTGTATGTGATTTGAACACGGGTATATACAATAAAATCCATTTCTTTACCACTGTGATACGTCCGCGCGTTGCCAGCGGTGGAGGAAAAGTCAGGCCAATGAGTGCCGCGGGGCAAGCTAACGTGACGAAACGTGAGTAGAACCGGTTCATCGCATCCGTGAAGAACTTTGGTTCTGGGGAAACTGTTTCGTGTGTCACAAGTCGGCTTCTTGAAGTATTTCCCGCCAAAAGACAAAAAACAAATGCGGAAAAAAAGAACTCACAAAGTCGCTTATAAGTATTGCCAGGACTTTTGCCTTAAAAGCACGTAAGTATTCTTAAATACCCGTAGTAATTCTATAATTCATGCTTTAAGAAACATGCCGAGTATTTTTCTCAGAGTTTGCTTAGTGTAGTAGGTCTGTTATTGGGCAAAACGCCGTTTTTGTGGTTTCAACGCTCATTAGGGTTCATACCTTTATACCAGTGTGTGGATCCGGAAAAAATACTGGTTCGGTTACGGTTCTGCTGCACGGCGAAATTATTTCCTTCCGGTTCAGTACCGGTTCGACAAAATGACGTACCGAACCGGTTCGCGAACCGGTTCGGGAGCTTGAACCAGTTCGCGAACTGGTTCGATGAGTTGAATTATCACTGAAATTAGAAAAAAAAAAAACATTTAGGAGTTTAAAACGACAGTCAAATCAAAATACAAACAAAAATGCCAAATGCTGCGGCTCCCCAAGGGCAGTGGCGCCAATGCAACGCAAAGTTTAAACAATTACGAGACATTAGAAAAACAGATGAAGTGGTGACGATTTACCGCCTATACTTTCTCGCCCAGACTTTATGTTCTCCTAGCGTCTATTCATAAAGCCACCGGCAAGAGATATGAGAGCGGGATATATTTTCGGCCCTTTCCTTTTTTGTGGAAATCGCAATCGTCGCTATGAAATCGCCCATCACGCTAACCTTGAAGCCTTAAATTTAGGCCTGCATACGGTGGCGTTCAAATACCAGCGCTTAATACAAATGGCGCACATTTTTTATATTTGTAACAAAGAAGAAAAATCCTATAACATGCACATAAATACTCCCAATAAATTAGATTATTTGGTCACCCTGAATAATTTGTTAGCTGTCACCTTATCGAATGTGTTAGCCCCACTTTTGTTAAAAGTGGCTGAGTCACTGCATTATTGCTCTGACCACTGCAATTCCTTTTGCGATAGCTATACCAGATGTGTGCATTACAATCAGTATGTCATCGTACCGCCTGACCCCCGGACATCGTTACGTGTAATACATTGCGGAATCTTAGAAGAGATTATGCTGTTACAAAATGAAAGGGAAATTTGACGCGCGGAGCATGAGATGGGACTTTTTGGGTAGACGCTCTTTAATTTGTCCACAGAAGAACTCCCCTCAGGAACGAATAACAGTAGAACTAATGTAGCGACTTGGGCAGTCAGTACAAGTGCACCTTTGAAAAAACCATCTGAAAGAGACAAAACTGCAGAACCTACAGAAAAGATGACGCTGGCGAATGAGGCAGTGTGAGGTACCGGCCTACCTTTCTGCACGCGCCATCCGCTTTATTACTCTTTCTTTTTCCAAGACAAGGTCGCGGACTGCAGTTTCTTGCCAAGGGATTAAGTGCTCACCTTAACAGTTCTTCTTGACCTATTTGTTGTTATTTGTATCTGTAAAAAATGGAACTTGTCCACTGTACTGTCCTCAAAAACTGACCACGGAACTCACTTCCTTCGCATTGATGACACGTTTGGTTGTGAAAGGCAGGGCAAAGAAAAGTATAGGGCAATATTCACGTTTTGGGGCTTTTTTTTAGTTATTTGGTTTTACTCACTTTTTTCGTAGTGCTTTAAAACAACGTGATTCGCCTTTTCTTTTTTTTTGTTTTCCGTGTAAACACATTTCTTTAAAAAAGTGGCGCATTTGATGCCCCGTGCTATATCTCTGCTCCGAAGCGGAGCTTACGTTGCAGACCAGCAGACTTATTTTAACCAGCTGGTGATATTAAACGTGGATCAAAATCTCGATACACGAACGTTCTCGATTTCCATTTACTTCAGAAAAATGGTCGTGGGGAAGGGAGATCGAGGCCACTTGTGGTCAACAGCAAACGGATTAGCCACTGAGCAGCTCCTGCGGTCACAGTTGTCAAGTATTAACAATTTGCAGGTGTCGGACCTTTTAAACAAATTACGAAATGCAAAACGTTTGCACACATCGGGTGTGGGCTTTCGCTGTGGCGCAGTGGAGCACACCTGCAGCCTGATTGCTCCAATAAAGTGGCAGCTAGGGAAGGCCAAAGTCATTTTTTATCCCCTGCAAACTGCCGAGAATGACATTTCGTTTGGTCAGCTTGCACTACACTCGCGCTTCCAGCAGCAACAGACCATTGCTACATTGGTGCTTATTCATTTTCCCTGTTGTTACATAGAGCGTGATAGTGTTCAATTGTCTCGAGGGGAAAGTGCGCGAGCGGGTACGAAGTTGATGGTACGTGAAAGAAAAAAAGGGCTGAATTGCATTGACTGTGCAGTATCAACAACGGAGGGTTGAACCGTTTTGGCATGAACCGGTAACCGTTATTTCTTTTGGGGGTTCAGTTCCTATTCGGGTTCAGCGTGCTCAAAAAATAACGGTTCGGGTTCTGGTTCAGTTCCGGCAAAAATACCGGTTTAGTTTCGGTTTTCGGTTCAGTTCGGTTCCGTTTCGACACCCTGCTTTTTATGTATTCGCTGATGAATAATTCTAGCTTTCAAACCACATATCAAAACTGTGGGTGTCATCCAGACAAGAAGGTTTCGTTCGAAAAGAATTAAAAATATTGCTAAATTGGCCCAGTATGAGGCAAACACCCTTTTTTGTGTTCTTTATCCTTACTGTGATCTAGACTTTAGATATATTGGCTCCTGAGTATTTTGGTACCTAATACAGCTTTCAGGCCACTTAAGAAATAGTGAGCGTCATCCCGACAAGAAAATTTTCTACGAAAAATTAGCAAAATATTGCTATTTCACGTATTCTTGTAAATAAATCAACAAATAAGTGGCTTAAGAATAACAAAACTCCAACCAATCAAGGCCAGATATCAAATTACAACTATAACAAAACGTTCCCTGCTACCCTGCTTACCAAAGGAATGCAAGTAAAGCTCACGTGATCGAAACATTTTGGAGGCAGAGATAATGTGGCAAAGTTTGAGTATTTGATTTTTACTTCTTATAAACTTCTCTTATAATGCGAACGAACACCTTGTTTTTCTGAAACATTCGGAGATGGTCAAGCACCATTCTTGGGCCTCACCCGCCGATGCTAAACATAGCAAGGGCGATGTCTTTGATGTCTTTTTTGGAATCTCTACGGCGGCAGCGAAAACAGGCCCCAAAAGGAGCCGATAAAAGGATTCCGGGGAAGTTGCAGCAACCTGGCATGTCGGGGAATTTTTCGCGACTTCCTGACAAGTGCTTGTAGGCAGCCATTTTTGTGAGTCCTTTTTTGTCTGCCCATATTCTAAAAACAGCTGCTACACCCACTGCTCCCTTTACGTGAGCGGTGCTTGCAACCGTCCTATTTTACAATTTTGACTTCTTTTTATTTGTACGATTTTCGAAGAAGTTCTTCAATACTTAACGGTTGCTAAACTGCGGTTCCGACTGCGGGGGCTTCGTGCCCCTCCCCCTCTCTTCTCGGTAAATGAAGAACAGGCGCATTGGCGTGGCATCTAGGCGAAGAAAACTGAACTTTGCTAAACATTTAAGTTTATTTAGAGATGTGCGATTATTATAGATGGCGCTGCGAATCGAATCTGTATAGTAAAAAATGACTTCGGATCAAATCGACTATTATACGAAAAGTAACAACTGACTGCGACTCGAATCTAACATTTCCAAATACAATTTTATCTTTTTAGTGAGCGTGCGACTTCTAAAACATAGCAAAAAAAGATAACTTACGCAGCCAGGAGTTAACACATCTTTGTGTTTGGCATACAGTACCATGAAAATTTGGCATACAGTACCATGAAGACATGCGGGTTCCTCAACACGCCGTGAACACAGGAAGTATGTTTGACTGGCTGCAGTCCCTCCAGTCATTGAAAATAGTCTAGGTGCGCCAGTCTCTGGAACGACCTTACTGTAGTCTAAGGAGAAGTGCCTTGTTGAATCCTCACTCGTACCTTTATATTAACAAGAGATTTCGGCTTATAAAAATTCTACGCAGGTAGCGTTCAACTTCAGGTAACATACACAAGAGTTAGCATACACTTCTCTCGTACATGAGGTTACACAAGTTCTGCTTTTAACGCGTAGTATTCTCTGCCGAGTACGCCCACCGCCAGGACCACTCATTTCCACAAAAATGTAGATTGGGAGGAAGTAACACCTGCAATCTTTATAATAGCGTAAATGGCCATTATTGGTCGAACAGAATTTTTAAATACCAAGAAATAAGAAAAATAGGAAAAATAAAATCTTTACAAAATTAAAAATATGCATCTTATACATCTTTCCCCAAAATCCAGAAATAAACAAAAAAAATTCAGGAAAGAAACGCTTGAAGTTAGCGTAAATTGGCCAACTCTGCAGGAACCCTTGCTCCTTCGAAAAAAAAAATCCACAATTAGCCACGTAGAGGCCATTCGTCGCTATAATGGTATATATTTACATCATTGGTGAGAAGAAAAAAACGAAAAATTGAAAAGAATAAAATAATCCAATGTCTTTCGCTACTCAAGCGCACATTTGGCTCTAACGAATTCACGCTCTCGACAAGCGGCACTGAATGCTACGCATTTAAACAACTATCTGAATTTCTGCCGATTTTTTTGCGCAGCTGCCATTATGCAAGAAAGCCAATCCACAAAGTCAAGTTGTACAGCGAAGCTTTTAAACTTACATGTCGTGCCGCAGAGCCACCTTTTATCGCTCAATTATTTGTACATTTCATATATTCAGGACCTAATATTATGAATGGTAAAACGTCATTGCAAATCATATCGAGAAGCAAACACGCATCTGCAAAGGGTTGAATCGCTAAGGTGTACTCTAGTGAAAATGATTCAATAAAAGTCGTTTTTGAATTCAGGAAGCGTTGGGTTGGGAGCCATTTCCTGATTTTTAATGGCGTGTTCTCCATAGCTAGCGGAAGTAGCCTACAGCAGCTGATTACTACTTAAAAGTTCGATTTTCAGATGGAAGGCTATTCTGGTTGCTACTGTTAGCCACGAAGCCAGGCGTACAAACCGCTTTTTGATACATGGGACCTATGAGTTGTTTTGCAACATTCTATATTGAATACCCTTGTTTTTGTTTACACTTATTGACTCCCAACACCCGAAGCTCCCGTTTGGGCTGGAGAGGCCCACATGGCTGGAGCGAAAGGGCTCACGGAGACATGAATAAGGTGTTCGCTCTAGTGACGATGTCCTTTTCGCGTACTGTGGCCGCTACAAAAAAGTCCCCTCAGCGACCAGGGCCTCCCATCCATGCATCTCGCACAAGCACCGCCACCGTTACCAAAGCGAAAGCCTCGGGTGCCTCATCAAACCCGAAAAATCACGGGCCATCTCTACTAACGCGAAACCTGGGGAGGGGCGAAGCATGCAGTGTATAAGTGTATTCTTGGTGCCTAGGCGTTTTTGACAGCGGAGATGAAACCGTTGAGGGGTAGAGGTATACAGCTTTGATGTAAAAGTCGCTTGTATTTTAAGCACGACGCTCTCTAGCGCGAGGCGTAAAAGAGTGACCACGTGTTAGTACGCGTAACTAAGCGCTCCAGCGCGACGCGCAAACGAGTGTCCCGGTGTTTTTTAGTACCCGTTACGTTCTAGCGCGAGGCGTGAACGAGTTTCCCGGAGTTTAGTACCGTGACTACGTGAGACGACGATTACGACGACGAAGATTATGACGACGACAGGAAACGCCAACCTTCCCAGTACTAAAAGCGATCGTATTGGCAGTCTTCGTCGGCACCAGCACGAATGCTACCAAAATTGCCGCAGCGTTATTCAGAAAAAAAAAAGGTTTCTTGTCGAAGTTGCATCCACGTCGCCAGAGCTGCCACCAAGTGCGCTAACCCAACAGCCTGCAGGAAGTAAACAGGAATTACCCTGAGACGGGCCCCATGACGGGTGAAGGTTACGGCGCGTGCGCCGAATGGACGCACGCGGAGAAGAGCTCTCACGGGGGGGGGGAGGCTGTCGTGTGAACTGCGGACAGTCGAGCTGTAGGAGTAATCCGAGTCAGAAGACGGAGAAACAACACCGACGAAAGGGACGCAAACACGATGTAGCACTGAAGATGTCTAAATTATCTCTAGGCCTTCAGAGCACGGACGCAGGCTTGAGTTTCTGAGGAACTTTTTCAACGGCGTTTCACACTTCAGGTTTTCCTTGCTGAAGCCAATACCGAGATGAATTGTAAGAACATTTAGTATACACAATCATCGAGCAATTAATCGTTAGCAATGGCCAACCGCAGTTTTCATGGCAACTGTGATTATCTTTAGTAAACTTCGCACACAGTTGCCGGGAATCATCACTGGGATAACTACCGTTGTCGTCTTCGTCGATGCAGAGTATTGGAAATGAAGGTGTTTGTAACCGCTTTTACGTGCCGTGGAGCCTTGCTATCAGCCAGCTCTGTTGTGCTAACACCGACTGCCATCCGTCCACTACGCCACCTTTTGTTAATCAGAGCTGTCGGCAGCACACTTATGCACTACTGTGTTCGCCTGGGCTAATCATCTTAGGGTAATCTTATTGCGCACCACGAAACATGCCCACATCGTGTACCCGTACTGGCAGGATGCACTAGGGGTCTTCGGTGTTCTTATTGGATTCTTATTATTTCTGTTGTTATTGTTAATATTACTGTCACGAGGAGACGAGGAAGGACGCAGCAGGGCCTGCTGCTTTGGGCCCAACGACAGTGTGCAGCCTGCGCTCAGCAACGGCTCCTTTGTAAACAATACAATAGGTTATCTCGTCCTGCAAATAGATCGCTTCATCCTCAACCATGACTCGCGCCATCTGTTCTACCACCAGGTAACTGCATGCAGCTAGTTTGGACGGCGACTATATATCGACATAAGCCGCTTATATATACTTTGCCCGCACAGGCTGGTCACTACAAACAGAGCGGCAAAGGCCGAACAAAGCAAAGCGACGCTCATCGCGCTCGTCGGAGACTGTACACACGAGCAGAGCTCTGCGACCGTCCAAATACAAAGCAATGCTGGCCAAACGTCTTGCAGTTGGCACTTACGTGACTGAGAGCCTCCGTTCGCCACGGCAGCGTCCGATCATTGCCGGATACTTGTAAGCAAAGCGGCAGCCCCTCCCGCTGGCGCCTGGGTTCGGGAGTATGCAAATCACGCTCCTGATGGCGACATAGTCGCATTTTGACCTACAGGATGCGATCCAACTTTGTTGGTGAGGATTGTGCAATAACATACCTCGCCATTGCCCTGCGAGAACCCTCGCCAAAAAAGAAAAATTATCGCCATCTTTGGGACTCGCTTTGAGCACGGTAGAGTCGATGTGTCCAAAAAAATCGGACGAACTGAGCGTGCTTAGACTGTCTACTCAGTCCGTTACCAGAGGCTCGTGGATGTACGTTCATTTGTCGGTATTACAGTGATTTTATATAGCTACCGTAGGAAGCTATAGAGGGGAACTTTAAACGGCGTTATTTTCTAGACGTATCGACAAATTATTGAATATTGATAGGACGAATAGGGACAAGAATGCCCTTCAGGAAGTAGGGGACGCCATTCCCAAGATCCTGTTCTCATGATCCATACATCGTCATAGCGCAAAATCTTCGGCCATCGAGTGGGCTTCATCTGCTTCCTTTTACTATCTCCTTTAAACTGTTATTTTGTAACATCTGTATCAGACGGGCAAGCAAGACACGTTCCATTTGACTAAATGCATGTAAATCATGATGTGCCCACCGCGTCAGTTTACCTACAACCAATAGCATAACGATCAATCGAAGCCATGAGTAGGCGTATTGCATGCTCACTTCTACGTTCTAAAAATAATAGGCGCGTGAAGATGAATGCGACGGATAAAAAGGAAGTTATTGCTTGAATGCCGTTCTTCTCATGAGCTTTCGAGACATCTCTGAAAAAATGTAGGACTTATCGTTGTGATTTCGCTGCATCACCCCATTCAAACTCGACATCTAGCATGATGTTTTTTAGAGGGGGTGTCGAGGCCTTTTTTTAAACAACGGAGGACACGCGTTGCTTTGAAAACTGGGCTAACGTATAAATATCGCCCATCGCTATTCTACAGAGCGAACCCATCCCTTATCCACATATACGTGTATACCTAACTGCCCATGATACATCTCACTACGTGGATTGATAACCGTTGTACACGGGAATATTTACACACCTATTATACAGCGTCCTCTGCCGTTTTTCGTGCTAAGTCGCCTGGAGAGAGGGGTACGGTAATATTGCAAACGGGAGTAATGCAGGGCAGGGCTTGTGTCGAAAACCCATTTCTTGTAGCGGTCAGGAATTCTGATAGCTCATACCGAGTATGCGTGGACTTCAAAGCCTAAACAGCATTCTGATCCCTAACACAAAGCCAGTACCAAGGATAGGCGCCGCTTTTCAGCACGGGTCACCGAAAATGGAGTTTTTCTCGAAGTTTAATCTGCCGAAAAGGCGTTGGCAGGTGCCTGCGCGGGTAGAATTCAAGGAGCATACGGCATTCTCACGCACATGGAGACTACTTCAGTTCAAATTGATGCCATTCCGCCGGATGACACAATTTTTTGGCGCTCGCATTCAAAAGAGGATGAAACGAACTCCACCATGTCGAGGGCTGCATAGCTGACATCCTCATGCTACCGACGCGTGGGAAGAGCCCGTTCCAGACTTGAAAGCTTGCTTCAAAGAATCAGCACGGCAAACTTGAAAGTGAGGTCCATGAAGGGCGGGGTGGAATTTCAAGCAGTTTCGATGCTCGGTCAAGAGTTCATGGGGCCCGTCGAAACGAAAGAAATACTTCTATAACACGGATACAAGCAGGGAAAGTGGCAGAACCCAGACAAGCAAGTGTTGTCACCTTCGGGATTGACCGGATACTACCGAGTGGCCATTCCACACCCCGCGCAAGTGGCTTACCCCTCGGTCGTTCTGACCAAAAAAGGAGCACCAACCATTGTGTAGTAGGAAAATAGGACACAAAGACAATATTGAAAGTTCGCTTTCTTCACCGACACCCCTTACAACGCTCTCGCGGCTGTTGTGAAGCAAGCCGAGAACATGGTGTTGCATTCAGTTTTTTTATGTCAACAAAAAGTACAAGAGTGTGAGTGGAACAGGACAACAAGAAGGAATGTAAGGCGCTTGTCTGAACAGTGAACAAGTTTCACTTGTGCTTGTACGGCATGCCCCTCGCAGTGCATACCTGTCACCAACCACTGCAGTCTACACTGGCGGGATGGTCTAACAGCTAGCTGCTCAAGTGAGGTCCGCTGACTTCAGGAGGGGGCCATCCTAGGCCGCTTTTTGTACCTCTTTGCCCATATTGTTGTTCACCCTCATCCACAAAGTCTTGGAGTTTTTGTTGTATTGTCTTTATGGTATAACCAGTGCTCATATCGTGCGTTGTGGCCTCTCCTTATCGCTTGCATAAAAAAATGTATTTATCATGCATGGGAAGGTAGCCACACTTTTGCTCTTAGGCAAAGAGTTAAACATCTTTGTTACAGCAATTTACATAAGCCAGAGCTACCAGATGGTGTTCTGGTGAGAATTCTGATCTGTTCTCTAAGCAGGAAACATACGCAGCAGGTGTCAATTTACAAACGTGCATTCCACTT
The DNA here is from genome assembly GCF_048455015.1 of Haemaphysalis longicornis. Lineage (NCBI taxonomy): Eukaryota > Metazoa > Arthropoda > Arachnida > Ixodida > Ixodidae > Haemaphysalis > Haemaphysalis longicornis. The sequence goes on along the minus strand of NW_027526295.1, from coordinate 276,897,354 downwards.
TTTCGCGTTCTGCTGTTATGAATATACTCCATCAAGCCAGTTTGCGACGCGTTATGACCGCCGACACGCCATAAACTTTCAAGGTTTTTCAGTTACCTAAAAGCTTTTGAAGCGATCAAGCTTTACCAGCGAATACCAATTTATCAAATGTCGCCTATCTTTTTCCCTTACAATGACGCAAATGTTTTAGCAAGCCCGTATCTTACAAGTGGCAACAAGGGACGATGTACAACCCGCCAGAAGCTAACGTTTTCTTAAAAATGGCTGATAGTAATGGCCATTGGTCGATGGTACCCGAAGGAAAACAAAATGTCCACGTGGTGCGCGAACGCGAAGAAAGCGAGCTTCCGAGAAAAACCAAGCAGCGCACTGCAGAGCCCAAGCGGGCCTCGAGGGCGCAGCCCGGAGCGAGGTTCAACGCAAACACTGTCCGCCCGGGCTGCCACAGACAAGAAAGGCTCCTCGCCCGAGGCCAACTGGCCCGAGAGCGTCCTGCAGCGGCGCGGGGAATTCTATGGAGGCAGCCTCGGGCTGCGGGCGACTTCGGAATCTGGGCGTTCAGAAAGGAAGGAAGGGCGAAGAATCGCTGAGGCCGAACTGCATCGGCATCGTTCCGGCTTTGTGCGTAGGGTAAGCTCCCCTTGGGTACGCTCCCAGGACCTCAGCAAGATCCTTTATTCTCCTAGACAATGCCTGCGTCGTGAAGACCAAAATTCCGACTTTATTAATTAAACCTCGTGTGAACATTTATGATTAGGACTGTAGTTGGTGCTGGTGATCATGATCATTTTTGCAAAAAAGCTGTTTAATGCTGTTTTTATTTAATTGCTAAGCTACCTTTGAACAGTGTCGCCTCGCGTGCCAGCAGTTAAATCCTCAAATAACTTATTGTATTTTTCTGATGCAAAGTTTCATACAGCTGGGTGGAACTCATAGTTTCAGCTTAATCTCAAGAAAACGTCAACACAGGGTGTCTGGAATTCATCAGCGGCCAGTTCCTATTGTTGGAACATACGTCTCGGGGGAATTTACATCTTGTGGGATCTTTCGTCTCGTACATCCAGGCTTGAATGTGTCTTCCCGGTAGAGGTACTCAGACCCGATTGTATTGTTCGTCTCATTGGATATGCAGGCTGGACAAGAACTTCCGTCACGGGGGCCGTTTGTGTCGTAGGATATTCACGCTCTAGCGTGAATATGCTACGATGGGAGCTTTCGCCTTGATGGATCTTCCATCGTGTTGGATATTCAGCCTCAGTAAGATCTTTCACATCGTTGGGCCTTTCGTCCTAACTTATCACGTCACAGAGTGGGTCTTCCGTCTTGTAGGAACGTTCGTATTCTTGTATAATTAAGCCGTAAGCGGTTATCTCCATGATCGAGGAGGTGGTGGCGGCCCCACGTCACAAACAAGCGTGGTTCATGCGCGCCGCGGCATCACACGCAGATTCCTTCTGTCTATTTTTCTCAAGGAGGGTGATTACCATTTTGATTGTTTTGTTGACAAAATGTGCTTGGAGTCTTCAGGCGCTGAAGTCCTTGGTCCAGGACACCATATGACTTGCCAGCCACCACAGCCCGCTCCACCTGGCCCTATGTTTCTCAAATGTAAATGTCGACGCGGGCAGCTGGCCCCATTTGGTCCGTTTTAACTGCCCGAATGTAGTTATTCGGGCCGCAGCAGCCACCATTGCGAGGCTCAGCCTCAATACTGTTGTTTTTACCTTACCGGTCATCGACGCTGCTCTTCACCGAGTCTTCTTCATCAGCTTTTGCAAAAACCAATTCAACGTCTGTTTTAATCAAAAGAACACTGGTAATCGTGCTTGGCTATGCAGTTTTGTTTCGCCTTAAGCACCCCAAATGCTTCCTTTTCCTTTGTTTCTTTTTTTGTTTCTTCTTTTTGTTTCCTTTTCCAATGTTAACAAATATGAGATCGGCCAGCGGTTTGGAAAGTTTTTTTCTATGTATGCTTCGTGTTCATGCCCTATTACGGCACAATTTCTCTTTGCAGCAGTACAAGATCCCCTGGGGACCGATAAATGGTTTCAGGAAAGGCCCGCCAAAAACCGATCCGGAGTATGCAAAGGTATGCTTCGCATATAGACTGGCATGTGTCTTCCCCTAAGAACGTCGTCGGGTGCATGAAGAGCGAAAATAAAACTTCCGAATGATTACAAAACAAGAGAATGAGCAAGGAAAGATTGGCTGTGGGTGCGTGCAAGGACGCCGAGAAAGCGGCCAAAAAATTATCAAATAAACAAGTATGTGCAGCAATATGCACCTTCGTGGCATACACGCTACAGTAAGACTCAATGGAAGCAGCCCAACACTACCATTGCACCGTTACCTGTACAGCCTTAATTCCTAGCGCAATGAGCAGAGCTGTCATCCAGAAGTCGCACATGAACTGGCTGAGTGAACAGCCTACGAGCACTGAAGTATTCTTTTTTTTCCTTGACACTGGATGAACTAAAGATCTCTCTTTTGACAGCCTGTGTGGATTGTTGTTAGCAATGGGAGAGTGGTGTTCCTAAAGAATAAGAAGATACCAACAACGATGAATTATTATCCGGCTGTATCTCCAGCAACGAGGCCTCCTGTGCACCCCCCTCCCCCCGCATATCTGCCCTTCTCGTCCTCCCTGTCTGCACGCGCGGCACGTCTTCTCATCAACCCTAAATCCTACCGTGACGTTAGCCACAGGCGCTGTCCCGCAAGTGACCACACTGCGCACGCTCCGCGTTCCCTCCACGGAGATGCATTGAAGGCTGCATACATCACTCATACATCACTGTCAAAGAATTTACACCCAACGTCACGACCTCCGCGAACAAGACACGTGCCGGCTGGTGCAAGCCCTTCCGCCAACCCGAATCAGCTACGGCACCCCGTACGCAGTCAAAAGAACATTCCAAACTAAATGCATGCTATCATAGTTCCTTTCCGGAATCCATATTTGTTGGCTTATATACATGCTTCAGTTTCTCACAAGCACTACCGCTCGTTAGCGCGTGCTAACCTATCGGGAAACGAACGAGAAAATTTTCCTTTGTGTTTGTACCTTCACTTTTGCGAAAGAATAGACCTCGCTCGTCAAGTCGGCAATTCTTTTCCCTCGCAGCTAATAGTTTGAACGACTCGTGTGCTTCTACGCCTGTGCTCAGGCTGAGCTTGATGAGGCATGCATAGTCTTCAATCTGTATAAAACACAAACTAGGGCTAGAACTACACGCAGTGAGACCTTCCTTTTCTACGATGCCCCTGAGGAGTTCAGTTTGTTCCCCCCTTTATATGCAAACGTTGTTTAGACTTTACTGCTATAGTCTTCGTGTTTCTGGCTATAGTGGGGGTTCTTTGAGAATCAGATCTCTTTGTTTTTGTTTTTTTTTAAGCAACAGAGAATTTCCAATGCGTTGTGCTGCTGAGCACGAGGGCGGGGGTTCGATTCGCGGCCGCGGCGGCCGCTTTTCTGACGGAGGCAACAAGCAAAAACGTCTGTGTGTTCGAGAATTCGGCGCACTTTAAAAATCCCCAGGGGGTCATAATTAACCCGAAGCCCTCCATTACGGTGCGCCTCATCGCCTACGTGGCGTCGGCGCGTTAAACCCTACAATCAATCAATCAATGTATGGAAGTGCAAATAAATGGAAGAAAAAAACCAGGGTAGCGTGAATGGCGATACTTGAATGGCGATGCTGTTGTAGGTGAGCATTGCCGGACGCGTAGTTAAGCTTCAGTATCACTGTTTATTTGCATAGTTGCGGTCCTAGTAATCGTCGTCATATGCCCCGAAGGGGTCGTCGTTTTCGTCGCGGGCGGATGAGGAGGAGGAAAAACTTTATTGTGAGCCTGGTGATGTGGGAGTGGTTCCTCAGTCCAGGAGACCATGGGTGGTGAATGCAAAGTCATCCTCAGTATTGCAGACTTCTACCAGCTATTCTTCATCGCTTCGAGGCAGCGGTGGCGGCCGAGATCTGAAAGCAGTCTTGAGAAGGCTTGGCACACGATTATCCACAATGGCTTCTACAGCGCGGCGGCCGCGATGACCCAAGCAGGCTGTCTTTTCACATTTAGCATTAGCGCTGGAGTTCTTTTTTTTTCTTGCTAAAGCCACTGTGCGTGCCGAGGGCGCTCGGCGGTCCCCGCGAAGTACGCGCTCACGAGCGCTCGGTATTTTCTTGGACTATTTTCCTGCACCTGCGAAGTTACGGCTTGTACAACAGCTTCGCTGTTAAAATGGTTGCTGGACGTTACGCGAGCTCAAGGAATGCTTACCGATTGTGTGTTCTTAAAATTGTCTGCCTAGGAAAGCGGTTCTAGAAAAAAAGGTCATTTGGAGTTGCTCATATAACAATACAATAAAATGGTAAAGAGTAGAGAACTATCTGGGATTAAAGGTGTTCCTTTTACTCAACGAAGACAAATCAGGCCTGCTTTATTGCCTCTTAAAGGACCCCCCTTTTCACTCACTTTTTCCTGCTCTTACGGGGAAGTTTTTGGCCCTCGGGCATTTCATTACAGTCGTTTCTTTTTTTTTCAATTCGAGAGGATTTATAAAGAGATCTTTTCTCCTCCAGAGTTCGATGGTCATTAGCGAAGATACGATACGAGGGCTTTGAGAGCTAGAAAGACGAACTTCGTTTGTCTTCGGCCGGGCTTTGCGCGTCTTGCTGGTGAGAGAGAATGAACTTTATGGAGAGGCGTGTTTTGTTAAACAAAGCACGAGTGCAAACCAGGCTTTTATGGGACCCTGGAGCGAGTCTGGCTGAACACTCACGAGCTTCTCTCTGTGTCAGGTAGTAAATTCAAATTCGTTCCACAGTCACCTCAGTACGGTGCGCTGGAAATGGATTAGCACAGTCGACATGATTTCTTCAAATATCTGTTGCGCCTTTGTTGACCATTTGTTGCTCACAAAGTACTCAGACAACTGTTCACTACAAATGAGAGAAACTGAGCTAATAGAAGCAATATCTGCGGCGGTATTGCACGAACTGGGCGATGTCCAGAATGTTTTAATTGATGCTGTAAAGAAGGGACATTTTTTTTCAGTAAGTTTATAATTTATGCGTTCTGCGTAGAGCGAGCCTTATCCTGTCTTTTGAGCCTTATCGTTATCCTGCCCCCATGCGTCGTAGCCAAGAAATCTGACTGGAAGTGACAATATTCAAATTAGAAAAAAAGAAGGAGGATTTTCCATAAAGGTTGCAAGGGCCTTTTGCGTTAGTTGGCACGCGCCGCTTCCCGCGCCTACCCACGCCTGGCCGTTTCCCTAGAGTGAGATAACCTACAAGCTGACGACATCCTCAATCCTACGTCCCTTCGAAAATACGCCGACATACTCGCCCACTACCGGCACGGGCGCCAGGAATACCCGGCACTCTCCCACACCAATCCGAAACCGAAGCTGCCATATACCGACGACTACAAACAAACTCCTACGCCCAATATGCCCCACTCCGTGCATTGTACCCGAACCTCTACCCCGCCTCTTGCAAATACTGCCCCAGCCTGGCAGCCTGCACCACCTGGTCAACCAACGGGCTGTCAACAAACCCCGTCCTTCACTCCTAATCCCCAACGTACATACGAGCAGGGGGTGGCACGGCTGACCAGCTCCACCAACCTCTCCTTCCAGTGTAGCCTGATAGAGAGGGCCCGGGTGGTCAGCACGGGCCAGGGTATCTGGACTAGAGAAACACCCCCCCCCCCCCCCCTCCAGGCAGGTGCCCAGACATCAGCACCTAAGGCTCGCATGAATAAAATTTACTCCTGCTCCTCCGCTGGTAATTATGCGGACTTGGTGGATGGCTTCTGTATCGACTTAGGCGACTTCACAGTCAACCATCAAGAAAACGCTTTCACCTTGCGAATGCCTTTAAGCTATATCTCGTGAAGGGACCCCGAAAAACACTCTTGGAGTACAAGGACTGCCCCATAAATAAACGTGTTTATAAAAATACATTTGCGTGTAATGTTCGGGGTCATATCCAGTGGTTTTCATTAGCCTTCGTAACAAATTTTTAATTCAAATGTCACTGCAAGTGTTGGTTATGTAGCTGTGTGCTGCCAGACATTTGCGCAAGATTGAGATTGCACTAAATAATGTAACATGCATGAACGTGCTACCAGCGCTAGTAGTTTGGCAGCCTGTTCGCCTTAATGTACTTGCAATTCGTTGTCGCTGCGGTTATCCCTGACACGCCATACTTTCTTGGCCAGAAAGTTAAGCGGTGGTGGGGTACGCAAAGAACTCTACGAATTAATAATGGATGTTAGGACTGCACCAGAGCAAAAAGAAAAAAAAATGAGTACGTCTTAAGTATAACTGTGCCCCTGAAATTGATATGCTTTATTCACAGAGGATGTGGGGCTACAAACTACCAAGCCGCACGGTACACTACCCCATTGGAAAAGGGAGTCCAACCTTTTGTGGCCGAATGCTCGTGAGCTCAGACCCTGTCGCGTGACTGCAGGTCCGACCACACCATTTCAGTTTTCCCGACGGACCGTGAAAACTGATCGATAGGCTTCAGCAAAGTAGCCGGATCCGTTGGAAGCAGATTTTGTCGCCGGTAGTCACGGCAACGCTTGAACCTCTAATGGCTCCAAGCGGCGTTAACGCGTGGCCGACTGAAGGGCGTCACGAACACTTGCGTGGCCGCCTTCTGGCGGTCGCTGCTATGTTTTGGCACCGACCTCGCCGGCGGGAAACAAAGCGCCGGAGTTTGCTCAGCCACCGACTCTTCCGGGGGCACGTGGAACTGAAGGACCGTAAACAAGTAGAACAGGGACGCTGTTGAAAACAGGAAGATCAAACTGAGTATACCGTAAAAACCCGCGTATAATACGGACCCGCGTATAATACGAGGTGTAATTCGGGGACATCAAAATCAGAAAAAAAGTTTTCATCCGCATATAATGCGAGGTAAAGAGCACAGAAAACATTTATTTGCACTGCAGTTTCCGTTCAGTCATTGTCAGTTTTCGGTGGTACTATCTCCCGACGTCCGTTCAGTCATAGTCAGGTTCGCTGCCGCTGTCTCCTGAAGTCGCCTTGTCGGAAATGTCTTCCCCCAGAAAGTGGTCCTCAGTGCCATCAAGGGCGTTCGAGATGCCGCATTTCTTAAAAGAGCGACTGACGAGCTCCTCTGGGATGCTGGCCCACGCATCCGCGATCCAGCCACAAAGCACCGCTGGAGAAACCCGCGTCAGCCATTCGGTAGCTGTCACTTACGGGTCTCCTCACTCATCCACTCTTGGTAGCAGGACTTGATGCAGTCTTTGAAAGTCTTGTTGATGCAAACGTCTGGCGGTTGCAGCTGGGATGTCATTCCTCCTGGAATGACAATGAGTTCGGTGCGGCGTTCGCGCTACAACTTCTTCACGGAATCGGCCAGGTGGCAGCGTTAGGCGTCCAACACGAGCACTGACGGGAATCCCAAACAGTGCTCCAGGCCGCCGACACCGCACAGACTTTATCCAGTCATGCACCAGTTCCTTTCTCCACCCACGAATGCTGCCTTCGGTGACGCCGAACTGCCGTCCTGCGGCGCAATTCCTGATGGTCTCGGCGCATAAAATAACTTTTCTTTTAATTGCAGCCGAATACTGTTTTGGTGCACCCAACATCGCGATAGACTTGCGGTGAACGTGCCGAGATCCTTCGCGTGGTCAAAACAATCAAAATGGCGCCGGCTGAGAGAAGCAGCAGCCAGCTAACGCCAGCGCAAGATGGCGCACCCTCCGCTGAAACCGAAAGTGCAAATTTTAGGCTGAAAGCTTTGGGATCCACATATAATACGAGGCCCAAATTTTAGATAGTAAAATTTGGGAAAAAACCTCGTATTATAAGCGGGTTTTTACGGTAAGTGCTGCAGTGGGGAGGTACTTCACGAAATTATGGCGCTTTTGAGGTGCTTCGGGAAGAAAGCAGTCGTGGAGGCGAGAAAAATAGAGGTCAGGTGACGGTGATAACATGTATGTTTACCTGTGAGTAGTCTTGACCTAGGTTGACGACTGCCGGGCGTATAGGTGAGCTGGGTAACACACGTTCTGTTTTCCTGCGTCGCACGACGCGCGGAAAAACAACGACGACAGTTATAATTACTTAGATTCAGTTTCTTGGCAAATATACTGCGTCGTCGAAGATGACGGGGCCAATGGCGATGATGGTTTCGCTTCAGACTGTCCTCTCATCCCTGAAGATGGCGGTGGCATGACGATGGTCGACCCTTAACTTCTTGGGCAAACCTGCATTTCGAAGAAAAGGCGTCCTAAACAATTCCATCTCCATTCATTTCCGCCAAGGACTCCTATCATTTCCTTCATGAGCGCAACGGGGCTAAACTGTTTTCGTAGTTATTCCATACAACAGTATTTCCCTTTTAAAGCACACGCTCAATCTTTTAAACCTTTTACGCAAATTTTTGCGTTTGTCCTTTTTTCACTCTTTTTATTTTGGTGGCCCTTCATTCGCGGCTACGCGCATTCTTCCTGCGCATCACACTTACACGCGTGTTGAGCACGTTTACAAGGTATCTCTCATCTTTGCAAGAACAGTTAAGTATCAAAATTCCGTCTTTTTATTGTCAATGAGAGAATGGAATGCGTTACCGGAATGCATTGCGGCAATAAGGAAACCTGCTTCATTTCAGAAAGCCCTTTTTGCCTATCTCCAACCAAGAAGTGTACATTGATTGTAAACGATTGTAATGTTGAAAGTGACTCTTGAATATCCCAACTTTGACCCGATTTTAAATCCTCCATGTTATCGTTCACGTTCACCCTGATGTCCCTCTTCCTGCGCATGTCTTTTTCTCCCTTCTGTTGTATGTGTTTTAAACATTGATTGTGTAAATTCCCCACTATGCGTTGCCGCCGGGACCTTTAGGGTATGTCAATAAATAAATAAATAAATAAATAAATAAATAAATAAATAAATAAATAAATAAATAAATAAATAAATAAATAAATAAATAAATAAATAAATAAATAAATAAATAAATAAATAAATAAATAAAGATAATAAATAAATAAGTAAAAATAACTAAAAATAAACAAACAAACAAACCCCGAAGCGCTACCCTGGCAGCACTGCTCCAAAGGATGGCGAAAGGCAAGAAAACCTTTTGATTAATTTCCGTGGCGCCTTGAGGCCCGAAATGTAAAGCCGCACCCTGGGAAAGTGCTGAAAAGGGATAATACACTGGGCAGGCGGGTGAAAGGCAAAAAATACAGCACAAACAAAACCACAACTAGAAGCAGGGGATCTCTCAAATCAAGTATACGACCCTCCACCACATAGCGTTCTATCACACGACGGCAATTCCTTACGTAAATACGTGGCGTTGAATAGCCGAAAACAAGCAGCTTTTCGCTGCGTCAGCGTAGCGACAGCTTTTCGGACACAAATCTGGTTTTCCTCAAAAGGGGGATGTTCACAGCCCCTTGGCTCTTTCAGATTTTTATGCAAACTGCCTTCGTTTCAACTTTCCTTCTTTTGCGCGCGTGGAGAATAGCCAAACATTATATCTTCTTTTAAGCCCCTTATAGGTTGTGTAAACCCTCGGCTGTGCTTTCTGTAACGCATGGGCGGATACATGTCGTTTTTGTGCCTCCCCTTTTCCTCCCTTTCTTTTATCCCGAACATCTTGGGTGAAGCAGGTAAGCGGATTTCGGTGACGCTAAACCTGATATTCACTCCGGCTTTTTGTTGTTTTTCGCCGTTACGCAGTCTTGCGAGAGGCCTTTCTTGCTCTTCGGCCTCCCGAAACCACTCCATGCATGCGGACACTCAGATTAAAGTCGTAAAAGCATCGCAAACTTTTCATTTCTTTTCAAACAACCACTCATACCATTCCCGGTTCATATGCATTTTTTTGTAATTTTTTGTTAGAAGCTGGAGGATCCGAGGAACATGCTGCAGCGTCATGTATATCACGCGCGTAGCTGCGTCGCAAGGAGCAATGTTTCGAACGCATTCAAGGAACAGCCTAAGCATGACATGAGAATTCTCTATTGGGACGTTACTACTCGGGAGTAGGAATGACTCCGGGATCATGTCTCCCGGTCACGATTCAGGGGTAAAAGGGACGCGGAATGGCGACAGCCCTTGAAAGAATGGAAATGGAATGGGCTCGATTTCTGAGCGACATGTCACGATCTAAAGATTTTGGCAATATATATATATATATATATATATATATATATATATATAGAAAGATAGGTCAGCAGTCTACAACGCCAAAGGAGGCATAGGGGTGTGGTTAGGCTCTTTTCTTTTTTATTACGGTTAATGAACAACACATTTTTTGTTAAATATACAGAAGAAAGAAAGAAAAACACGCGCCCAGAGTGGGGACCGAACCCACGCCTTTCGATTACATGTCGAATGCCTTACCAATTCGCAAAACCAGGTAACAGGTAGCCAATCATGGCCGCAGAGTAGGCTGACGCAGCCGGAAACGAAACGTTTGTTTACATCCGGTAATACAAACGGCGGCGGGCGGGCGAGCCGCCGCCGCTGGGCTCGCTCGGCCAGCGCTTGGCCCGCTCATCTCATCTGCCAATCTAACTTTCTGCCACCCCCTGCCACGCTTGCCTTCTCTAGGGATTCACTCTGTTCCCCTTAATGACCAACGGTTATCTTGCCTTCGAATTACATGCCCTGCCCACAGCCATTTCTTCCTCTTAATTTCTGCTAATATGTCCTTAACACGCGTTTGTTCCCTGACCCACTCCGCTCTCTTCTTGTCCCTTAATGTTACACCTATCATCTTCGGTTACATTGTTTGCTGAGTCGACCTCAATTTAAGTTAAACCCTCTTAGTGAGCCTCCGAGTTTCTGCCCCGTAGATGAATACTGGTGAGATGCAGATGTCATACACTTTCTTCTTCAGGGACAATGGTAGGCTGCCATTCATTATCTGACAATGCCTGCCGAATGCCCTCCCCTCATTCTTGTCCTTCTAATTATCTCTGCCTCATGGTTGGGATCTGGGGTCACAACTTGGCCTAAGTAGATATATTCGCTTACCACTTCCACTGCCTCTCCACATATCTCAAACCGCAGTGCTGTCCCGAAGTTATTGATCATTACTTTAGTTTTCTGCATATTAATTACTCCCACTTTTTCCCAATCCAATGTTCTGGGTACTTCTTGTAGACCTGCTGTGAATAACATTGGAGAGATTGTGTCTCCTTCTCTGACGCCCTTCCTTAGGTATTTTACTGCTCTCCTTATTGGGGATGATGGTAGCTTTGGATCCATTGTAAATACCCTTTAGTATTCTTACATAATGCTCGTCTACACCCTGGTTCCGTAATATCTGAATGACTGCTGAGGTTTTGACCGAGTCAAATGCTTTCTCATAATTTATGAAGGCTATACATAGGGGTTCAGTATACCCTGCGCACTTGTCTATCACCTGATTGATCGTGTGAGTATGGTCCGTTGTTGAATAGCCTTTACAAAACCCTGCTTGCTCTTTAGGTTGACTGAAATGTAAGGAGGCAGAAATTCTGTTAGCGATTACCTTGGTAAGTACCTTGTAGATAACTGACAGTAAGCTTATGAAGCACCTGGTGAATATCAGATAACAGCAGACCTCTTGAAGGATGGCTGGCAAATTGCACAAGTAAAACTGGCAAACCTGTACACGCAATGCCTAATGACTGCGAGTGAACTGGAATCTTTGAAGAACGCGAACGTCATCCTAATCCATAAGAAAGGTGACACGAAGGACTTAAAAAATTACAGGCCGCTCAGTTTACTGCCTGCATAGCACCCGACTATGGAGAGCCTCCCGGCTCGCTGAACGAACTCGATGCATGCTCCTTGGAGCCCATTGCAGCTAATGTCTATCCTCAAGCGCTGCCAGCACGCGCTCCTTTGTCCGACGACACCAAAGCGCTTCTCATAAGTACTGAATACAATGCGACGTTCCCGCTATGCAACACATCGAAACCCTTGGAAAATCCGGTCATTCCACCCCGGTGGCGGTATTGTCAGGTTCGTGTCCAGCAAAACAAAACGTTTTTTTTAAAGCGAAAGTTCTATTACTCCTGGTACAAACCAATAAAACGCCTCGTAGCGTCAATGTGATCTCAAACCAAGCCACGGTCAAGGAAGCGCCTCGTGTGGTCCCACAGGGTGAAAGCACCTCATAGCTCGTTTGTTCCAAGGGAAAAGGTGCGGAGAGTGGGGTAGGGGGAAAGGGTGAGGGTACCTGCCATCGGAAATTGATGCAACGAGGCGCATGCTGTATCCAAGTTCAGAGCGCGTTCGCGCCTCCAGCGCCAATTGCTTTGAACAGCGTCTGTGTTTTGCAGTGAGGTGAAATTGTGCGACGTTCACTGCGCACCAAGACGATCTATCGCTCGACAAAGTTGGTTTAGCAAGGGTCAACCACGGCAAAATTTTCTTTTTTTTTTGTGATTCTCTGTGGTGCTGTTTGAAATGCCATCTACGAAACAGGAAAATTAGAAACTGCAAAGTGGAGTCCAATATGCATTCCGGAAACCCCGAGTTTGATTCCAATCCAGTACAAAATTTCCCTAGTTACCTTTTTAACTTAGTTACTTTACTTTTATGATTATTGTGTAGTTGGCCAACTTAGGAGCCGTTTCGCCTTCACCGACGCCTGCGCCGGACGACAGATGTTCTGCCAAGTGAGCCGTTAAATGTCACCGCACGTAAAAAATAATAAAAACGGAGGTTGCACTACTTTTCCTGGGTCGAGCCTCCAGCAGATAAGCACACGCCTATGCGCCCAAGCAAATATACGAGCTGCGTCGTATCCTGACGAAAAACAGCTTCGTCCAACGGAGCTGTCAACCCGCTAATGCCAGATTTAACGGGCAATTGGACCACGCCCATTTCGCTTAACCGGGGCAGTCCCCGAGGTAATGGAACGAAAAGGCCCGACTAATGGGCCTCCATTTCTCCTCTTCTCGCAGTCGATTCAGAAGACGTCGGTTTGGGGGTTGCCTCCGAGTCAGCACGCAGGACGGTTTTGTTCTGACAGTGCCGTTTTCCTGCCTTCTAGTTTTCTCCCAGCAATACCAGGCGAACGAAGAAATAGACAGCTGTGTGGGTGGTGAGGTCTATTAGGTGAAAAAAGCAAAATGGAATAAATACAGCACGCTCGTTCCCCAAAAGAAACGGATATCACCGCAGCCTAAGGCTGTTGATGTTTGCTCATGGGCTCGGCGCCGTTTAGTGCACCAAAAGGAATGTATCTGGTTACTGCCATGGCTTATTCATGAATGAAGTGTTGTCCTGGACAGATAATTTTCCCTTTCTCGGCGAATTTTCTACTGTACTTGCAGTGGAAAGGCATAAATGGAGGCTTTTATAGGTGCATAGCACCTTAAGGGCCATGTAATAAAAACGAAAAATATGTTACTAAACTGAACCCAGCATCCATCAACTATAGCACGACATTGTCAGGGAATGGTATAAATAACTTTTATGAATAAAAAGCCTAATTATTCCAAAATTATCTTGTTCTCTTCTTGTACGGGCACTTTCAACTTAGAGCGTTGACATAAGAAGTTAAATGCATATTATCCAATCAATGCCCAGTAAGAATTTGTCAGCAGCTGCTGAGCGCCAAAAGTAGCGGAACTGCCTTCACTCTCAATTCTAAACGCCGTCTGATCCACAAGGTGACGTTAAGGAGGCATACGTGGCGCTGACTAACGGCAAACCCATTTTGTAATCGACGTAACATATCAATGAACTACAAAAATTGCCTCCGGGAAACATACAGCGACTTTGAAAGAGAGAGAGAGAGAGAGAGAGAGAGAGAGAGAGAGAGAGAGAGAGAGAGAGAGAGAGAGAGAGAGAGAGAGAGAGAGAGAGAGAGAGAGAGAGAGAGAGAGAGAGAGAGAGAGAGAGAGAGAGAGAGAGAGAGAGAGACTTCGACGGTACTGGCGAGGTTGTCGAAAAACCCGCGGAGAAAAGGGGCTAAAAATAGAGAACTTCTGCATCTACAAATGGGAATCCCTCTGTGCCGTATGGAACATCCCTACATAGATGTTTTTCTATAAAGCACAGCATATTTTGCCGTTCACATAAGGACAGAAAATACTCCAGGCGCCCTCCTAGCCAATCTGGCTGGGTAATGCGGATGGTGATAACGGATATTCACGTTGCTTTCCTAGCCAATCCGGCTGGGTAATGCGGATGGTGATAACGGATATTCACGTTGCTTCCCGAAAAAAATAGAAGGGATTTCTGTGAGACCAATGCTTTGGCATCACCATTGCCCTGTCGTGCCCTTTTTGCCCGTTCCCGTTTTGGAGAGAATTTTGAGAGGGACACTGAATGAAGGTAAAGGTTCAAAAATTGATCTTCGTGTGAAGAAATTGGCGAACGCCGTCGCCTTCGCTCATTAGTTTTGTCTGCACGTCTTTGTCGCACAGCCCTGTCATCCTTCTGTCTTGTATGGGATTATTCCTATCACTTTTAGAAAGCGCGGCGGGTAATCGTTGCCTTTCTTTATAGACCACGTACGAAGCCAGAAGCACGACAATGATAAAAAAACATGGCGCAGGAAACGCAAGGTCCCTACTTTTCTATTTTGGAAAAACACGCCATATCCCCCCATTTCGCAGGCACTACGTATTTCATCCCTCAAGATAAGGTAGCGCTAAGTAGACAAAGTATGCAGAACGGCCATTTCGTCGAGCCCTGTCCCATTTCGCACACGATTGTGCCGTCTGCTTTTATTGCTGTTTTGTCTGTTTTAGCGTTGTCTTGTTTTTGGAGAGGAAAATATATTGTTTTGTCCAACTCGGATTTCCGGTGCTACTCTCACCGTGGAAGAGACTGACTCTTGGCAACAAATTAAACACTAATTATCCCAAAAAGGGCTCCCTCTCTTGCTTTTGTGCTAGTTTGTCCCCTCCGTTTGTAATCGTATGAACTGTCGTTGGATTCGACATTAAATCGAAAGACATGATTGTCAGGCGGAACGAAAGCGTATTCTTCAGACGATACAAGTAATAGCTGCCTTAAAATGCGCCTCAGGGATAAGAGCGTTCCGCAGTCCCTACGAATTATTTAAAGCTTGCTCACAACAAAACACTGGCTTGCAGCCTGCAGCCAGTGAATGTGAACGAATCGTCCTGGGTGATAGAACAGTTTTCTTCAAATGCAAGATTCCAAAGTGGGCTAGGAGGTTTAGTTTGTTCTGCGGCAATATTCGGACGCAAACCATGTCTTATCAGAATACCCACTCCCGTATCCACGTGTCTGTCTTTGTCATAACGCTCCACATTTATTGGTAACAATACTGGTGCTGAAATAAGCATTTTTTTCGCTACAAGTGATTAAAGGGACACTGAAGTTAATTTGTCAAGCTCCCGTTTTTGCTTGCTCTGCATAGACTGGCTTAAATTAGTACACTTTTCATCGTTTAGCCGGTTGACAAGTCGGTAATTATTTTACAAGGCGCGAAAGAAGAAAAACTACCATGCGCGATTTGCGGCGGCCGCACCAACTAAAGGCTGTGACGGCGGGAGGAGACGCACCGTGATTGGACGATATCCAAGGTTAGCTCATTCGAACAAGTTTCGGTTTCGGTTCTATAAAACAGTATGCTTGACATCAAACGGCATCGTTGAATGGGCATTCTCGATATCTCAGTAATCGTCGTACCGCACTTCTGCCATGTTGTCGGCTGTAAAATGCATAAGATAAGCCTCCCAGGACGGCTTTGAGTCGTAGCAATCACTAGCCGAGGCTTACGCAGTGGATGAACACCCTCCGCGTCCCCGCAGACGCTCAATTGACATGCGCTTTTCCACATATTTGGAGCTTGCCTCACTCATGCCTGTATCGTAAAAAGCGTGTTCGCACCAGGCCAAGAGTGTGTTGATTCTGGCCTGTTGCCACTGCCGGCAAGCCGTCGGTGCTTATGGCAACAGCACGCCAACGAGAACTGGCTAGCGCGCCAGTGTCAGCCTGCGCGCGTTCTGTGAACTAGTTCGGGGAGCAGTGAACGTTACGGCCCAAAAAAAGGTAAACTCAGTATGTAAAACATCGGATGAAAATGAAAAAGTCAACTTATAAAAAGTAATGTACCATCAGGGACTCCAACTCGCAACTTGTAAAACACTTGCAATAACATACCTAGCGCTCCAGACCACTCGGCCACGGGTGATTTTTTTTTTATTGGATATTGAACAAACAGTCACATCAGTGTCTACGTTGCTGGTTTAAAACACATCAGTGTCGGTTTAAAACCGTTCATCGAAGTTTGGTGGGCGAAAACTATCATAAACATCGAAAGAAGACAATTCCTCCAAAATTGGCAACCACGTAAGCTCCGAGCACTGCATATTAATTACTTCCTTCAACTCAGCATACTGAAATTCTGAGCAAAGTATTTGCTGACAGTCTTCCCGTCAGCATCAGAGTGGCGCACCACTATACGACTCAGCCAGATGGCGTGTAAGCCAAAAAACATTATCAAATCGTACGGCACACTGTCATGTTTGTCTGCTGGAATGAAACGGATTCCATGCGGTGTCACAGGCAAGTCTTTTTTCAGGGTACGCTGAAGGACGTCCCAAAAAAAGACGGCATCCCAGCAGTCTAGGAAAACGTGGTCTATTGTTTCGGGTTTCTTACACAAAAGACAAACTGTTGTCCATGGCACAAACAACCCTTTTTCAGCCATCCATGTTTTGACTAGAAGACTTCCCGAATGAAGCTTAAAAAAGAATGATTTCATACATGCTGGGACTGCCATCTTTTTGACCCGACACAGTACATCTTGTCCTGGCCCAATGCGGTACATAGTTCTGTACAGCGGTACTGGAAAAAGAACATCTCTAAGATCTTCTGACAGACGTTTTCTTGAAACACTTGAAAGGTATTCAAGATAAAACCTTACACAGCGGAATCTCAAAGATTCAACGGTTTCCTTCAGGTAACCTCTCAACGTGTAACGTTCATCAACACTAGAAACAACAAACTGCGGGAGTGAACCCATCAAGACACTTTGTAGAAATGTGCGATTGGATTGGATTGGAGTAAACTTTATTTGTGCCTTCAGATCGGCGTTTTTGTGCGCCGTGACGCGGGCCCTGCGTCGTCCTAGGGGTTAGTCGTTACTCGGCCCGAGCCATCCGCTCGCCGTTGACGGCTCGCGAGTCTCGTGCCTTTCGAGTGCCCTCAGGACCTGCTGGACGGCCCAAAGTTGAAGTTCGCGGTCGTAGCTCTTCGCGGCTTCTTCCAGCCGCGGCGGGATTTTTCTCGATGCCGCTTCCTCCGGTTGTTTTGAGCAGTCCCACAGGATATGGTACTGGTCGGCCGTCTCCCTACGGCACACCTTGCACCTGTCGGTCGGGTACGTTTCAAGGTACATACGATGCAACAAGGCCGGGGTGGGTAGCGACCCGTTCTGTAGCTGTCTTAGAAGTACGGCCTCCGCCCGGCTCAGCCCCGGGTGCGGGGGTGGGAGAACTCTGCGAGCCAGGCGGTAGGCCTTCGTGATCTCGCCGTAGTCCGTCATGCGGTCTTTGGCTCCGAACCACGCGGGACGGTCGGTCGTGGGGGCGCGGTTGGTTAGAGCTCGTGCCGCTACGTGTGCCGTCTCGTTGTGGTTTGCGTTTCTCGCCGACGTGCACTCGCCCGCATGCGCCGGGAACCACTTGATCCTCACTCTTTTTTCTTCCAATTTGACTCCGCGCAGCACGCGCGCGGCCTCTTCACAGATGCGTCCCTTGGCGTAGTTGCGCACCGCCGTTCTCGAATCACTCAGCAACGTGCGGCAGCCTGTGTCGGCGATGGCCAGGGCGATGGCGACCTCCTGCGCGCATTCCGCCTTGGTGCATCTGACGCTCGCCGCCGTCCTCACGGCACCCGTGGACGCTTCGATGACAGCTGCGGCGAAAGCCTCTCGTTGATATTCGGCCGCGTCCACGTACCGCACGTGTCCGTCTTTGGCGTGTATGTCGATGAGGGCCTTGGCTCGCGCATTCCTTCTTCCCTTGTTGTATTCCGGATTCATGTTTCTCGGTAAGGGGTCTACCCTGATCTTGCTCCGGATCTCGTCGGGGATGGAGAGTTTGGCATTCTCCCCGTCCTGACGTCCGAGACCCAGGTCTTCGAGTATCTTCCTCCCGGCCTTGGTTGTTGACAGGCGCTCGAGCTGAAGCCGTTCGTTGCGCCTCCGCAATCTCTTCAAGCGTATTGTGTACCCTTAGCTTCAAGAATCGGGGCGTGCTCGTGGACTCGAACAAGCCGAGCGCCGACTTGTATGCTTTTCGGATGATGGCGTTGATCTTGTTCCGTTCGTGTTGCAGCCAGTTGTGGTAGGCCGCTACGTACGCAATGTGGCTGACGACGAAGGACTGGACGAGCCTGATCAGGCTGTCCTCCTTCATGCCGGCTTTGCGGGACGTGATTCTCCTGACGAGACGCATCGCGTTGGCCGCCTTGGCGGCGAGACGGGCGACGGTCTCGCCGTTTCTTCTGTGCTTCTCGATGACCATGCCCAGGACTCTGATCTTGCTGACCTTGGGGATCGTCTGCCCGGACCGCGTTACGATCTTGATCTTCTCGTGCTCTCGCCGCTGTCTGTTTTTGGTGTTGCCTCTTCGTGGTGGTATTATCAGGAGCTCCGACTTGCTTGGCGAGCAGACGAGGCCGGAGCCATCGAGATGGTCTTCGATGGCGTTGACGGCCTCCTGCAGCTTGGCGTCGATCTGGGAGTCGCTGTCGCCGGTCGTCCATATCGTGATGTCGTCGGCGTAGATGGTGTGTCGGACCCCCACTTTCGCGAGCCTGTCGGCCACTCCTATCATTACCAAGTTGAACAGTAGCGGCGAGATCACGGACCCTTGCGGTGTGCCGGTACTCCCGAGCTTCTTGTCTTGCAGTTGTATGTCGCCAGCCCGCAGCTCGGCGGTCCTGTCCGTCAGGAAGTCCTTGATGTAACTGTAACTCCTTTCGCCCATGTTGAGCTTGGAGACTTGGGACAGAATCGCCGAGTGTTTCAATTTATCAAAAGCGCTCTGCAGGTCGAGCCCCAGGATGGTCTTGTTGTCTTGCGAGATGCCGGTGTCGTCCACGATTGCGTTCTTGAGCTGCAGCATCGCGTCTTGTGTGCTCAGGCGCTGTCTGAAGCCAATCATCGTGGCAGGGTACAGTCCTTCCCTCTCCAGGTAGTCCTGCCACCGGTTCAGCCAAACGTGCTCCAGCCCCTTGCCCACGCAAGACGTTAGCGAAATGGGCCGGAGGTTGTCCGTGCCGGGTGGCTTGCCCGGCTTGGGGATCAGGATGGTCTTGGCCTTCTTCCAATGCTGCGGCAGCGTCCCCGTTTTCCAGCATTTGTTGTAGTAGCCCGTTAGGCTTTCGACGGATTTGTCGTCGAGGTTCTTGAGTGCCTTGTTGGTGATGCGGTCCGGTCCGGCCGCCGACCTGCTGTTGAGGTCCTGCAGCGCTGTGCTAACCTCTTCTAAGTCGATGTCTCTGTCGAGGCGCTCGTTGGGTAGCCCCCCGTACGGCCCGTGGTGCTCCGTGGACGTAGTCGGCAGGTATCTGTCGCTGATGCGGTTCATCACCGTGTCGGCTCCGTGTTTCATGACTTCCCGATGGATGAGTTTCGCCAGTCGGTCCCTCTGGTGCGACTTAGTCTTAGTTTCGTCGAGCAGATGCTTAAGCAAGTTCCATGTTTTCCCATTGTGCATCTGGCCATCAGCGGCGTTGCATATCTCGTTCCACTGCTGCGCGCATAGCGTGCGACAGTGTTCCTCGATTGCTTTGTTGAGTTCTGCGACTTTTTTCCGTAGCCTACGATTGAGGCGTTGCTTTTTCCATCTGTTGAGAATGGACTGCTTGGCTTCGATGAGGTGGGCCAGCCGGCTGTCCATTCTGTTCGTTTCAAGGTCTGTTTCTATGCTCTTAGTTGAGTTCCGAACGTTTTGTAGAACCTTGTTGGTCCACATTTCGATGTCGTCGATTTCTGTGTTTTCTTCTTCCTCCTGATTTCCGGTGTCTCTGAAAGCGGTCCAATCGATTCACGTATGTTTCCTGACGTTATTACGGTTCTGCTCCGGTACAACGATTTCCACGATCATATGGTCGCTACCGAGGTCCACCCCCGTGTTCCTCCACGTGATCGTGATCGGTTCATTGTTCTTGACGAGCGTTAGGTCGGGGGTGGTATCTCGGGAAACGGAGTTACCAAGTCTCGTTGGGTGAGCCGGGTCGGTTATGAGGGCATAGCCAAGTTCCGCCGCGTCTTGGGATAGGTTTCTGCCTTTCGCATTGCTTTTGACGTAGCCCCACGCCGTATCCATCGCGTTAAAGTCACCGCACGCAATCAGCGTGCTCTGGCCGGCCGTCGTGCTTGCCTTGGGAAGAATAGATTTGAACTTCTGCAGTCTCTGCGATGGATTACTGTAGATGTTCAAAATGAAGATGCTGTTTCTTCTTTGCTTGGTCGGTATGAGTTCGGTGAGCGTGTATTCGATCTTCACGTTGCTTAGCCGGTGTTCAACGAAGGTGAGTCCCTTCCTGACCAGGGTGCACAGGCCTCTGCCATCGGGCGGGCCCGCGTGCACCCTGTAGCCTGGAAGGGACGGCTTGTCCGTTAGCGTTTCTTAATGTAGAAGCACGTCGGGCTTGCGCGCGGCGTGCACAATATGTTGCTGGACCACTGCCCTCTTCTTGACGAAGCCGCGGCAGTTCCACTGCCACACTGTTATGCCTGTGGAGTTGGTGGCCATGATTGTCCTAGTCGGAATTCTCCGGGTTGCGGCACTTGGTTGACTGGCTGCTGTAGGGGCGTGAACGTTGGGTGGCTTAGTATTAGTTGCACGCTTCTTTCCAGATTGTTTAGTCTGGTGACGTTCTCCGTTTGAAAGCCGTCTATGGCGTCCTTCATCGACTTGATCATACCCTCCAGGCTGTTGAGTTTGGCCTCGACGTTGTTGTTGCTGCTGCCGGGGCTGCAGTCGCTCACGTTGCTCTTGGTCTTACGCAATTCAACGGCCCTCTTCTTCGGTGCCGGTTCCTTGTCTTCAGCGGCCGTAGTTTCTTCGCCCTTGTTGCTGCCTCTTGGGTTCAATCTTAGCTGGTCGACGTTGTGGAGAGTGTTGCGGATCTCCGCGATTTCCTTGGTGAGGTTGTTGATGGTGGCTCTCAGGGCCGCTTTCTCCTGTCTTAGGGCCTCGTTGATATCTCGTTCCTTGGTTGAAGCTTTGTCATCTTTCTTGGTGTTGTCGCTCGGACTGGTTTTCAGGACACCTCGCGCAGTGTCGGCCCAACTGAATCTCTCGCGTGACGGTGATCTTTGGGTTCCCATTTTTCGCGCGTCTCTGCACTGGCTCCTGAAACTGCTATCTCTCGACGGTGCGCGGTTTCTCGATGGCGTCCTTGACTTGCGCGCAGCTGGCTGGTCTAGTGGCGGGAAGTCGCTCTCCGACGGGAGCTGGCTGCTGACCTTTCGGCGCTCCCACTGCCGCCTGCGGACGACGTAGGGTACCTTGAATTTGGCTTTACAATCTCTCGCGGCGGTCGGGTGTGCGCCACCGCATAGTTTGCATTTGGGAGTGCAGTTGTGGTCTTCCTTGGGGTTTGCTTCGCCGCAGCCCATGCAGATCCTGCTGGTTGACGTCGGGCACACGTCCTTGAGGTGCCCGACCCTGCCGCACTGGTGGCAGACGTCAATTTGCTTTCTGTACAGGTGGCATGGTATGAGCGTGACGCCGTATCGGACAAAGTTTGGTACCTTGGGTCCTCTGAAGGCTACGATGATCGTGGTCGTGTTGCCGATTCGTTTAGCGCCTACGGCGAGTGGGTTTCTGTGGTTGACGATGTTTCGGTCCAGTTCTTCGGCGCTCGCGTCGACAGGGATTCCACGGATTACGCCCTTGACGCTGTCGTACGCCGCCGTGCGGTACGCGCTGACTTCAAAGGTCTTGTCTTGAATGTTGATCGTTTGCAGGCTTGCGTAGCGGAGGGCGTTTTCCTCCTTGGGCGTGCTGACTACCATGATGTTTTGTTGCGCGTTCGGGCAGATGGTATCCGATGCGCTCTCTTCAGTCGTAATTTTTGCCGCGGCAAGAATGGCCGTGGCGACGGTCGTGGTGCCACTCCTGACGATGTCAAGTCCTCCTCGTGGTCTGATCACGATCTTGCTTTCCTCCAGTGGCATGGCTGGCATTCTCGCTGCCTTGATGACCGAGGCTCGAATGTTCTTGTTGTCTTTCGCTTTCTTGTTGACATGGTTGTTGGAGCCGGCGAGCTTCGCGACAAGATCTCGTTGACGGAGTCTCGACATGCGTTCCCCCGCGAGCGTCCAGCCGGCGTTGCTGTGGAGTTCCTCGGGTGAAATGTCTTCGCCTTGAACTTCCACGCACATTTGGGAGTCGGAGATCGTTGCCCGAGGGGAAGTATCCTCCATCTCGGGGCTGAACGGCGGCCGCCGAGGCGGCGAGCCGCGGCAGGTGCGACGGCGACGAGGCCTAGCGCGAAGAAAGGCATCACTTGCATCGCGAAGAAACATAAATCTGCTTACAAGTCGCAAAAACAGGTGTGATATGCCCACCCCTCCCGCTCGCACTTTACGAAAGAGATTCTTGCGGCTGGTTCTTTCCCATTGGGAACCACAGATGAATACAGCAAAAATAAGCTGCCGTTTCTGCACATTTACTCGCGGACAGTGTATTACTTGCATAACATATCATACCTTGGCCAGGAAGAGCATGTTGCAGACAGTGACACGAGCGAACATCGATAGATTACGGCCTCCCCACCTCGTTGCCTTTTCACGCAATCTTACTGCTTCTTCCTGCCAATGCTTGCTACTACCTTGGAAGCACTCAAGCGATGCGCCAAGATATCTTTTCGGCACCTGAAACCACTGGATGTTTTCAAAAAACTCTGGTTTGGTGGGCCATGCTCCGTGCCAGAGTCCCGAACATTTTTCCCAGTTTACAGCACTACAGGTTTGTGCTCAGATATCTTTTGTAATTTCCGTCACTTTTTGCACGCTCTCTTTATCTGTAACAAACACTGCCACGCCATCCGCATAGGTCAACGACCGCTCTTCCCTTGAGTTCCCAGTAAATCCTCTAACTCCATTACTTTGGATTATTTTTAAACAAAAAGGCTCTAAAACATGCAAAAATGGAGGGGCGACATCAAGAAACGATAACACAGAAACGCATTTGCTGACCTTTTTATTTATAACTAACTGCGTGGTACATCCTTGGTAAACCATATGCACTCCATTGTATAGCACCTCCCCCACATTTGCATGTTTCAGAATACAGAATAACACTTCGTGCCACACTCTGTCGAAGGGTTTTTCAAGGTCAATCTGCATCATCGCAACGTGGCGGCACATCAAATCACAGCATTTCAAGACACTCCGAGCAACATGGACATTGGTGACGATACTTCGTCACTTAAGGCCGCACGTCTGATGCGGCCCAACTAAGGACGTTATGACGGTTTGGAACCTTTTCGCTAAAAACTCCCACCTCCCCCCGCGGGAACCCCTGTGTAGATGCGACACATAGGCGGAGTGGCGAAGGGACCGCGTTTTATTGCGCGCATAACGTTGAGGGTACTGCGTAAGCCGGTCCCAGTCGATGACGAACGACGTTGGCGTACTTGTAAAGCGGCGTGGACTCTAGGTGTTTGAGCCAAGCGTGGATGTTGCTTCGCCGGAGAACGGCACACCGGTTATATGCGCAGCGCGCCCGAAGGAGAGGAAACCGCGGAAGAGAAAGTACTGCACATGCGCCGGCCCCAGCGCGTCTGCCGCGGCTATGACGCAACGTGCCGCGGCTATGACGCAACACAATCCAACACAATCCCCTTTAATCCAATCCAATTCAAATCCAATCCAAGCCAAGCCAAGCCAATCCAAGCCAAGCCAATCCAAGCCAAGCCAAGCCAAGCCAAGCCAAGCCAATGCCCCTCGCGAGAGAGTGTTCGCTGTCGGAGAGGAGAGGAGGTGAGCGGTGGAGAGCGCAGCTGGCGCGGCGAGGAGAATGGGGGAGGGGCGGACAACGCCGCCGCCGCCGACGACGACGACGCCGGAGGGACAAGGCGAGTGAATCAGATGCTCTGCATCTAAAATTTTCATCAGTATTTTATAATCAACGTTCGCAAACGTGATCGGGCGGTAGTCATTAACTGACTGCACTTTAACCGGATCATCCCATTTGGGTAATAGAACCGTATATGTTCGGGAAAATGACACCGGGAAAATATTATTCTTATATGCTTCTCTAAAAACGGGCGAGCGCTGCTAACATTGGAAATATAAGGTATATAATGTATAACCAGTTTACACTTCTATTTAGTTTTAGCATATCAAGCAGCTTAGGTGACTATTTGTTGTATTGCGCTCGTGCAAGGAGCATCCCCCAAGTTTCCACAATATCTTACGTCTAGCAATTGCATTTCTTAGACGGAAAAGCGTTCACAGATGCGTAGTTGTGCTGCTGACCGCTGTGCTTGTTCACCCAGCGCAAAAATTGCTTCCTGCCCCCTAGTTTTACGCTGTACGGTAAAACTATGAGTTGATTTTGTTTCCTTAGTACCTGTATTGACTTCGCTGACTCTTCTCCCGCCTTCAAATGGCCTTAGGCTTTCCTACTGGTGTACCAGTCAGCGAAGCGTCGCATGTGCGCTTGTGCAGCGCTTGTGTGAAGCGACCTTGACTTGGAGCTAGATACAGTGTACAAACTAACAAAGTAAAGAAAGGCGCATTCTGGCATTCACAAACGTGTTGTGGCTTAGTTTAAACTCTGTCGGAAGGTCGGCGAGCCGTGCAGTAGCGCAGACAATTACCAGCTCATCTCCTCCTGACATCACACGAAAACGCCGCAGAAAGTGGGTGAGGGTGCAGAGAGGAGGACAGCATTTTCGAATTGATTTTTCTACTAAATAAATTCGCGTAAACGTGCTGAGAGTGGTCGAAACAGGGCCTAGAGACTCCGGACTACAATTTGCGCTCGTAATCCCGCAATGTTAACAAATAACTTCAGTGTCCCTTTAAAAAACATGTCCGCTTCTGGTGCGCGGAAGTGGCGAGCAGAATATTGTGTGTTTCTGTGGACAGGATGGTGATTACAACCGAGAATAAATGGGAGTAGGGCAACAGACATCTTCTGTCATTTGAGAGGTAGCTTTGCCAAAGACTAATTGGTTGGTTTGATGTGAATTTCAAGGGAAGAGACAATTGCTTCGGATATTTGCTTTCATTCTAAAACAAAAAGAAGGTGAAATTTAATAGGCTATTTGAGCTGCAGAAGCTGAAAATCTATTTGCTACGGTTGTCCTATCATTGAACCAAAGAGAGAAACTCAATCATAATTTTAGCGCTAGATTCCTAGATGTGCCGTTTGGAAAAAGTGGCGGCGTATCCGCTCGCTTCGCTGCAAATGTCGTCGAAAGGCGATAGACTTTTGCCGCCCGTGCCACGTCAATACCTTTTTTCTTCTCCCCCCCCCCTCTTACGCCTTTTCCCTCCCGTCTCACTCTTACCATGATAAATACAGTGGAGGTTTTCTCAAGTCAATTCTATTCTCTCGCGTTCCACTGGTCACGGTCCATCTGTTGGAAGCTTTCGTTCGTGTTGGACTTCGAATGCCGCCACGAGGTATAGGTGCGGGAGTGAGCTCTTTTTGTATTTTTGGTACAAGATATTGTTTGCAACAGTGATTTCTTTCTTGATATCGCAAATACATAAAACGAACATCTACTTTCAATTAAAAGGAAAGTGTGTAGTACGATTTATGTGTTGATGGTTTCAGCGATTTGCAAAGGTGTTGCCGATATAAACTTCTCGTTTCCAGAACTCGTTTTATCTTTTGGCCGGGTGTATGAATCGAGGAACATAAAGACAGACAGACAGACAGACAGACAGACAGACAGACAGACAGACAGACAGACAGACAGACAGACAGACAGACAGACCGGCCAAAATTTTTAAGTGCGAATGAACTTCTTAAGCGACCCTGAATCACGCGTCCACCGCCGTCCGTCCATCCGCACCACATACCCACTTAGGGCGATTGGCCAAGAAGAGTTCCTAATTTCTTTAGCACATACCCACTTAGGGCGATTGGCCAAGAAGAATTCTTTCGCATCACCCGTGCATTCCCACTTCCCATCGACGACTGCTGCTTCGCCAGGAGCGGAAGTCGGGGCGAGTACTGCGGCGTCTACCTCGTCGGTCACGTCTACGCGAACCTCGTGTCGCACGCCGTGTCCACCTCACCGGTCAGGGACGAGTCGCCGTACAGTGCCGTCTACACCGACGCGTACTCGGGCGACGGAATCGTGGTCGTCACCCTCTACCTCGCGCCAAACATCTCGCGTGACGACGTCGTCGAATACGTGGACGCGGCGATGGAGAGTGGGGCCAGGCGCGTAAAGCCCTCGGACCCGGTCGTGGTTGTTGGGGACTTTAACGTGGACGTGCGAAAGGGCGGCGAGTGGTTGATGGAATACATGCTCGCCAACCACTCCATGACGTGCCTACCGCTAGAGGCTCCCACCACCATCAACGGCAGCTACATCGACCTGGCCTTTGCGAGGAACTGTCTGATACGCGCGGTCTTGCAACAACTCTTGACCGTACATTTCAGTGACCAGAAGGCGGTCATAATGACCGTCAACTACAACGACAACATCAACAAGTGCTGAATAAAGAATACTGTCGTTTCACTTTACTTGCGTGTGTGTGTGATCTCCTCGAACACACACTTTAATTCACCAAGATTTCCAGAGAACGACTAACGGGGTGTGTGAATCCCCACTTGATCACGCGGGGGTGTTAAATGCAACTAACGGGCGAATGCCAACACAGTTCAACATAACTCCCCCTCATAGCATCACCCGTGCATTCGCACTTCCCCATGCTTTCCTTCGGGGAAATGCGGGTGAATTTTGTGTTTAAGTAGCCCAAGAAAGAATTTCGTCTTTAAAACAATTGTCGGATCACTGGCGTAGACGAAATCGACATAAAACGAAGCAGTGGCGAGTGGGTAGAGAAATAAGAGATGTAACGAGAGACGGTCCGCGTTTCAATTGCCCGGGCGATCTTGCAAAAATCTCACCACAAGTCCAAACCATCCGTACAGAAAAATTCCCCGCATTTCCCCGAGGGGAAGAATGTGAAAGTGCGAATGCAGGAGTTGAATTTGCGCGGTTCGGTAATGTTCGCGAAAGAGAGATCACACACACACACACACAACTACAAAGAAAGAAAGATGCATTTATTCACAGACACCTATTTGTGTTGTCGTTGTACTTGATTGCTAGAGCGGATCTCAGCTTTGAAATTTCGTGTCAGTACTCCTTTAAGCGGGTGCATTAGCCCTTCTCACGCCCGATTCCTGGCCAATCCCCCACGTGGGGATGTGCCATGCAAAGGCACCTATTTGTGTTGTCGTTGTACTTGATTGCTAGAGCGGATCTCAGCTTTGAAATTTCGTGTCAGTACTCCTTTAAGCGGGTGCATTAGCCCTTCTCACGCCCGATTCTTGGCCAATCGCCCTAAGTGGGTATGTGCTAAAGAAATTAGGAACTCTTCTTGGCCAATCGCCTTAAGTGGGTATGTGGTGCGGACGGACGGACGGCGGTGGACGCGTGATTCAGATTACTTGGCCAATCGCCCTAAGTGGGTATGTGCTAAAGAAATTAGGAACTCTTCTTGGCCAATCGCCTTAAGTGGGTATGTGGTGCGGACGGACGGACGGCGGTGGACGCGTGATTCAGGGTCGCTTAAGAAGTGCATTCGCACTTAAAATGTATGGGCAGCAAAAATACCCCAATCCGACGCAAGGTGCCTGTCATATTCCCCCGTAGACCCTTACATGATACTAATAGCACCAAATGTATGCTAGTGCAGGTTTTTTTCTACTTTTTATTTATTTTTGTTTTTATTTTTATGGGAACATTTATTTTACTCTTGTCATGCGCAGTGATGAGTGGGAAGAGTGACAGCTAATGAGTAAATATCTTCTATAAAGGCAAGTAGCCACTAGTTTGCCGGTTTTCAAACGTCTGCATTAGCCTCGGGGGAAACCCAACGCTGCCTTTGATTAGTGGCTGCTGTTGCAACCGTAAGTCACAGCCCCCGGTGCGTACTGAACGAAGGTGCAGGATGAGGAAGACTTTAATCGTCGTTTCCGTTGCTGCCGCACTGATGCAAATGGGGACCAAAGCGATGTCCAGGTTCCAGGATCGACCCGCAGAACACGCATGTCACTCGCACATTCAACGAGAATGAGCTCTCCCTCTATGCTTGCTGGCAACAACAACCTAGCCCGGCCGACTGCGAGATGCATGGTAGTCTCTAAAACGCTACCGCTGCTGCAAGTACCCGGATGCGTGCAGGCGAGCGCCACCTGGTAGTGTTGTAAAAAGCCATGGTGGCGCGTCAGAGCAAGACCACAGCAGTAGCGCGCAAAAAGTCGGCAGGAGAGATGTACAAAGCTTTGCTGTAAAACCCGCCCTATGTGCGCAGACAACCTGAGGGCAAAAATGGCTATGCCTGAGCATATGCAGAGCAGTTCGCTTGCAGTGCGAAATAACGTCTAGTCAGCAAGAAAGAAGAGGTAGTGTGTTTCTTGCTCGCGCAAACGTTCATGGCATTTCGATGCTCCCCCACGTTCAGATGTGCCTGCTCTCTTCGAAAATATCCGGGTTTAAACCTGTTGCCCCAATTAACTTGGCTTCGTAGATATGGCGGTTTTAGCGCGGGAGCGCAAAAGACGTGTCATTTGCAAATTCATCGTCATCTCCTGTCTGTGTCCACTGTCAGACGCAGGCATCCTCTTATGATTTAAAAAAGCTGTGGTTCATTCCTCTGTCATAGGAATTGGTAAAACGCGAAAGCGAAATGTGCAGCAAAATCTGGAGCTGAGCATGATTGCAGGTCGCCGGCTGTCTTGTGGGTGTGCTTGGCTAGCGACGTCTTGCTGGCGAGGAGCTTCGGAAATAGTGTACTGGCATGATTTCCGTGACGTATATGACGTCACTGAAATCTTGGTGTATCGCGGCATAAAACACTTTCGAGTAAGATATAAAACCCGAAAACGAACAAACCTAAGTATAACGTACTATTTAGTACTAAAGATTGCTTCCCCGCAAGGAGACCCTGTGTGCAGGGGTGCACCCTTTACAAGCCGCTTGCGCCATTTTAATGGCGTCACTTCCGTGGTGGATATGACGTCACTCAAATGTTTGTGCATCCCGGAATAAAACACTTTCGAGTTCAAAGTGACAAAAGCCCTTCCTTCTTTTTTGAATGGTACACGTTAAAATTGACGTCTTCACTGCCATAGAATAGGACTTCCAGTGCGTGCGTTCCCGTTCCTACCTTCTTATCCCCCCCCGCCTCTTTATCCCCTAAATCCCGGCCCCCACTGAAGGGTGGGAACCGGGCTATACACCTGGTTTACCTCCCTTCTTTTTTTCGTTTCTCTCCTCCTCGTCGGTCGTGAGCTTGTCAAGACAGAAGTTGTGCTCACGCTAGAGCACAAAATTACCCGCTACACAGCAGGCGCAGACTCCCTGTGCAGATGTGGTAACTGTGCTTATGCGCTTAACCAAGGATAACCACGCAGAATTCCTCCCGTTTGAGCTACACCACTCACACTGACCAAACGAAAACGGGATGACTATCTTTGGGTGCCGGGCCAGATGATGTGCATCCGTGTGGCACGTTCGAAAAGAACGGCGCCCATTACCCGTCGTGTGCCCCATATAGCACGTGGCTACTAGGCGCCGTGGATTCAGGCTCTGTAGAAGAGAAACGGCCCATAAAGCATCCATCGGCTACGGATCTTAGTATATATCTCAAATCAAATCAAATCTTTATTTGGACATAATTGCAATGCCCACGAGGAAAGGCAAAGGAGATCCAAACGCCTCCTAACGGGGTCAGTGCCTCTCGTTTACACATAAGACAGCAGTAAACAAAAATATTGTCAATCAACACGATACTACCAATCTGAACAACAGTGGTAAAGAATTGGTAAGTGTTAAGTGGTTTTGTTTAAGTGGGGTTGTTCTACTACAGAGGGATATGTGTTAATAAATAGTATTGTATGATATTTCATTGTCTGAATTTCATAGTTTGTTGGGGTCTCGGTCAAGCTGAGGTAATAGTCCCTAGGTTTTAGGTCACTTCTCGGCTCAAGTACTTTTGAGTAAACACGACAGAGTGAGATTGAATATTACAACACATCCACATTGCCGAAGAAATATTGCAAAGTTGCGAAAAAGTTAATACACTGAGAGAGAAATTCGGGCAAAGAGGTTTGTGTATTGTGTTCAGTACAGTTCTTAAGGCTTTTTTCTGATGTGTAAACAGCCGGTCAGCATCTGTTTTGTTCCACAAGCCCAAGACCAAGTGACAACGTAGAAGGTGAGAACGCACGAAGTAGAATTGTTTCTCTTTACATATGCTAGTAGAAGAGGCCTAAGAGGATATATGAGCCTGCAGATCGAGACATATTCATGCGGACAGTATTCACGAGTTGGACCCAACTTAAATCCAACCTGAAATCGACACGTAAGAATTTACAAGAGCTTATTGAACTCAATTCGGAGTCCTTAATATTTAGTTTAATATCAAAGTTGAAAGGGGTATTTTTAGAAAGCAATGGTATATATATATATATATATATATATATATATATATATATATATATATATATATATATATATAGTGCTTTGTTTATATTTAAACAAATTTGGTTAATATCGAGCCGGGTCTCCCGAGGTATATTGACCGACACCCAACGCCCTTCTATATTCTATTGATTGATTGATTGTGGGGTTTAATTAACGCGCCGACCCAACACAGGCGATGAGGCGCGCCGTAGTGGAGGGCTCCGGATTAATTTTGACCACCTGAGGATCTTTAACGTGTACCAAAATCTCGTACACACGGGCGTTTTTTTTTTCTTTTCGCCTTCTTCAGAAAAGCGGCCGGCGTGGCCGGGAAATGATCCCGCGCCTCAGCCACTGAGCCCCCGCGGTGGGTCGTTCTGCATTCTACTCGCCTAAAATGATGACACAGCAACATATTGAAAGTATTCCCTGACGTCCTCTAATTGGAGAGCAATGCTTTAGTATACACAACTCATGCAAAGTGCGCAGATGTCCTTGAAGTTCTTCGCATTCTATAAGTTCTCGTCCAAGAAAACCAGCTGCTTTAGGGAAACGAGGTCCCGATTGGGTTCGTACTTGCACTTTTCCTAGATAGCGCTGTCAGCCAACTATGATGCCGCAATGCTATTATTCCGTGATCTATTTGCTTATAACCTATTCTATGTCTGTAGCTAATTATAATTTACCTGCACGTGTCCTTATAAGCACTATATAGGTAGGCGACACAATACGCCTTAACAAACGATAATCCCAGGTTTTTTTCTTTTCCAATGCATGATTAGACGTCTCCAGAATTGCAAACTAGAACGGTGAGCATCAGTCGCATCCTTTGTACTCGGAAATATAGCCACATACCTCTGGCATGCAGTTTGTCTACATTCCCGTGGGTTCATGGCTTGTTATTGAGTTGAACCAGCCTGACGTAAACGAAGGCAGAGCTAAGGATGCACAAGGATTGCCTCCATGTCCGTATATCCTTCACTCAGCCCCCCTTTGTGCCGTGTTCGTTCCACACAAGGATATCATTGGAACTCGGGCAGCTTGAAACACTTTCATCTACAGCTTGGCGGCCATCCAAGCCGCAATGCCATGTGAATATTCGCTCGATCGTTGCTCCGGGGATATGGGCTCACAAAAAAGCTGTACTCTCTGCAGGCTCAAGTAACGCACTTTAGGCGTGCATGCGTGGGCGTGTGTGTGTTTGTGCATGCATGCGGGAACTGAGTGCTTTAAGTATGAGCTTTCTTGCTGATGGTTACTACCTGTTCGTCGGTCCATCTATTCATCCGGAGCCCTCCACTACGGCGCTGCCCATCGCCTGCGTCGCGTCGGCGCGTTAAACCCCACAATCAATCAATCTTCTGTCCATCCATATACAAAATGCAGTAATGTAATAGCGCCGCATTTAAAAACGTTAGATGCCTACTTTTCGGAGCATATACCCTGGGATAAACACATCAGTTACCTGAGTGGGAAATCATCAACTGTGACTGGCTACATGCGGCAACACTGCTTTTACTTTCCAGTCTCTGTAAATAATATTTTGTAGGATTATCTCTTTTCATAAGTAAGAAATTACGGCGTATCTTTGTGGGGCATTACCATGCTTCAATACTGAAAAAAAAAACATTTCTGGTACGAAAACGAATGAACCGCATTATAAATAAAGTGTATCCGCTGCAACGTGCACGGAAGCTATTTCACTACCTAAGCAACATTAAAGTCGAATCATTGTACTTGCTAAATTATCCACAGACGTTACGTCAATAAAAAGGAGAACCGCCAGTACAATGGCCGAACCTCACGACTACGAAAAAATCTTCATTCCCTATCCTACCCGTAATGCTGAGAAATGGCACGTCGAAATGTGCCGCACAACTTATGGGGAGCAAATCCCGATATTTTGCCTTCATTCTATGCCGAATAAATTTTATCGCGAACATATGGTACCGACATTTTTACACTGTCTGTCAAAGAACTGCGTAGCGTGTTTATGTTGTATATACTGATATTTCTATATGCTGATACTTTTTTCTCTCCCTCTTGTTTTTCTACTGTTTTACTGTTGTTGTTTTTTGCCTTGTTTATGTTCACTGTTATCAATGAAATACGTTGCTGAATCGATAGATGCACTATTTTTTTACTTTCATACTTTTCTGATTTACTTTAATTTACTTTGATTTGCCGGTACACACAAGTCTTTTCACTCCTAATCTGTCACCATTCACACTTCTATATTTTGTTTTTCGTCTGTTATGCCAATCGTGAGAAGTTGTCGCCCTGATGGATTTCTATACATAAAAATATGTGCATGCTTAGTTGTGAATATATATATAGATGCCCTCCGCTGTATGCTACGTAGGGGACATGGACCTCTGTCAAACTTTTTTATGGTTTTTTGCTCATGCCTACAAGCCATCGCTAATGTAAAAATAAACCATATTGAATTGAATTGAATTGAATTGTTACAGGAATGCAGGCCGCATTCTTTAGTTGTTAGCCGTTACGGCTTCTCGACATGGAACGTGCCCCCGAAGTCCGTGGTCGGCGCTATTTCCCTGCTGCATCCATTTACACGCTCGTCTTGGGACATTACATTACGCAATCTTATTTTCTTTTGCACTTCACTATCAATTTCCCTTACCGAACCGGTTCAGAGATCGCTAACATGTACAGTAGATTATGTGCGTGCGCTCGTGTCTGCGTGTCTGCGTGGGGAGACCAGGATCGGCAACTTGTCAAACTTGCAAATCTGGCAAACTTGGCAAATGGCAAACTTGAGTATGAAAGCCATCCCCGGTCAACGCTTACCGTGATAACCACCGTTATCTTCGGGATATATTTTCGAGTCCCTGCCGCCGTACCGAAGCGGTCGGAACCTGGTGAAAACAAGTTGCCTTTACCGTGCGCTTTCCGGGCTTGCGCAGCTGTATGCAACAAATACAATCGCGTGCGTTATATTCAGTGAAAGTTTGATGCAAACGCATTGCAGGAACTTTCGGCATATTCTTTCACGAAAGCGTTTTCATTTTTTTTTTGCCAACTATAACCTACAAACTCGGCATCAACCCGGATGAGAGTGTTGCCGCAACTGCCGTAATAACTTTAAAGAATGACGCCATTTCACGTTTCAGCCAAGCGAACTGCATGACACGCTGTTTTTTTTACGTCCCTTGATCGCGATAAGGCTTTTGCGTCGGTAGTCTGAACATAGCATCAGGGTCAACACAGCTACTTTTTCAAGAATGATTATTCCTGCTGGTGCTGTACTGTCTGCACATAAGCTGAAGGCCAACCAAGACTGCGCGGGAAATTCTTGACTCACGCTCGTTTTTTGTTTGCTTGTTTGTTTTTTGTTTGTATGTTTGTTTTGTTATACTCGAGGTATGCGTAGTAAACCATTTGGAATTGACCGTGCACCCAGTCTTTCTTCCTGCTTTCCCTTCCTGTTGGCATGCACTATATGAAACAGCGCGGGTAGAGTGCTTCTTCCAGTTTGTTTTTTCTGGTCGATGCTATACAACAAACCGCGCTCAATGTTTTTCCGTTTTTTATTCTTGTGGATGTAGGCACGCTATCAAATTCGTGGAACGCCATGGAACACGTTAACAAAGGGTTAGTGGCTGTGGACAGCTCTTTGCGGACGATATCCGGGCGGTTGCGGTTTTGGTGGATGCCGGCCGGGTGCGTGCTTTCGCAATCCTAGTCAAGTAACAATTTCGCACAAAAAAAACTCTTAATTGAAGTGCGCGCTTTTCTAAGCCGCTATCCTACATTCCACAGGTTGGTGGATTTTTTATGGAAATAGCATAAGAATAATTGTGCCCGCAACTGCTGCTGCTGCTGCTGTCGTTTTGGCCTTCCTTGCTTTGTAGTTCTGCAAGTTTGCTGTTCTCTGTCATTATTCCGACTAATGCCGAATTGGCCAAGCGAATCGATCACCTCGAGGCGCAGTTTCAAGAACGCTTGAACAAACTTGTCGAGAAACTTGTTGATGACGTGAATGGAAAGTTGCAGGAAGCTGGACTGGATAGCAATACCCCACGTAACGAAGTTACTGACATTAATGGTGGCTTGAGCATGCTTAACGACATTGTCGATAATACGCGTACCCAGCAAGCCGAGTTGGTATCCTCAAATAAGGCTTTCTGGCTGAAAATGAGGCTCTTCGAAAACGGATTCCCCAGATTGAACAATATGTTCCAGAATCAACCCCGTCGAGCCCGCACAGTCGACGGGAGTGCACACCGTGGACCGGGGCTGTGCACTTCACCCAGTGGGAATTGGCAAAGACTGACCCAAATGCACCAAGAGAAAGACAAAATAACGACGATGGCAGGCCGAGCAAACGCGTATACAGCGGAGAAATAAGAAATCAACCGATTGAGTGGCGTTGGAGAGAACTAAAAAAAAAAAACAAGTGCTAACAAATTCGGCACGCGGAATTAGCGCGCATGGGCAGGTGGCAATTTTATAAAGCTGGTCGCGGGTCGGACTGTTGAATATAAATCGGTTGCGACAAATAGTTACGAATTTTGGTGTTCTCTTTTTTCCGTCTATAACTACCGGCGCGCTACACAAGTTGACGGCTGCGCTCGAAACAGGCGTGCGACGGCTCTGACGGCACGAGCATAAAGATACTTTGAAAAGTTTCCGGAGCTCGTTACTTTAACACTCGCATTGAAAAGGGAAAAATGAGAGCAGAGAATGGGGAAATAAAACGTGGTATGATAAAAGTTAGATGCGCAGCTACGGGTTCAGTTTACTGAAACTCGCCCCCCTTTATCGTCCCTAAAAGATGTTCCGCCAATCCACTTGCATAGCCCGGCATCTGGCAGTGCCACTTGAACCATCCCTTATTCTCCAAAGCTTTCTTTTTTTCTTCTTCTACAGCACAAGGCGCCAACGACTGTTTAACTTATCCGGTAAACGTCGGCGCTGATTTATGACTATGGGTTCTCGAGTTTTTTTCTACCCTGTCTCACTTATTGCCGCTCCGACCTCGACTGTGCTAGCGGTTTCTCCCCTTTTCCCTGGCGGGTCTGAAAGTTTTGACACTATTACGCCTCAATCTTTCATTGCTGGAAATGACGACGTAGCAGGTGGGAGTAAGAGCGGGATGCCGGAACAATGGAAAGCGGATCGATTGTATTGTCGTTGCTGAATAGGCTTACCTTGCAGTTTTTTCGCTTAGAGAAAAACGTTGCTATCGCATACACGTACAGGCAAAGGAAGTGACGGCCCAATTTATTTCTTAATGTAGCGACAAATGGAATCCTGTCGCTTGAGACGTCTCAAAAGCACATCAGGACACCAGCGAATTTACGAGGTCTGATTGTTCTTCCTCACTGGCGTTTGTTATTGAATTTTAGCTTCCTTTAAATCAGGGTGTCGAACCGGAATCGAGCCGTACCTAAAACCGGAACCGAACCGGCTTTTTGTTTTGCCGGAACTGAACCCAAACCCGAACCTTTATGTTTTGAGCACGCTGAAGCCGAACCGGGACTAAACCGAAAAAATAAATCATGGTTACGGTTCACGACAAAACGGTTCGACTATCCATTGTTTATATTGCGCAATCAATACCATTTAGGCCTTTTTCTTTCACGAACCATGGACTTCGTACCCTATGCACGCACTTTCCCCTCCAGACCAACCAAATATTATCAACGCTCTCTTTGTAGACGAAACAGGTGAAAGGAATGTGCACCAATGTAGCAGTAGCATGTTGCTGCTGGTAGCGCGAGTAGAGCGGAAGGCTGACCAGACGAAATTTCATTCTCGGAAGCTCGCAGGCTATGTGAAACGACTTTGCCCCTGCCTCGCTGTGACTTTATAGGAGCCATCCGGCTGCAGGAGTGCTCCAATGCGCAGCGGCGAAGGTCCACACCCGAAGTGGGCAAACATTTTTCGTTTCATAATTTGGTTAGGTAGTTCGCACACCCCGAAAGTGTAAATATTTCACAAATGTAACCCGCCGGAGTTGCGGTTTGGTGCTGACTAGAAGTATGCTTGAAGGAAAGTTTAACATCCACCTAAATGCAGCCATACGGCTACAAAGGAAAGCTATACAGCTTTCTTAGAAACTTTGCTACTAAAGAAAAATTCGTCCTGGTCCACGATTCGAACCCGGGACCACCACTTAACCGGAGCAGTCGCTCTACCAACTGAGCTAACTAGGAGGCTACTCGTTTGTAGCGCGTAAGCGAATTGATCAACAACTCGAAGTGAACGACAGGTGTTAATCGACCAGATTTAAGGGAAATCCCCTAGGTGGAGTACGCTAATGTGAAGGAAAGTTTTACTCCACCTTCGGGATTTCCCCTAAATCTGGTCGGTTAGAAATATACGTGCTCGATCACCATACCCCGCTATTGTTTTTCTGATGTAGGCGGAAAACGAGAACATCCGTGGGTCGAGATTTTGACGCACCTTAAATATCTCCAAGTGTTCTAAATTGCTCTGCGTACCTGCAATAAAGCTGCACCTCCAAGCAGGCAGCATCGGGGCATCAAACGCGACAATAAATTTAAAAGCCTGTTTCCACGGAAAAACCACAAAAAATAAAAAGAACCTGAGATAGTTTTAAATTATTACGGGAAAAACCAGCAAACTTGAATAATCAATACACCAAAAGGTGGGTATTGCTGTATAGATATCTTTTCCATTGTCCGACCTGTCACAACCAAACGTGTCATCTAAGCAAAGGAAGCGAGTGCTGTGGTAACTGGTGTAATCGGCTTTTTTTCGTGGTGGTAGAGCGAACAAGTTCGCGTTTTTAACACAGCCAAATAAAAATAAATATAGCAGGAAACACTGCTAGCTTATGGTGTGCACTTATTCCTTTTTGAAAAAAACTCTATCCCGGGACTTTGAAAGCATTACCTTATTTCGTCTTGGAAAAGAAAAACAGCACTAAAGCTGATAATACACGCATGAAAGGCAGGCCGGACTCACACTGTCCCATTCGCCCATCGCTCGTCCTGTCTGCTTGCTGTGCAGTTTTCAGCTCTGATTCGTTTTCGGGGGAGGGGAGGGGGGCACTTTACTGACGGCCCAACTGGCTACTCTACTGATTGATTGATTGTGGGGTTTAACGCGCTGACACTTCGCACGCGATGAGGCGCACCGTAGGGGAGGGCTCTGGATTAATTTTTACCCCCTGTAAATCTTTAACGTGCGCGGAAATCTCGCACACACGGGCGTTTTTGCTTTTCGCCTCCATCAGAAAAGCGGCCGCCGCGGCCGGGAATCGAACCCGCGACCTTGTGCTCAGCAGCAGAACGCCTTAGCCACTAAGCAAGGGCAGTGAAACTTCCTATACCTTGCATGGGACGCGATATTCGCTCGCAGCACCGGACAAACTCCTGGTGTTTGGGGGCGGTACTAAAAACATGGCGGCGCGTTGCAGACATGCATTAGAAGACGCCATCTTGATGAGGACTGAAAAGCCGAGCGGGGGGGGGGGGGGGGGGATTTACCGCCAATTCAAAGGGCATTCAGATGGCCAGCGCACGACCTTGTTCCTGTTGCGCAACCCGCGACATTATCAAAAGGGCAGTTGCTTCGGTCTGGTTGATAGAGTTTTGCGCGTCCACTTCTTTTTTCACCTCTTATTCTAAGTACGACGTTGTTTTGGTTTATTAGTGAACGCAATCCAGACAAGAATAAAAAGCGCAGTTTTTTTGTGTCTATTGCCTAAATGTATAAATCGTACAGTAAAAACACAACTTGGATTTTTTGCGCTTTTAGTCGCATACAAAAGTGTATGGCACATGGCCGCATGCTAATAACTAGGAATCCAGCCACTGCATATCTGTCCAAGGTCCGCGTAGTTTCTGCTGGTAATGGGCAGGAGACAGCCGGTAGCTGCTGTAGGTCTGACGAGGTGGTGAATAGCCAGGTCCTGCCTTCTCGCACACTGGAGCCAAATGCGAGATCTGGAACATCAACAAGAACGTGTGCATATTAAATGCAGAGCATTTCAGTAACTCACGATGTCACCCGCATTGACGTCCGTCGTAGTCCGCACCGTCGTTGTCCGCACCCCTCCCCCTACACTATATAAAAAAAATACTATCCGGCGCCTGGATTCGATCCCTCGACCCTGCGGGCGGAACGCAATGTACATGGTGCTCTACCCACTGCGCCACAAAGCCGACACAGAAGGGGAGGCTACGAACGCGCCTTATATCCTTGACTCATTCAAACTACGTCAAGAAGCTGCTGATACAACGCATTCACTACCACCAACTCCCCAAACACTAAACGTTAACGCAATACACCCACCCCCTATGCGACGCATTTACTCGAGTCCCCCTCGCGGGGAGATGGGCCCAATTTTTTGGGGTTAGAATGAATACTAGCTTTATTGCTGCTTTCAAGCGCACATACGATAGTTTGGAGGGAAATCTCTGTGGCATCTGTATTCGAAATAAACGTTATCTGATATATTAGAAATTTTTCTTTCTTAAATTGATTTTGGATACAAAGACGACTTGTGACAACGCCAATCGTAAAGGCACATTTTAAATTAAAATCAACCTGTATTATTAAGAGACGCGGATACGTTTTTCTGTCTGTGCGATTATAGTGTTCGGTGGAAACGACCCACACTTGCTCCTAATCCAAAATATATTCCTCCAGACGAAAGCAGCCGTCCAACACCAGGATTTCTAAACTATTATTAAGGCATATATACTATCGCGCGCTATGTATTCCTCAGGTATTTCTCGGGCCCGAAAGTAAACCAGTTATTAACACCTTATTTAAAAACCTGTAATAAGTTACTAGTACAGGTTAAACCTGCATTGTCTAATTATTTATCGGTTTATAGCTGTAACTGCGTTCTTGTGAATATATCGTTCCTGTACTGAAAACTGAAACTGGAAGCACGGAACTGAAGCTCAAATTATAAATTATATGTGGTGGAATTACAGTTATGATTGAATTACAAACATATACAGTAATTGCTTAGTTTGTATATTGATTCCTGCAAATTCATTCGGCTATATGCCGTGGATTCACGTCAACGCAAAATGCAGAACACACAATTGAAACGCAATAAAATAATTAATGTAGTCACTACTTAGTTAACATTGTGCCAACAATCCGATATGAACCTATGGACCCACCCTTTGAGCCAAAAGTGTATGGGAGATGCCTTCCTCTAGCTGTGTACATAAATAGGCTTATAATAATAACGACAACAATAATACTGACAATTATAATAATCACAATATTATTAATAATAATAACAACTACAACGCATGCTACGAAAACATACTAAACACAGGCAATTAAACGAAAATAAAAAGAGTGCAGATAAGCTCACACTGATGAATTAGTTATTGTATAGTTGCCTCATATACATTTTGCTGCTTACCGTGCATTCACTTGCGCTAAAATGCAAAACACACGATCGAAACGAATTAAATCAATAACGCACGTGTAAACAAACGTGTGTAGCTAATGTAGTCATTGGATTAATTGCCAGATGCTCTGCCACGCATTTCATCCGTAATTCAAGAGGAAAAGAAGACCATCAGAATGTGATAAATAAATAGTGCACGTGTATGCTCACCTAAATTATAAATGTGCTGCTGCACCCGCGTCCTGCTATGTCGTGCAAGCGTAGAAAGGCAAAACGAGCAGCATGAAGATCGTACCTTTCGTCCGCCGGGACCCAAAAGAATTTGAAGCAGCCTGGCGTGAACAATTTTGACACCACTCAGTTCCGCACGATCTGTAATGACGGTGCGAATTCATTCATGCTTCTGTTTCGATGAAACAAACTTCACGGTAGTAAAAACGGCCCTCGGAACACCGTGGAGCGTAGCATACCTGTGGGCGCGCAAGAAACGCCCCTTTTCTGTGGTGCGAAGCAGAAAGGCGTGGTTCCGGTTTTCCACTCCGGGTGGCGCTCGTATTTTTGCAGTCTAGAACCGCAACTTTTAAGTTCACTTGCATATTAAAAACTACGTAATTAATAAGTAACCTGGTAATAAATATAAAATGCAGCAATATCGTTCATTTATGCTCGTATGTAGTACAGCCCCCAAACGTTAGGATCACTGCAGTCACGGGACAGAAAAAGGTGGAGTTTCATCCCCCTGACTAAGCCACCGCGGCGGGTTCGCTACTCTACTGCTGCTCCTACTCGTTTCACAGGGGTTGTACTGCTGTCGACGAATTAAAGGCCGTCTCCCCAAGCAAGCTCCATCTCGTACTTCACTCGTCAAGTTACCCTTTCAGTTTTTAATGCCGTAATCTGTTATAAGATTACATAATGTAGAGGACAAAACGATGACCGGAACGATGACATATTTATCGTGGCGCACACATCCTTGATAGCTATCACAAAATTTATTCCAGACATCAAAGAAATAATGCAATGACTGAGCTTTTACTAAAGTTTACTTTTAATAAAACTCCCTCGAGAAGATGACAGCTAAAACATGATTCTAGCTGACCAAATATTTGAATTCATTAGTAGCATTTACGTGGGTGCTTTAGGATATTTTTCTTATGCTACAACTCATAACAAATGCACACCGCTGGTATTTGAACGCGCCAGTCAGCTGGGGAAACTCAAGGCTTTCACGGTTGCGGTGATGGGCAATTTCATGGAGAGGATTTCGACTTCAACAAAAATAAGAAAGGGTAGAAAATATGTTTCACCATCATATCCTTTGGCAGTGGCACTGCGTAACCCCAAGGATACCATCAGATCTAGGCGAGACAGTAGCTTGTAAGTTGTCGTTACTTCCTGTGATTTCTTAATATATTCCCACATTTAAAGTTTACTTCATATTGCACCAAGTTATCGGAAAACAGTGGTTTTTTGAATTTTTTATGCATTTTGTTTTTATCATTTTAAACTACTGAATATTTTTTTCTCCCTTAGCTGAAATTTCAACTCATCGAACCGTTTCGGTACGTGGTTTAATAAAACTGGAACTGGTTAAAGCAACAACGACGAAGGCTGGATCTTGCCCGTCGGACGGGCTCAGAGACGTAAAGCTAAGGTGAGTGGCACTAACACCCTAAGCCTCGCCCCTGCTCGTCCGGCACTTAAGCCAAGCGTTAATAACAAGAAGCCTAAGCCCCCACCACTACCGAAAGACGACTATAAACTTGTTATCAGACCCAAGGAAGGCCTAGCCCTCGCCAAGCTTGGCCCCACCCAACTATCCGAAGCGATTTTGCGAGAAGCAGGACTCACCTGGCGAGAAGCCGACATGCGGATTCGAGTAGAAGAAACCCAGGACATTCTAACCGTGAGCACGCCTCATCAGCAAGCTGCCCGAGCCCTTAACAGAATCCGAGAACTGACCATTGGGGGCCCAATATACCCGATCAATCTCTACGGGCTCGCCCCATACGACTCTGCCAAAGGGGTGGTCCACGGAATACCCAACCACTACACAATGGAACAAACCGGGGTTCGAGTTTTTCTCATGCCGGCGCCTCGGCACCACCGGGACGGTCGTGATCACTTTGCTGGGGCACAAAGTGCCGTTCTACGTCTACTACAAGGGAGTAGAAGTCAAGTGCTACCTGTATAAAAAGACAGTGCCATTCTGCAGCGGTTGCCAGACCATGGGTCATCGATTCGACGTTTGCCCGAATCTGAACATTCGCAGCTGCTAGTCTTGCGGTGGGCAGAATCCCCAATCAGGACACCCGTGTAGCCCGTGTTGTGCCCTGTGCAATGGGGACCACTTGACAGCCAGCAAGGGCTGTCCCAAGCGATTCTGTGAGCCATACATTTTGCGACGCAAGGCGCTGGAGCGGTACCGCGAAACTCAGTGGCGGTCCTATACGACGCAGTCAAGACCTTCCCGAAGCACGTCTCGGAGACATTCTAGCAACTCTGCACGTGTGGACGACAGCGCGCGGTACCGTTCCCGATCAAAAACACGGAGGGGTGGTCGAGAAATGAAGAGGCCTGAGTCGCGGTCTACCTCCCGGACTCCTCGGAGGGCAGAGACTGTTCGCGCTACCAGGTCACCATCACCATCCTCGGCCAAGCTCCACCAGAGGGACCAATGCGACAGTGACAACGTCAGTGGAAACAGCGGTGAAAATAGGGTAAACTGGGCAGAAACAGTCTCCCAACACTACAGAAATGAGAAAACAAATGCACCACAAAAGGACGAACACGATAGTATCAGCATTTCTGAAAGCACGCTTTTAAGGCAGGATCTTTTTTGAATCAAACAAGTATTACAGCAAGTCACTAGAGAGAATGCTAAGCTCAAGCAAGAGATCCGTAGTCTCAAAAGAATAAACGCCACTAGCGCACCGGAAGCACACGAAAAAAATGAGGAGCGCCAACAACCGGCCAATACTCGCAGACAAACCGCAGAAGATGGCGTCGGCCAGTCAAGCACTAAAGAAGAATTCACAGAAATGGAAGTTGCCATTGAATCCCCAAACCCGCCTCCACCGAAAAAAAAGAAACAAAAGCAAGGAACCGCACAGCGGACACAGCTTGGAAGCGCTAGAAGCAAGAGTTGAAGAAATTCTCAAGCATGCCCTTGAAACGTTTGGCACGAGCCTTGGCAAGAAATTAAGCAATGAACTAAGCAGTAAATTTGAGGCTATGGCATCGAACTTAACACAGACGCTAAACACTCAAATTGACGGTCTATCGAGCCGGGTTATAGCGCTAGAAGGAGTAGTAGCCAACATATCGCTACCTGCGCAGTCGAGCGCAAGTATCGGCCCCATAAAGACGCACAAACCCTACGCTCGCCCGTCATCAGTCGAAAGCCCATAAACAGTTAAAGCGTCAGTAGGAACCACAACTCTCGACATGGATAGGAATAACGACAACCGCACCAACATTGTTGAGGGCTACACCGTATGGCAATGGAACTGCGGGGGATATCTTCGCAAGAGAGGCAACATCCAGCAGCACATCGCAAATCTTTCCGTAGCTGAAACGCCTGATGTCATTGCACTGCAGGAAGTTGGATGCTTAGCCAAATTACTCAATTATAAAGCTTTTTATTCAAATGCGGGTGATGAGAGCAAGGACAAACCCGCAGTCTGCACGCTGACCAGATGAAACGTTCCTGTAATACAACATGACATAGGAATCCCACTGATTGAGCACGTGCTCATAGAATTTTTTCCCAC
Source organism: Haemaphysalis longicornis (assembly GCF_048455015.1). Lineage (NCBI taxonomy): Eukaryota > Metazoa > Arthropoda > Arachnida > Ixodida > Ixodidae > Haemaphysalis > Haemaphysalis longicornis. The sequence continues at coordinate 276,853,538 of NW_027526295.1, read as the reverse complement.
GAGAAGGAGACAAAAGGAAAATAGCCTTTTTGTACTAAACGTCTACAGTAACCCCCGAAAAAAGCAAAATTTTTCAACTCTTTTCCGGAAGGCAATAGACACCGCAAAAAGGCAACCCCTACTCATAGTGGGTGATTTTAACGCCCCGTGCACGGCTTGGGGATACGCCAGAGACACACCCAAGGGAAAACAACTCTGGGAAACCACTCAGCAGGAAAGAATGTCTCTCATAACTGATCCCGCTCACCCCACGCGGTACGGCAACAGCATCAGCATGGACACCACTTTGGATCTCGCTTTTACCAAGTATGCATCTACGGTCGCCTGCAATAACACCCAGGAAAATCTGGGGAGCGACCACCTCATTATATCTATCCAAATAAGTGCTGGCCCAGCTAAACCCAAAGGGCACAAAATCAAGGTTGTCGAATGGGACGACTTCAGAACCCTGAGAATTGCTGAGTGTGACCACGACGGTGGTATGCCAGACATAATCGACATCGACACATGGTCAGCACAGCTGACGGCGCACGTCGAGAAATCTACGAAAACCATACCATAGGAGGCGGGTTTTTCGACAGCTGATTCCCGCCTACTTCACATGTGGGAAGCCAGACAGGGATTAGAGAAACGGCTTAAGAAGCAAAAACACAACCGCACCCTGAGAAGACGAATAGCTAGATTAGACTGCGAAATTCAAGAACACGCTAATCTACTCTCGCGCCAGCAATGGCACGCAACGTTGAATGCATGGACATCCAGATCGGGCTCCCCAAAACATGGAACATTCTGCGATGCCTTATGAATCCTGAGCCGGGTAAAACCGTGCAGCAATTAAATTTAAACAGAATTCTCCACGTGCACAACGGGACAAATGCCGAGCTCATACAAAGAATCAAAGACAAGTACGTCAGCTCCAATCCCCCGTAAAGCTCCCGGACTACTCTGGACCAGAGAACACCTTACTTGACCGACCAATCACCGTCGAGGAACTACGTGCGGTTGTTCAAAAGCTGCGGACGAAGTCGACACCGGGACCCGATGGCTATTCCAATAAGACGCTTAGAAACCTCGACGAGCCTTCCCTCACTGCGCTAGCTAAATTCATGAACGAGTGCTGGTTGAGAGGCAGCCTTCCCAAAACCTGGAAGACTGCGAAAATAGCCATGATACCTAAACCTGGGAAAAAGCTTCATTGACAACTTAAGACCAATCTCTTTAACATCCTGTATTGGCAAGCTCCTCGAACACGTCGTTCTTAACCGTATCAGCAACTACATGGACGACAATGACCTATATCCGCACACTGTGATAGGGTTCAGAGCGAAGCTTTCTACCCATGATATTATGCTACAAATCAAACATCAAATAATCAACGGCGACAATCTTTCTCCTTTGGACACAAGGGCAATCTTAGGTCTTGACCTCACCAAGGCTTTCGATAGCGTCACACACGAAGCGATACTAGACGGGCTAGCCAAGATAGCCCCGGGGAAGCGAGTATACAATTACATCCGAGAGTTCCTTACAAACAGGACTGCTTCCTTTAACGTCGGCAACCTTGAGTCGGGTGACTTTGCCCTGGGTGGTAGGGGTACACCTCAAGGGTCTGTGCTCTCCCCATTTTTTTTTTCAACGTCTCACTCTTAGGCCTGCCTGAGAGATTAAGCAACATCAAAGGCCTTCACCACAGTCTGTACGCCGACGACATTACTCTGTGGATCGGCGGCGGCAGCGATGGCCACATTCAAGACACCCTACAAAAGGCAGTAGACATGGTGTAAAATTATGTTCGAGAACGAGAACTGGACTGTTCTCCTCAAAAATCCGAGTTGCTCATCTACCGGCCTACCAGTAGGGGATGGAAGAGAGACCCATCGAATCCCGACATCTGCGCCTACGCCAACAGCCAGAAGATCCCAGTTGTCAACACCATTAGAATCCTCGGCCTACGACTGCAGCCGAATGGTCACAACAAAGAGACAATCCTTCATCTCGAGAAGAGCACTCAGCTCACCATGCGACTCATCTCCAGAGTGGCAAACAAGAATAGAGGTATGAAGGAAGACACGCTCATACGGCTCGTACAAATATTCGTAATTAGTAAAATCACCTACAGCATTCCTTTCCTACAGCTGAAAAATGACGAGAAAGTAAAAATGATTGGTTTAATTAAGAAAGTTTATAAAAAAGCAATGGGATTACCTGTTACCACACCCAACGAACGCTTCGAAGCACTAGGCATAAGTAGCTCGATTGAAGAACTCATTGAAGCGCAACAAACAGCCCAATTAGAACGGCTATCTAAAAGCAAAACGGGAAGACACATTCTGCAGTCACTAGGAATCCGAAGTGAAAGTTCCCTCCCAAATGAAGTTGACCTCCCACACGAATGGTGAAAATACATTCGCATCCCGCCACTACCAAGGAATATGCATCCAGAGCTAAATGTGGAAAGAAGACAAGCTAGAGTACGAGCCCTTGACAAACGTTTTCGAACCCATTGTGAGCCACGGGAGAATGTCTACGTTGACGCAGCCGACTACTACAACGGCGGCTCTTGTCTCAACGCCATGGCAATTGCAATCGTCAGCAATGACGGCGTTACGGTGACGTCAGCATCCACGCCGGCCAAACATCCCACTCAGGGAGAGGAAATGGCCATAGCCCTTGCTATAAATTCTACCCGCGCAACCACAATCATAAGTGACTGGAAGTCCGCCATTCTTAACTTCTCGAAAGGCAGGATCTCTACTGCAGCAGCCTCGTTGTTAGAGAAGTCCCCTAACTAAAGAAAAATTCTTTTGATATGGACTCCGGCCCACTGCGGCCTACAGGGGAATGAACTGGCCCACGCAACCGCTCGAGCTCTGGTCAATCGAGCTGTGTTGCCTACGACGCCACTACAACCACCATCATCCCCACACAAGACGTCGCAGGAAAGCCAAGAACAAGCACATGTTACGAGATCTCACAAAGACAGGCTAGTCACATACAGGGATATAATAAATCACTACAGGTTATCCAGATGCAAATATCCACCGGCCCACCACACTCTTTCCAGGAAAGAGGCAGGCACGTGGCGACGGTTGCAGACGAACACTTTTCCGAGCCCTGTTTCCCTCAACCGCTGCTACCCAGACCTTTACTCAAACCTCTGCACTTTATGCAACAGCAGAGCCGACCTACACCACATGATATGGTCCTGCCATAAGCTCCAAAAAAATACGAATGGCTATAATAGCAAATCTGATGTAGATACACTTAGAAGCTACAAAATTAAGACTGCAGAACAATGGGAGACTGTTCTGCTCAGCTCCACACCGGAGGCACAACTGACAGCAGTCCGGATGGCCGAAGCCGCCTCGAGGATCCAAGGAATCCTGGCTGATGGCTGAGGGAGGGAGACCGTCCAAGTCGTCTACCCTTCAGAACCCATCTCGGGCATCAAATAAATTCATCTCTCTCTCTCTCTCTCTCTGGTTTGGAACGAAATGAATTCGTCCGAACCCGAACTGTAACCGAAACGGTATTTTTTTCGGTTCGACACACTGCTTTAAATAAGGAGTTCCGCAGAAAGGATAATCCAGATCCTCGGGCTCACTTTCGTTCCGATGTCATCCTCAAGTCTAACCGCACAATACTGGCTATGTTCAAATCGCCAACACAATAGTGACCTTCAACGCGTAGTCCCATAATGAATACGCCGGTGTAGTTAGAAGTCTTGAGCTCAAAGTACGTGCGCTTGATTTAAAAAATTAAAGCCGTTGCAGTCAATGTGAAAGCTGTCGGAAGTGCAGAGCGGTGATTCGCCATAATGAGCTGTGGCGCCATTATCCTCTCACTCTTACCACCCATCACGCTCTTCGCCACCCTGTCTCATTCCTTTCCTGATGAATTCAACAAAGGTTTGTCGAACGCATCTCCAATTTCCCGCCTTCGGAGTGCTCGCGCACCCCCCTGCGTGAAACTGCGCCAGAGGGAGTTCTGTTCGTTTTGTGCTTGCTTTTCCTCCCGCACGTGCCGGTGTTGCACTGCCACCTTTTTTCACTTATAAAAAACAACTCAAGGAGCGTTCCTGGCTAAATGAACGTGGGCGCTGCCGGTTAATTACGTATATTTTATCTCAACTCTACCTGCACTTATCTTTGCGCTAAACAACGCGGAGATGTATGACAAGCGCCAGCGGTTCACGAGTTTCCAGCGCTTATGACTATATAGACCGCTTGGCTTTCGAAGCCTTTGTGCGCCGCCGCAACGACAGCCGCTACGATGGAGCGCCGTGTGGCTCTATTTGGGTCCAGCTAGCGAGCTACGATGACAAGGCGAGCCCCTAAAGTGCTCTGCGCTTAAAATTGTAGCCGCTTAAACTGACATAATACACATAAAGCGACTAGTTGTCGCGTCACAGGCTTTCTATAGGGAACAGTAAAGACGCCCACTTGGACAGGTAATACGTAGGGTGGCGTGAGCTGGCGCACCTGCCTCTACGTCACGGTGCAAATTGTATCTCTTGCGAACCCGCGCTGATCGGCGGACGCTAATCAATCCGGGAGCACATCGAAGGTTATCCTGTGGGGAAGGGCAGGTAATAGCAATGGGAGACGCGCGCAGGCTGATGTATCTTCGGCTGCGCTGCCCTTCACATCCCCCGAAGGCAGCTATCTCTGCGCGCTCCGTTGCGCTGCTGAGCACGAGGACACGTGTTCGATTCCAGGCCGCGGCGGCCGATTTTCTGAGGGGGGCGAAAAGCAAAAACGCCCGTGTGTACGAGATTTAGGCGCAGGTTAAAGGTCCCCAGGTCATCAAAATTAATCCGGAGCCCTCCACTACGTCGCACCTCATCGCCTGCGTTGCGTCGGCGCGTTAACCCGCACAATCAATCAATCTCTGTGAGCTCCCTCCCCGTTCTTTTCCTACTTAGCTATTGCTCGCCCCGTCGCAGCGCGTCATGTATCGACGCGGAAATTTTGCTGACATGCACCATGTATTCCATACGCAATAAAAAAACCGCCACTGAAGCCCATCGAAGTGTGAACCAGGTTTACTGGAACATTCTGAATCGTATGTCACCTAGGTAGTTCTTGTTTCTTTGTTACCTCACAGCAACAACTTTCATGCAATATTTTAAATTTTGGGGTAAGGATACGGGCGGGAGTTTATTATGCAATGTATAACCATGGGAGGAGGAGGAGGAATGCCTTTAATGAATGAAGAGAAGTCAGCCTGGCAGCGAGCTTGGCTTGCTACTCCACATGAACATGAGATGTGCGAAAGTGAAGGGAAACGAAAACACAAAAACTCACACAGACACTACAAAAGCAAATAAGCACACAAACTGACAAATGCAGGATCACGCACACGGCGCACAAACAGAAGTGAAGTTAAGGCACACATTCACAGAGTTTCGTTCAGGCCGGAGTCACGGAGAAATGACACCAAAGCCCGTTTACTCCGTGTTGCCGCGGCAGTTGAGTGCCAAGGACCAATGGCGTCGCAAAGCTTCAATGGTGCATCAGCACGCAGTCCCAAAGTTGTCTTCCAGGTTAGCCGCGGGGTGTCATAACGGGGACACACACACAGAACATGTTCTATGTCCTCACGGACACTGCATACTTGACAGTGAGGGGAGGCAACTCGGCGCGTCTTGTGCAGGTAGTGGCTGGTAAAAGCGACGTTGAGGCGAATGCGTTGAACGACTCCTTCGTCGCACTTTCCCAGGCCACACGGCACTCGGCCATTATACAGAATCGGCGGGATCGATTCTGTATAATGGCTGATAATTTTTTGTCCCGTCCGTCCATGTGGAGAGTTGTGACTGCCGCGCCACGGAGTACGCAAGTGTCGCGGCGTCACGTCTAGAGAAAGGAATCGGGATGATGACACTAGATTGGGTGTGGGCCGCGCAAGCTGTTTCGTCGGCCACCACATTCCCATTCACCCCACAATGTCCAGGTAGCCACTGTAACACTATCTCGTGAAGCATTCTGGCAGCTTGTGTATGCAGGGTGTGTATTTCGTGGGCCAGTTGCTCGCGCGGGAATGATGCTAGTTGCTGTAGCGCCGCCCGTGAAAATGTGAAAATCACCCACACAGTAGCTTCTTGCCCAAGAATGTACTGCAAAGCGGCGCGCAAGGCAGCAAGTTCTGAGGTTGTCGACGTTGTTTCGTGGCTTAACCTGACTACTGCAAGTGTTCTTTCCACATGCCATGCGGCAGTTATTTAAAGGATGGAAAATAAAAAAAACTAAAGAAAACAGACTGCCGCATCGAGCAAGTATCCCGACGCACGTTACGCCACCCTTCTGACCTTTAGAAAATATCGCGTTTCCACTCAAGGCACGGAACGACCCTTTCCTTTTTTTTAACCGACATCCGTCGAGTTTAATGCAGTCTGTACCCTTGTAAAAGCGGTAGCTTCAGTTAACACTATAGAATCAATGTGAGAATTTAACGCCAAAAATTACGTGATGTTAATACCTTCTCATTCCCTATTCCTAAGAATTTAGCAGCAATGATTTCTATAATAAATGTTACATATTTAAAAGAAACGTTCCTTTGGTCTGAGAATTTCAGAGAGCTCTTGTAATTTAAAAAATGTGGAAGAGGGGGGGGGGGGAGGAACGGGCACATGCTGTGCCTGGGCTAGGAGGCGCGCCACACACCGGTGGGCTCAGGAGGAATTTCGGCCACCGCGAAACTTTGACGTGCACCGAACCGTCCGCACACGGGTATTTTGGTTTTTGGCTTCCATCAGGACACGGCCGCAGTGGCTAGGATTGAGCCCGCGTCCTTTGGGCTCAGCAGCACAACACCCCAGCCATTCATCCACTGCGGAGGTTATTCCTGGAGTGGTTTTCCTACGTTGTCGGGACAAAAAAAAAACTGGGGTTAATTCCTGTGTCATAGGAATCAGTAAAACACTAAAGTGAAATGTGCAGCGAAATCTGCAGCTGAGCATTATTTGCGGGTTGGCGTATATCTTGTGAGTGTGCTTGGCGAGTGACGTCCTGCTGGTGGATCACTTCGGCAAACGTGTACTGGTGTCATTTCCGTGATGGATATGACGTCAGTGAAATCGTGGGGTATCGCGGCATGAAACACTTTTGTGTTAAAATATAAAACGCGAAAACGAACAACCCTTAGTATAACGTACTCTTCAGTACTAAAGGTAGCTTCCCCGCAAGAAGATCCTTTGTGCAGGGGTGCACACTTTACAGGCCGCTTGCTTCGTTGCACTGCCGTCACTACCGTGACGGATATGACGCCAGCGAAATCTTCGTGTATCTGGGAATAAAACACTTTGGTGTCAAAAACACTGCGGAGCATACTGCATTGTTTCAGTTTTCTTTATTTGTGTTCTCTTCCTTTAATGTTCAAGTTTTAGCAGTGCCCAAATTTTGATGGATCCCTGCATTCCTCTTTATGAACTTTAGCTGGGTCTGTTAAACTGGGACATCACTGCTAATAACATCCAAGACAGTCGTATTTGATGGATGCATATCCCATTTCTACTTTGCAGCTTTTTTGCTCTGAACGTGAGTGCTTGCGTTTGCGCGTACGCGCGTGCGTGTGCTCTTGTTCATGTGCTTGCGTGTGTGTGTATAGATATTGCAGCCTAGAAGTTTCTTGCATGGCAAACTGAAAATCCAGAGTAAAATGCATATTTTTCTTTATGCTTAAAGAATGTGATTGTAAGAGACCGATAGTAATGAATTTCTATATAGAACATATTGCTACCTATGCACTGGTGAACTCTTCATCAAATCTAAAATGGGGCTAATTTTTCTCGAAGCCCTGCAGATATTGTTGCATTAAGTCCACAGAGAAATCTCTAAAACGTTAGGCCTTTTCATTTTCCTTTATTTGGCGCCGGTGTGCAGCTGAGGCACCAAATGGGCGCGTCCTGTTGACGCATGTCGAACAGCCACGCGAAACATTAGTAAAAACCTTTAGCTCAGATTTCCTTCGTGCAAGAAACGCCGCAGCTGTTGTTATTGTGAAAAGTGAAAACAGTCCTATGGCAACCGAGCATACTTTTAGTGTGAGGAAAAGTAAAACAACAGTCACAATATGTTGGGGGCAAGAAAAGAAAATCAAGTCAGAAACAGGAAGTTGTGAAGCGCTAGTGCCGGCCTAAATGCTTCAAGAAAGTGGTGGGGAGGAGGAACCCAGCAACACCAATTACGGCGCTGTCATGGCATGCATTTGTGCTAAATGTGGAATGCCGAGACGCGCTTTCCTCCTCACCTTGAGCTGAGATGAGTGACGATCATCGTGTCCCAAATCAAATTACGTGCCGGGAAACGTAATGTCGGACGGAGTGGGCCGTGACTTTATTGCATTCAGAAGATCGCTTTACGCAGTTAGTAACAGACCGGGCACCTCAATCTCTATTTGTTTCCTGATTATGGAGGTTGTAGAAGCAGGGAGCCAGGGTGAAGGTCAGGAAAAAGCTCCTATCACCAAATTTGCCTGGGCTCCGCCATCTTTAACGTAGCGGCCGAACGCCCTCTTTACGCGCTTTTAGTTTTCGCACCCGCTTCAAACAGGAAAGAAAGATGCTTCTGTATGCTCTCATAAAATTATGTTTGATTCATGGACTACCAATATTTTTAAGCTTTATCATTGCGTCAGGCATTCTGGTCTCTATGCTTGTGCTATGTTGATTTCAAATAAGAGTCAGCGAAGAAATTCAACAAATTTCTTGTTGCTTTAAATAAAAGATAACCAAGAATTACCGGGGATGCTGAGGAACTTTCCTTGGACATTACTGAGGAACTTCCTAGGAATGTGGACTCGGCCTTTGTTGATCTGTTGTCGAACTTTCTGTTGAAAGCTGCAGCCTTGCCCGTCACCAGTTGACCAGCCCCGTGGACAACGCCCTCCGAAGCTCGTTCTGCTCGCTCGCCCTAACCAGGAACATTCTGTTCCACCCTGTCAGTTCACCTCTCAATGCAGCCTGTACTGCACGTGCGGTGGCAGCCTCCCCTCCTCAGCCACCGCTGTTTCCGTCCCCCGGCGTGCGCCCCGTCACCTTTTCTCACAACCCTCTTCGCCTTTTAACACGAAAGTGTTTTGTTCCCGGATACACGAAGATTTCAATGACGTCATAACCGTCCCAGAAGTGACGCCTATACAATGTAGCAAGCGGCCTCTAAAGGGTGCACCACTGCACACAGGGTCTTCATGCGGGGAAGCAACCTTTAGTGCCATAAGAGTACGTTATATTTAGGGTTGTTCGTTTTCTGTTTTTATATTTTAACATTAACTATATATTTTATGCCGCGATACCCATCATTTCACTTACGTCATATCGGTCACGGAAATAACGCCAGTGCACCTTCGCCGAAGTGACCGGCCAGCAGGACGTCACTCGCCAAGCACACCCACAAGACAGCCGCCGACCCACAAATGATGCTTACCTGCAGATTTCGCTGCGCATTTTACTTTCGTGTTTTACTGATTCCTATGACACAGGAATTAACCACAGTTTTTTAGAACCTTCATCCGGTTCTTTCCCGGCGCGCCCTCCACGGCTCGCCCTCCCAATTTATTATCCCCCAACACGCTCTTTAAAACACAGAGGTCTGAGACTTTCGCCTTGAAAATTGTCCTTCCTTTGGCGGGGATTAAATGGTCTTATGTCGCACGGATTTCAAACCACTGACGAGAAAAGCAATGCCACCTGCACTGACTCTGCATTGCCTATATTTCTCGTTTTTCCTGACTCTCACGACCGTTTGCCGAGATTAATCTCCATTTTATCTATCTACCAAAATTCTCGAGCCATCGGCATTGCGGATCGGGTGGCCATTTGAAATAGTGGTGGCGTTGGATTGCACGCTCGTATGTCGAAATTTCTGGGCACATTGTAGTTCCTTTGATAAAAGCGTATCCGCAGCCCTCTGCTGCGGCGTCTTTTATAGTTCAGGGTTCCTGCCGTGCGTGGAACACCACATTTAAATTCTGACGTTGACTTACATGGTTGGGGTTTATCCACGGTTGAGAATTTCGTTGGCATCGTATACGCCTCGGCCTTACACACTGACGGCGTTATTGCTATAGGACCATGATGGTGCTAATGTTTCGCGTCATTTTCTCGAACGGTCCATTTAAATCACAGTGTTTTACATAACTATGATAAATCAGTTGTTTTTTTGGTATGACCGTGAAAAATGTACTTCTTTAACAGCTGAGCTGTTCTAAGTCGATCCTTCTCGTCTTTCCGGTGCTGTCGCGGAGAAACAAGATCCCGAACCCACCGCCTGAGAGCTCCCCAGTCTCACCGGGATGAGCGCGGCCAATCAGAGCGAGACGGGCTAGGAGAGGGTATATCGGGTATGTAGCCGCAAGGAGGTTGTGTCGCCAGAGCGTGTCCGTTCGCCTCATACACCCCGCACGGCGTGAGAGCCAGCCAAAGAACTGCAACTTCGTCAATGGGCAAATCATAAGTTTCGAGAGCGGGGAGACGAACCAAGCGTCTGAATTAAGTTGCATCGGCAAAAGTCGCATCGACGAAATTAAGTCTTGCGGCAGAGCCAGCTTTCTGCTAAATGCTCAGAAAAAAAATCCTTGGGAAATCCTTGGGGAACACCAGAATGGATTTAGGCAAGACAGGCGCTTAGTTGCCAATTTGTCCGTGATAACACAGTGCATTGAAATTGCGAAAGCTAAAAATAGGCCATTATGGATTGCGTTCTTGGGCATTAATAAAAGGACGTATGACCACGTAAACAGAGAACTGCTGTGGAGGAGACTGAAACTCCAGGGCTTAGATGACGAGTTAATACGGTTCTTCATAGCAATCTTTGAAGATAGTAGAGTGCACCTGGCATGGGAAGGGCAGAAATGCGCACTGCAGGTCAACCTGCATCGAGGACTGAAACAGGGATGCCCTTTGAGCCCAATACTATTTATGCTTTATATGGAAGCCATAGAAAACAAACTAGAAAATCAATTAGGGTACAACCTTTCGCATATGTGGCAAAGCAAAGTGGTACAACACCGCATGTTAAACGCAGACGACAATGATTTTAGCTTAAAACCAGAAAGATATGCATCGGCTTATAAATATTAGTGGTCAGAAAGCCACAGACCTTGGGTGAAGTTTTAACAGTGACGTTTTTAATTATGGTTTTAAATTACACTTGCACTGACGTAGTGTCAATCCAGCATGGCAAATTACCGCGAGCCAAGGAATATAAATATTTGTAAGTGTGGCTAAACGAAGGGGACAACTACTTAAAAACTCACGAGGAGCAACCTGGGTGTAAATGAAAGCGAAACGCACCTATAATGGACCTTAGAGCTTTTAGATAGTATAATAAATATGAAGTAGTGGGAGTAATGGGGAAAGGAGTAACGTTTCCAGGCCTCACATTTGCGAATGCGGTACTCTGCTTAAAATCAGACGCTCATGCGCGCCTTCAGGTGAACCAAAGAACGGTAGGCCGTATGGTCTTACGAGCGCATGGTAAAACAACTTACAAAACAGCGCAGGGTGGTATGGTCTGGACGTCGCTTGAAGTTCGACAAGCTCAGAGTAAAATATGTTTTCAAGTAAAATTGAAAGCAATGGATCAACGCAAGTGGAGAGCTAAAGATTTTAGGTACCTGTACACGAAAACCGTGGACACGCTGTGGCTAAGGAAGACTGAAGGCTAACGATGAAATACGGAAAAAACAGTGGAGAATCAAAGACAGCCAAAGTAACCCAAAAAGAAGCAAGGCAGATAAAAACGAATAAATGGAGAGAGAAAATGGAAGCTAACGCGTCGTTAGAGATGTACAGGGCATAGAAATTGGACATCAGGAAGCAAACTTTGTGCGATAATTCCAAGGGCAGTGTTTTGTTTTTTCAGGCTAGAGCAGTTTGCTTGCGATAGCTCTCTGGGGAAGCATGCACACAATGCCGCATCATGGGAGGTTGTGGCCATTACAGTCTGGGTGGCCAGTACTGCGTTAGTGAGGGAGCGCATTACCGGCAATTGTCGCCGGGATCAGGCCGCACCCCAAGCGTTCTTCTACAATTCCAAGTGTTAAGGATATAATAATAGAAAAAAGGTAAAATGGGTGTGGGCAGAGAATTTATAGCGAAGCCGGGATAACCGTTGGCCATTAGGGGTAACAGAGTCGATGCCTAGAGGAGGCTAGCTTGGCAGGGGGCGGTAGAAGGTTAGAAGGGCTGGTGAGATCAAGAAATTTGCGGGGATAAATTGGTCGCAGTTAGCACAGGACGGGGATAATTGGAGATATGTGAGAGAGGCCTCCGCCCTGCAGTGGGCGTTGTTATGACCGGGCTGCGTACCCGGCGCACCGAAGCATGGACCTCGTCGCTCATTAGCGCGTTCGTCGGTATCGGCTCACGCCACGTGTCAATACGCATTGGATACAGCGGTTCATCAACCCTATGTGAACCGTGCCATTTCACTTCTAACTTGACTTTAGCGGAAACGAGCAGGCGTGTCCGGGCACGCGACTTCCTGAGCTATCCTCGCCCGGACGATTCTGGTGAAACAGCCGAGACATCTTCGGAAGAGCGGACCATGAAATCTGTAATCGGCGAGCATCGTTGGTCAAACCCGCCAGGGGTGCCTCGTACTGAGAAAAAGGGTCTGCTCGTACCGACAGCGCCATCGCCTCCTCTCCCTCGTTGCCGCATGGGCCAGAAACCAGAACAGCTTCGCGCGACGTCGGTGTCACTGTGCATGATATTGTGGGTCTGTGATTGGACCAGACATTTGGGAGTCGAATTTCCTAGGAGGACTCTAGGTACTTTTGCTGGAACAAAAAGGCGGTGTTACGAGCCGTCGAGTGTAACTCCCGGGTCGCTCTTGGGGTTGCTGTTAGAGTCACTTCTGTTGCTGTGGCTGTTGCTAGCACAGCATACTAACTTGAACTCATCATGTAAATACGTGTATAAAGTTTTTCTCCTTCATCAGCACGCATCGGCATCTTGATCAACGTCTCCGGTCACCAGTCACGCTACTAAGATGGATTCCCGAACCCCGGAGTCCCAACAACTGGCGTCAGCCGTGGGATCTGACCACGCAACACCCCACAGCGTAGATAGGATGCTGATGTTGATGTTGTTGTTGTTGATTATGATGAAGAAGAAGATGATGATGATGATGCACAAAAGGGTGGGGCATGCGTGGTCTGCCGAAAAGAAACAAACTATGCGGCACGTAGTGTTGAAATGCGAGTGTATCCATCCAAATCTACATAAGAAACATATTCGTCTTCCAGAAGCCCTACGATTTAAGGGTAGCACAGATAGAGTAAACTTCAAGGCTATCGAGGTGACGAAAGGAAGATTAGAATGCTGGTGGACGAAAAGCAGAGAGGGGAATATTGCCTAGGACAGCTAGCACTTGTAACAGAAAAAATATGTATTTTGTGCAGGCCATAAAAGTAGCGCTAGGATTAAGCGAAGTGTATAAAACATTGATATATTTGTTTTTTTGTTGGTGAGTTGACTCGTTACTACCCCGATATAAAGGGTATTCCACTGGCAATCGTGAATCACCATCATCATCTTCCTCTCTGTACATCTCAATCTAATGTAGGTATATTGAAAAATGCTGAATTTACCCAGTAGTACGACTCATCACACCTTCTTTTTACTACGTGTTTGTGTCGCGAACGTCTTTGTATGCGCCAAGCTCCGCTAACCATCCTTCTCCACAAAGTGAGGACACTGAATTTTATGTAAACTTAGCAACGATTAAAATGTGCGCTGCATGATGTACTGGACATTACAACGGCCGCAATGTGCCACTTCGATTGTAGGGCCCTTCCTGCTTCTGGGCGAATTGGAAATGGTGCCCCTTGTAGTGATGGTGCCATGACGCCCAAAAAAGTCAATAGGGTCTCAATAACCTCCCCACACGCACAAACCTCTAAAATTCGCCTTTGGCCTAGCTGCGTAAAGACCGCTGCGTCAGCGCATAGTGGGTAACGGAGGCGCGTCGGAGTCCTTTCTTATGACATTTTATACCAACCTTCTGCAACGCGCTAGCTTATCTGCGCTGCGCAGTGACTGAAAAGCACAATCTGCTGACGTTTCGGCTTTTTATTGAGTGTGAAGTATTTGTCCGCTCGTTTCTTACGGTTTGGGTAGAAAGTTGATAGCCTCTTTTCTCCGAGAGGCGGGCGTTCTACTTTCGCCCAATCCTCTGCCACATTTTGAAGGGATGATTACGGCCGCCTTTGGAGGCAAGGACATTGCTGCTGGTGCCAGAAACACAGAACTTTTCAAAAACCGCGATTTCATTCTTACAGGAAGTATATTATAACAAACCCTAGCTCAGATATTTTGAAGGAGACACACGGTGCGAGGGGAAAAAGCCGCAGCGCAACACCCCAGTCTATCGAGACGCCTAATGTGGCTTTATTTTATTTACAATGACAGATTACAGAGAAGTAGCAACTGAAAAATACGCAGTTTCTACAGTTTCATTAAGCTATAGAAATAAACTCGAAGAGAACATATCTGCCATTCTTAAAATTTGGTCTCGACACGACGCTGGGTGAAGCTAAGTTTATTTGTATTAAGTAGCTAGCCAATGCCCTTTGTTAGGCGGGGACAGGGGGTTGACGGGGATGGAAGGGGGGAGACCTAAAAGGCGCCCTAATCGTACAAAATGCTCCCATGCTCGACTACTGTAGTGCAGAAATGGTCACAACGACAAGACCTCTGCTACAAAGCCGACGGACCAACTGCGATGCAATTAAAATTTATGGCGAAGAGGGTTCTCTTTCTGCGAAAACAGGAGTATCTAGCGAGACTGTGCTATTTATCGTAACAGCTGCCGATGCCTTCGTAAAGAAAATCCTCGTGTTTAGCCCGCTGGTAGCTATTCAATGGAAAATGAAGAGAAACCGAAATTAAACAGGGAAAATATTAGCGGTAACCTAAATGACAACCCCAACTTGGCGAAAGGGACCTGATGCATATTGCGGTTGCTTGTGACTTGTTCTTCCTCTTCTATCCAGATTACCCTAACTACCGGGTAAAGAAAAGACCTTTGACTTTTTTAGAGGGGAAAGGCGGATGCCCTATATGAGCGCCTCTGACAAGAAAAATTCCCAGTGTCTCTTTGCGAGTCCCCTTTTTCACACTTTCCAAGACCTGCGCAGTTTATATTTCTGATGTAATGCGGAGATTTCTTGATATTGATAGCGTATTCTCGCCATACCATGGTGGACTTGTACCAAATCGTGGCTCCCAGAAAGCTCTGAAGGAACTCTATCATTTTATTAATTCTACAACTGATCAAATTGAATTTGCCTTATTTTTAGATGTGTCGAATCGAAAGCATTCGATTCCATTAATAATAGAGTACTACCCGACACACCATTTCATTACGGATTTAGGGGGCCGTTTTTTCCTGGTTATATAATTATCTGTCTAGCCGTACGCAGTTCGTTGTAATTAATAAATTCATAAGCAATGCGCAGTATTTAACTACTGCTGTTACTCAGGGTTCCATTTTGGCCCCTATTCTCGTTATTTATGCCAACGATTTATTCAATCCATCCTCTCGCTGTCAAGTATTTCAAGACGCAGGTTATACGTTGCTATTAGCACGGCACTCATAATTTAAATCAGCATTCGCATACCTACAACATGCCAGGAAACAAATTATGGTTGTGTTTAGTAATAATGCATTCACGGTCAATCTTGAAAACACACATTTGCTTTATTTCCACAATCCGCTGAAGCTCATCCCACATGATTGCCCTGCTTTTCTTCGTGGCACAAACTGCGTAGACTGCGCCTAATCTCTTCTAATACCTGCGACAACTGTCGAGTACTTAGGCGTACATTTGGCTGTGACTTCTCCTGAAACAGTCGTGCTGCCTTTGTTTGTGCTCCGTTTCGAAAGGTGTCCTGCTTGTTACACTCTGTCATATCCCTCTGCCCGGTATATGTACGCAAACAAATTGTTGTTCACGCATCGGCATACAGTGTTGTGCGATATGCAACATGCTGTTATTTTTGCTCATTGTATCGAAAAATAAGATTGAGTTCCTTCTGAAATCTTTTTTAAACTTTGTAATTTGCGGCACGCGACGTAATGCAAGTGCTAACACTTTTACTTTTCCCGTACGCCCAGTTTCTCCTACGTTTTGAAGCAGGCTTTTGTGCTCAAGTTTGTTCGGACCAAAGAGTTTTTCTCAACCTATGTTCCTTTACGCGAACTTCGCCCACGGTTTTGTTTTAATGTACCTCGGGCGTAAACTCCATGTAGTTAAAGACTTCGAATTTACTAAGTCCCCTTCATTATAAACACTTTACTAGACGAAGCCATTGTGTTAAACAGCCGTAAGAAAATGAGGTCTGCACTCCTTGAACTGTATATCTAATTGCTTTGAGATAAGTGAATTGCATTCGTCAAGGCAAGCTATTCAATATACTGAAGTGTTTTTAGCCGCCGGGACCGGCCCCACAGGCCCCTTCTGGCTTTGCCAAGCCCGCATGTGTATTCTTTTTTATTGTTGTTATTATAAAGCGCTGTTATTATTATAGAAGCATTTGCATGGCTGCGACAGGAGCGCAGTGAACTCACATTCTGCCGCGCCGATGTCATGTAAACGGCAGGGTCCACTAGCTCGCTGGGAAAGGGAGTTTTGGAACCAATCGGTTCCGTAATAAGAACAGGCAGTTGTACGACTGAACTGGTGGGCCTAATGTTGACACAAGAGCGACGTCGCCTGGCTAGGGCGAAGGCACAAGCCTGAATGCATCCCCCAGCCCCACACAAACTATACACAGATACCTCCCCCTACAATGGCAGCAAGGCGCATGTAATTTCGGTGGTAGCCTATTGCGACGCCCATCGAAGCCACCATTCCAACCGACCACACTACGACGGCGGAGGAGGCAGCTATTGCCCTGGCGAGATTTCACATCGCCCGACCCCAGCCTACGTTCTGTCTGATTCCCAGTCAGCTTTAAGACAATTTCTTCGGGGTGCAATATCCCCGGTTGCACTAAGATCCTCACAACAACCCCCCCTCCCCTCTCCCTACCGATACCGTGACCCTGTTGTGGGCCCCGGCCCAAACGGGAGTAGGCGCGAATGAGACGGTGAACGAACGTGCTCGCGAGCTTTCTCACCGAGCCGCCGTTTCTTTTCCGGCTACACACAGTACCCCTCAGGAAAGGCCACAAACCTTCTGATATTCAGGGACATTGCCCTCCACTTTTGCCTCCACCGCTGGACGTACTTACCCCCTCACCGCAACCTCTCACCGGCAGCCGCTCTCGTATTGCGACCGCTGCAAACGCGCACCTTCCCTTATCGCATCATGCTAACCCACACCCATCCTCACCTCTTCACCTCCCCTACCTGTCCTGCGTGCGGGGTGCTCGACATGCTATCAGGCGCTATGTGAGTGTCTCAAGGACCCCTTCCTCAACTCTCCTCCCCCCCCTCTGGGAGCAGTGGTTGCACCGCTCGGACGGGGCCAGTCAAGAGCTGGTCACGGCGCGAGCCCTGGTGGTCGCGGATGCCGTATGGGCCTCCCCTACCCCACTTCCCTGAAACTGAGGTTGAAATAAAGTTTGCTCTCTCTCTCTCTCTCTCTCTCTCTCTCTCTATCTCTCTCTCTCGTCTCACCATTTCGTCTCCCGTGATCGTCTCATCGAAAATGAGACACATATTTATTGCGCAGACGCTGAAAATTGTTATATCCATATTCTTGGCTATCCCTAGTTTTTACCACTTCAATGTGACATGAATGTTTCTAACTTCTTCGTCTCAAGAAGTTTTATTTCCGGTAGGAGGAGATTTTTGGCGTTTGTTGGGAAAGCCACTGTTCGTCTTCTCCAAAGTAAGTCAGCTGCCCTTAAAGGAGTGATGCAAACAATACACAAGCGTGGTTCATTCGAAAGATTGCCTCGTTAGAATTATATTGAAGCCACTATTAACGTAAACTTCGCTCAAATAAGCCATATAATTAGTAAAAAGGGAACTTGCCGTGCGACTCACTAGCTTACTTTTCGACCTGAAACATATGAGGTCATACGCACAGCCGTGCGATTGGCTGAGGCCGGTAAAAGCAAACGCAACTTAGGCGGGGTTAATAAGCTTTCAGAACGAGCCATTTTCGCTTGAATGTAATGCATATCATTTTATATCAGTAACAATGTTGGGGAAAAACAATGGAAGTTACGAAACTACACCTAAACATAGAAGTACTGGTGGGTACTACTGTTGATACTGCGTGCACTATGCTGATTATAGCTGCGCAGCAGTCCGGCGCTTTGCAGTTGCCTCACACGGCACTTGCCGATGAGCGTAAGCGACATTTTCTTACGTAATCCTGTTTGTCGAGCATACCCACCGTTTCACGAAAAGATTACTTTATACCGTAACGACAACAAGCCAGGTGCGAATACGATCAAAAACAAAGCAAAGGCGGACAGGGGTCAGGCACTGTATGGTGGCGCCATCTACAAGCACTGACGGTAAACAAGGCTCCGCAGTCCCCTGTAGAGCCTAACAGCGCACTAACGTTTGCTTGAAGATCTGTCCTTGTTACGTCATCGCAAACGTCACGAAACACACGATTTGGCGGGGGAGTCAAACTTGGAACTTAAATTGAATAATTTATCACTGGATAAAGCATCGTTTGCTGCCAGACAGTCGCTGTGGGCCCTATAAAACACCAAATCTTTCGAATAAAACAAACTTGTATTTTGTCTGCATGGCCCATTTATGCGCTTGAATGGAATGACAGCGTCTATCTTCCTGTGTCGAAATAAATCTTGACCATTTATAAACGTCTGTGCATTTCGGTGCGAACTACATTCTATTACCAATGGCTGGAACCGAAGCGTTGCTGCCCTCAGTGAGAATGCTTGACACGGGAGAGGTGATACAGAAAAAAAAACTTTTATTTGGAAACCATCACAGACGCAGTGCACCAGAAATTTTAGATGACGTTAGCAATCCTTACTTCTTTTTTTCTGGTACGTAGGCCCAACCTAAATGTCCCACAACCGTTGAGAAGTTAGCTCTGTTTGCTGTACCTTTGTTGGTGCACGGCGCAAAGAGCACTTGAGGTTGTCAAAAAAGTATCATCAATGTTCACATGTTGAACTGGATGGGAGCGAAAAATTCCATTTTTTTGCTTACTTTTTCTTAGAAGTCGGTTCATTCGCAAGTTTCTAGAGCAAACATATTACTCGCCAGCAGGAGCCGACATTTTATAAAGAGCAGTGCAACCCCTCTTTGGATGGAAACATAAATGCAAATATGCCCTTCGGGTACGCGGAGAGGAGTTAAAGTGTTTCGCGTGAAACTCTTGTTTGTCTTGCTGCTCACACACGTGGCAACCACACGTGGTAGAGGAAAAGAGAGACGCTTTTCTTTGCAGCAAGTTTTACTCCGCCCTTCCATCTACATGATCAAAAAAAAATGAAGGAAGGGCAGTGTAACATGGTAGGCAGGGTTTCATCGGGCTGTTCTGTAACGCCCCGAGGGCTCGTCCGCATCATTATCCTGCTTTGTATGTTGCGGTCGGCTTCTCAAGCGGCGCCAATCTGTGCAGCTTTCTTCGCTTGGAAGATTTCAGGAAGTTGGCTGGTTGCCCGCTTGCGTTTGGCATGCAGGAAAATCACAAAAAGACCCGGGGAGAATTATCAGCATGCCACACTTGCAGGTTTCATCACGAACAAAGCATTATTCCGGATGACTATGAGAAAGAACATAAAACACAAGCATCCGCTGTAGATGTCACGTTTAGGAAATGTGCTGGAGACTGAATCTCACAGGGACATTTCTCGGCATTAGCGGATGTGTGAGGAGATGCACTTTGTTTGAAATCATTAAAAGAGATTTCAGACTAGGCAGAGTTCGAATGTTTTGTCCAAGTCGACTAGTTAGCGACGTTCTTTGTTCCAAGTACTCATTGAACCAAACCTGTTCGCTTCTCCAAGTTGGTTCAGAAATCAAGAAAAGTTGGCCCATGACGCCTGATAATAGTGAGGTGGCTGGCGTACATTCTGATGTTCTCCTTTTTATCTGTTGTGAACTGCTGCTGCAACTGTGTGGGGGAAAATCCCGCATGTTCTTGTCGGGTAAACTCAGTGGAGACTGGGGCTTGCAGCAGTGGCAATAACCAGACGAGGACGCTTGGAAACGGAACAAAGAAACAGTTGAAACACGCACACAGCAGCCACTTACAACTAAAAGTTCGGTCAAATGTGCATAACACAGAGAAATACCAGTTCTAAAAAAAACTCAAAGAAAAGTCCCCACCAAACGTGCAGGGCGATGAGGCGCTGTCAGCAGGGCGACCTGGGTTATAGCGATGATTGATGCGTTGCAGGGCCCTGATGACGGCATCGCGCGTGTCAAAACGTCAACGAAGCCGCACCGCTGTCCTCGAAAACAATGGTCTGCTTGGGACCCGCTCACGATCGGGCGCCAGGTAACAGCAGGTAGCGGGCAAGAGGCAACCAGCGACTGCCGGTACTCAACAACGGGCAGCAGACAGCGGATCGTCCAGGAGCAGGGCACGTCCTAGCTACGTGCGCCTTCCACGAGTCAGGAGTCTCGCCTCGGCCACAGGATTCCAAGGCGCCACGTAGACCCCTCTCGAGCTCGGGTCCCGAAAACCCGACGAGTTTCGAGTCTTCCACCTGGACGTCGCGCTCCTCAAACCTGCTCCGTTCACTCCTCCGAGCGTTCTCCCCTCTAGACTGCCTGGCCTCCCCACTCTTTGCTTGTGGCTGCCTCTCATTGGTCCATATCAATCCCTCGTGTGGCTTGCTGCTTCTTTTTCCTCGGGGCAATCACACGAAGGGTAATCACGAAGCCCGAATTTGCGCCACGAGCACTTTGTGGGCACATGCCGACCACGTTCTCGTCCTGGTCGTCGTCGTCACAACGAGCGTCTCACCTTAATCACTCCTCTAGACCCCCGAATATCAAGTTGGTTCAGAAAACTTGTGTCGATTTATAAATTGCTTCAGACTACCAGGAACTTCCAGTTAAGGTTATGTGGAAGGAACGGGAAGCATTTCTCTGTAGCTTCTCCGCTATTCTGGGCCAGGAAATAGTAGAGGGGTGGTGCGGAGCGTGCTATAAAAGCAAAGCCCTCGTCCCCAGAAAACATTCGGCTATGGTAGCATCAGCAGCACCTTTGAATAAGTAAAAAAAAAAAAACATTAACGGCATTAAAACGCTTCTTGTGCAAAGTACTTAGCAGAACGTTCATTTTAGGGGCATAAAAACAGACAGACACAAAAGACAAGGACAAGCGCTGCTTGTCCTTGTCTTCTGTGTCTGTGTGTTTTTTATGCGCTGGAAAGGGACTTTATGGAATACCAACTAGCCCGAACGCAAGCCCTACTTAGCAGTATAGCTCGAGCGCATGAAATGGGTTTTAGGGTTTTTTTAGCTATAGCGACCCTAATTGATATAAATTGATCATTGTACTTAAAATGTATTAAGAAATTGTAGATTTTTATGCGCTTTCTTGTGATCAGTACAGTAATCCCTTGTTAACTCGAACTTGGATATCTCAAAATATGGGTTAAGTCGATACATTTTTTCTCGATGAATTTTCCCCCCTTTACCTCTAAACGTTTTTTGTGGGCACGGCGGATATCTCGAAATGTTGACCTAGATTACAAAAGACCAAGTCCGCTACAGGCAGCTGATAAGGTCTCTGCTCTAACGCTTAGCTCCCAATGCGCGGCTAATGCTGTCGTCAACGGCAAATTTGCGCTGTATGATGCCGATGTTCCCGTTACCTATAAAGTTGATGAAATCTGTGGACGAGGCAGCTGATCATGAGGACGAAAATGAGACTACAATAACAGAAACAACAAAGTTACTGCGCCTGCTTGGCAACAAGGTAGAATCTAGTGGTAGCGACCAACAGTTGGTGTGATGCATTAAACAGCTCAAGAACGCTTTTCTGGGACCAGGTGTGAACACAATACAGGCGAGCATCATTCAGTTCTTTCTTACGCTGTAATAAACACAGGTGACCTGGCCACGAAGTTTCGTCATTTCATTTAGGCCGAAACTCCGCTTAACTCGAAATTTTCGGCGGATTTTACAACTTCGAGTTGACGAGGGGTTACTATATTTATACCTGTCCCCACTTTCCCCCGTTGACTGCAAGTAATTTCCGGGACCAACGATGCCAGCGACGCTTGTGCACTTTTACCGCTGGAAGGTAATTATTGAGAAAGGTTAAACAAAACACCAAAACAATTACCGCGTACATGGTTGCTTCCCCGTAAATCGCGTGGAAAGACTACAGCGTACCGACCACCCCGGGAACGTTCTTATTTCTTAATTCGGTTGCTAATTTTCCAGACCATCCAAGAATGCAGATTTCGTTTCAACTTGTTTGCCCGTCGACACTATTTAGAAGGCAATGCAACGCGGCCAGCGTTGCATTGCCGTCGTCTATCCGATTGCCGGCGTCCATCCGATTGCGCTATTGCGACCACGTATACCTCGAACCTCTGTGCCTTAGCATTCAGCAAAGCCAAAGAGTACGGGGTTTTTCCTCACTATTCTGCGAGGTTAAGTTCCTTGCTTACGCGGATGACATTGCCTATTTTTGCGTTGATAAAAAAAGCGTTCAAGAAGCCCTTAATATGACCAGGCAGTTTTTTGACGCGTCTGGAGCGGCTGTGAATATGGAAAAAACCAAGGGATTTTGGTTTGGTAAATGGGGTAGGAAACCCTCATTATTTGCCGGCATTACTTGGGACAAGGACGCACTTCAATACCTAGGTGTACCTTTGCACCAAATAAGAAACACCGGGCCGCATTGGTCATTGGCACTCCAAAACGTCAAGCGAGCCTCGCAGGCATGGATGGGGCGAGAACTTTCTGTGTTTGCGCGTGCGCAGGTTTGTAATATCTTCCTTGTCGCAAAGCTTGTTTATGTGCAGCAAGTACTTCCTTGTGCGCGCTCTAAAGTACAAGCTGTAGATAGAGTTCTTGCGACATTTGTGTGGGGGTCTCAATGGGAACCTATGCGTAGCGACGATTTGTTTCTTCCATCAGTGTCTGGGAGTGCTGGGCTGACACATTTGTTTGTACATCAGCTTGATCTCGGTTTTTCTTCTATAAAGTGACGCATCATCCACTTCTGCTCAAGGTTATTCAACAGCGAATAAGTTTTCATTTGCCGTTTTTGCTTGCCTCCAGGGGTAAAGTTAGTGCGAAGCCGCCATGGGGCTTTTTAAAGGAGGTGGTCGACACGTTTTATTTCCTTACTGCGAGGTTTTCCCTGGAATATCTGTTTACCCTTTCCAGGAAGGCTTTGACGAACACTTTATTAGAGAGTCTGTTCCCAGTGCCTGTTTATCGCCAGCCTTACATTGGCCACCATAAGGACAGTGTTTTGAAGCATGTCACACGTATGTGTCTTCCTCCAAATGCAGAAATGTTTTCTTTAAGCTGCATACATCAACATTCCCAGTGAAAACATAGTTTCCCGAGAAAGGGATGTCTATTCCTTGGTCTGACACTTGACGTTTATGCAATCAACCTGAAACCATTGATCTTTGTTTTGTTTTGTGCCGGGATGCGGTGTTTTTCTGGGATGTATTGCAGCGAATTCTCAAAAAAGACATGGACATTACCCCTTATACAATTCGGTTCTTGCCTTTTCGAGATGATACTTGAGTGCCCTATGATATATTTGTTGTGATGGGATTGTATAGCTTGTGGAAGTGCCGCATGACGGACAGGCACGCGGAACCTCCTCGCCCAACTAAGTCCATTTTCGGGAGCAAGCTGCGTTGGTACGGAGAATTTATGCGGCTAAAAATGACCTACCAGAATGGCTGCATCTGTTGGACGCGTGCGTCTGCTTGCCGGAGTTTTGACGGATGGCTTATTTTAGTTGCAGTGATGTGCATCTTCTTGGATGACTCATTACATTTGTAGGCTGTAATAAGTGCAATCTTCCATGAAGTAAAGAAGAAAAAAGAAATGGAGCAATGGGAAAGACGCCGGCTTCATAACGCCAGGGGCGCAGGTTCGATTCCGGCCACAGGAAGTTTTTTTTCTTTCATTTTACCCCCGATCATTCATCATCATCGTCAGAGAAAGTTGGCTTCCTTGCGGGGTGCATTGGCGACAACGGCATCAATGTGGACCCTAGAGCTTTGCTTTAATAAAGGCTAACACGGCAGGCGCCTAGTTTCAGATATATATCCACGCTTGCACGTGGGCTGCGCCACGTGAGGACCCCAAAAAAAGAAAAGAATGTCCCCGTGTGGGATTGGCAAGGAAGCAACGGTCGTCTGCTCTTGACGTAACTCGCTCGGCGTTCCTACGGGCAACCACCTGCGCTCATAAAACTCGGAACCGCCGCTGCGGTGGCGGCAGAACCCTGTGCCGCGCACGCGGAAGATGGGGTGACCAAAGATCCGGACGTCCGAAAAAGAAGAGGCTTAACAGGAAACGCGCCGCGCTGCCAGACGAGAATTCGATCGCCCAGAAGAACAATAAGAAAAGTAGGGCAGATCTTCAAGGACGAGGGTCGCTAGAGGAGGACTTTTCGGCGGCGTACGGTGAAATATAGGAAGACTGAAGTGGGCATTGCACAAGTAAACCCCTTATATACTTTACGTTGCGTCTGATTTGGTCTTCTGCTGAGGAGCGCAGTATATATACACAGGATGAATTGTTTTCGGTGGCTTATATGGTGCTCGTCCAGTTTAGCTTAGTGAGGTGAACACAGCCCTGCAGTGTCATCAGGCTTGCAACGTTGTGCAAGCTGGTTTTGATTTTCCTTTTCCCCTTCCTCTGTGCGGCGTCCACCAGTGGCTGCTCCCGTGACTAACTAGCGATCCAGTAGTGAGCAACGGGGGGCCGAATGGTGGACTATGGTGCCTAACAGTAGTTTATGGGTCATTCCTCTGTGGGTCTCGCGTTAAGAGTGACCTGCCCATGACCTGGCGACCCACAGATGGGTCAATAGTGGGTCGCCAGCTCTTCATGTCTTTATTCTTTGCCTATACAAAGAAATTCATTCCTTTGAGTTATCATTTTGTAGCTATGGCAGTGCGATGAGCCCTGACGGGGCTGTGTCCCCTCTCTTTGTGCGTGCTTTGTTGCGTTGCCCCTTCGTCCGCAAGCGCCAAATCAAGAGTAGCCGCAGGTACTAGTGTTTTGTTCCCCGAGCAACGCCGGGAAATGCTTTTCTTCCATCCCGACTGTCAGAAGGGCAAGGGCGGGGGGAAGCGCTGGTCAAAGCCCTCGGCCAGCTTGCGCACTGATTTTTGTGAAGAGTGGTTGGAGGCGGCAAGCCGGCGAATGGATGCGCGAAATTCGATTACTTTGTCCAGAGCTGTGGCCGCATGCGGTCGCAAGCAAGACTCGCTCCCGTGAGGGTTTCTGTGCGCGAGAACCTCACGCATTTCTCGCCAACCGTGCGGTGGTTCAGCACCGTTTTAGCCCCCTGGACACTATCAGGGGTCGTGCGGTGACAGCCTCCACGTGCGCTGCGGCGCATTTTAATTTTTAACCCAGTTAGTCTTTTGTCTCGTTCGTCGTTCATCGTCTGCTGTATCTACTTGTACATACTTGTGAATAGACATTTCTCCCTCTTCTACCTACCTCGTCTCGACATGTGGTACCTCAGCCCCCTACATGGCGACACCACCCTACCATGACAACGAACAGAACTCTACTCCTTCTTTCAGAATATCTAACCCAACTAGCAAAATTTTAGAACACACTCATTGAATTACAATGCAGTGGGCAATCTTTAAGACGAATCCTATGGTTACGACGAACAACATATTTGCTCTCTTGTAACGCCCATAACGCAAAAAAACCTGCACTTAAGGCAAATTTCTGATAATACAAACAAATTTTTACCGTCCCTTCAAATTCCTCTTAACAGAAGTGTATGGTATATCCATAGGCAACGCCGCAGATAACGAGAGAAAGATCACTAACACGGCAGTCTCTGTTGCAGGACTCCAGTCATGGTCATTAGGCGAAAACCGGAGTAAAGATGGCGTTGAAGACAAGCACGGGTAGATTCACTGCCAGCAAAATAGGTCGTTCTCAGCAGGTAAACTCTAAATATCGTTCTCACTTAAATTATTGATTCAGAATCAACTGTCCGCAAGAAATTAATGCATTCAGACGAGCCCCAACATTCCACAAAAACATTACAAACTACCCCCGTATGCCATCAGTTGGAATTATTTTTTTACGTTTTATGAAATATCCGTTTAATGTATTTTGCCTTGCAGGAGTTGCTGTCATAGTTTTGTTTTTATTTTTGGTGCACGAGGTCGGCTGCTGATGCATTGGAGTCGAATCAAGCATTCACTATCGCGCTATATATCTATATTTAGGGCGTACAACGTCGCTACTCCTTCTGCGAGCGTGTCGGTATGGTTTAGAATGCAGAGCCATACGGCAACGCGGAAAGCAAATGCCTCCTGCATTTTTCTTTCGTAAATCCGGCCGTAACTCATGTGCTGTGATGTCGTCCGTTGCCGATTTATATCACTTTTCTCGAGCAACCTCCCCTAGTACTCCTATTTTTAGAGCAAAACAGCAAGAATACGTTTTATTTCTTCGTTCAGCGTTATCTAATGGTGCACAAGTACCGACGTCGTCGCACGCAGATGCCGCGAGCTTCATACATGACCGAGCTCCGTCGGCACTTCTTGAACACGAGCACGAATTGCGCGCGTGTCCCTGCATCTTACGAACCCTCACAAGGGCATGTCAAAGCCGGCTTGTTTTGTGAAACCTTTCTTTATCCTAACATCATTATGTAGCACGTTGAAAGGAGTGGTGGATGTTCCGCGTCAAAGCAATGCGATGTCGACATAAGCCCCTTCTGCTTCGGAGATTCTAGTGGACCATAGGCTCAAGAATGACATTCCCGACTGAACGCGCTCGTTCACACCGGTAAGCTCCTTAACAGCACAGCACACGGCTTTGGTGAGTTTGAAAACTGACTGAGTCTTGTAGTAGCACATCGACTGCAGCCATAAATCTCCGTCTTATCTTTGGCATAATAAACTATTTTGGGGTGCTTAACGCACCGAAACACCGTCTGGACTTTGAGGCGCGCTTTAGACATAGACGTTTTTTTTTTTTATGCGCAATCGTTGTTTGCCGAGTACCTCGGAAGCCGCAACTCTGTAATGGCCTGCATTTGCACAAGGAATGCATAGACATTTATTCATTACAACAGCCTAAATGGACATTATTGGTCGAAGGGACCTTTAAAGAACTAAAAAGTATAAAAATTAACTGATGAAATAAGCCATATGTCTCTTATGCACAGCACTCTCAAAACGAAGGCAAGAATTAAACAAAAGCCTCGAATAAACAACCCACAACGGTGATAAAAAAAATCGTGCTGAAAGAAAGCGGAGTAAGGCCATACATTTTCACAAAAACGCATGATTCACAAGTGCACAAATATTATCTCACAAAATAAATGAATAAACACATGTTTATCAGAAAAAAAGAGAGAGAGAGGCAGAAAAGTCCACTTGACATGACCGGAGGCCTTGGTCAAGAGTCGGTAAAGGCATATGAAGTAAGAAGTGAGGAGAACCGAGAAAAAAGGCATCTAGAAGCAGTCCTCAATGCCGGCTTCTCTGATGAAAATCAGCAGTGCGTCCAGCAGGTGCTTCCTTTGAGGTAGGGCTCCAAGTGGATTAACCCAAAGTTCGTAGTCTGCCGGTCGTAGCGCGCCTAGTGTCTTTAGGCAGCGTTCTCTAGAGCACTGAGTGCTGTACATTCCCACAGGAGGTGTCGCACACTGCACAGGGCACCGGTAACACATTTCTGGGAGCTTGGAGAGCTGTACGGGTTTCCACGCCCGAAGTAGTAGTGAGCCGTACTAAGCGTAAGGGCCGTGCCCGTTCTTATACGCCTAAGCCGCACTGTTGCCCATCGGCTCAATACGGGGGGCACGGGTTGGGGTCTTCCGGAATTTTGTTTTGAATAATGGCCTTCCACTCGGCCTTCGCCAAAGCAGCACCGTCCTCTGTGTCGATGTCGGCCTCCGCATCTGAATCAGCTAATTCTGAACAGTGTTGCTCGGGGTCAATATCAAGTTGCTCCAGGGCAATTCTGTGTGCCTCTTCATTGCCTTCAATCCCTTCATGCCCAGGGACCCATCGGATTTGGTATTGCAGGCCACTCTGTCGGCATTCAGCAATGAATTTCTTTATTCTGCGGAGAGTGCGGCTAGTAGTTTTGCGTGAACCACGCTCAGCCAACCACTAACATCTCTGCGACGTCCCAAAAAGATCCGGACGTCTATATCCCAGCAGTATGTCTATTAGACTTCCGTAAAACGTGCAATATTTTTTATGAAAAATTTTGGATGTTGAGATAACGTTACTGGTACCTTAATGTCGGACGTTCTTTCAACTATGCTAAAGACGTACTCTCGTTGTTGCTGGTGCTTCATTTGTGGACGGTATTGAGACATATTTTGCTGACGTTGTTCAGATGTTGCTGGTATATTTGTTTTTTACTTCGTACATGTCTATCAGAGTTACATTTATTTTGGCTATATCTGCTATGCTTTATTTTCAAACTCTCCGCAGGCATACTGTTTTGAAGTTACCGAGGGATTTTGTATGTGTTTTGTA
Source organism: Haemaphysalis longicornis (assembly GCF_048455015.1). NCBI lineage: Eukaryota > Metazoa > Arthropoda > Arachnida > Ixodida > Ixodidae > Haemaphysalis > Haemaphysalis longicornis. The sequence continues at coordinate 276,824,899 of NW_027526295.1, read as the reverse complement.
TGGGTTTTGTACCGAGGAGTTTTGTGCAAGTTTTGTAATCCACCAATATTGCTTTTGTGGAAATATAAGTGCGGATGACATAATAAATAAATTAGACTCAACATATGCCTGAACAAAATTTGATGCTCATTGGAGTTTTTATTCAGTGAAACCCCCATTTTACTTGGTCGTTCTACCTTCGTAATGAAAATACAAATGCTGACCTGACAAATCGCTCGCGACACTGTTCAGCCACATATGTTAACAAATTTCCCCAGCTTGTACCGATGGTGAAAGGCTGGAGGAACAGGAGAGCTGGCAGGCTCTCCCCCGGTCATTTTCCTCACCGTATGGACATCTTACCCCGCAACGGCGGAAGAGGCAGCAATAGCCCTGGCCCGCATCACCAGGCTACCACCCCACATTATAATCACTTATTCGAAGGCCATTCAAAACTTCATTCGTGGTAGCGTTTCGGCTACAGTACTCAAGATTCTCGAAAATCCCCATACTCAACCACTTGACATCGTCTGGACCCCGGCTCCTCGTGGGTGGGAGGCAACGAAGCGGCCCACAAAGAAGCACGAGAACTAAACAGCCGTGCTGGGCTCGCTCCTGCTCTCTAACACAGTGCTCGATCGGCACGCGATCGTCTGCTCTCGTATCAAGAAGCTACGGAGCATTATCGCCTCTCCCGCCGCCGTTTTCCAACTGCGCACACACCCCTCACCAACGCTCAGAAGCGCCTATGGCGACTCCTTCAGACCAACTCTCTCACCCCTCGACCCCTCCTCCACAAGACGTACTCCTCTGAGTTCCCTGCGCCCAACTGTCCCCTCTGTGACTCCCTGGACGCACTAAGCCAGGCCATGTTGGCCTGTCCTCTTAGCCCATTCCACCTAATCTCCAGCGTCGAGCAGTGGGAGGACGCGCTCGGCTGCTCGCAACCGGGGGCGCAGCTACTTCTGGTTGACCGAGCCGCCACTGCCGCCGGCAGCCACCATGCGTTCCTACTCAACTTGCTTGGAAAATAAAAGGATTTCTCTCTCTTTCTCTCTCCCTTCGTCGGAGACCCCGCTGGTGCACCTGACATGGATTTCCTTTCTCCTGATAGCTCTCCATGAGTGGCCGGCCGGGATCGTTTCGTCCTTTGGCTTAAAAAAAATGCGTCGACCCAAGAATGTGGTACCCTAACAGAGGCTGCCAACGAATATTGTCGAGTGATTCGTTTTGGTCGTATTTGACAAATTTCGGCAGCGATAACTCTTGTTTCTTCTGCACCGATCTTGGAGGGGAGGCCAATTATGCTAATACTGCAAGTGATGTAACCAAAGCTCCCTTATTTAAGCCAATTAAAGCTATCGCGCTTCATCGTTCCCCCTATGCAAGCAACGGTAGCCGCGAAAGAAATTGAACGCGCCGCTAGATTTCTGGCGTTGATAAACTTTGTTCCTTACGCAACGATCTTGCACACAAGCCCATCATGCGAACACTACAAGCGATGTAGCCAGAGCTCCCGTATTTAACTCACAAAAGCTATCCCAAACCCCCGATCTCCCCAAAGAAAGCCAAGCTAGCCAAGAAGGAATGCGCACTTTCGAACAGAAATAGCTTATAACTTGCCTCAAGGCACCCGATTAAGATAGGTTAAAAAGATATTGATTGTTTTGTGCGAAATTAATGACCCCAAACCAGGAGATGGACATGGAATCCGGACGATGTCACCTGCTTTCGTATGCTTTCTGGCGCTGCGTCGACGCTGATATCTGGCGAGCATAGACATCGGCGTAGCTCCCGCGTCAGCTCACGTCGCCGTGCATTTTGCCGACGCCGTCAACGCGGGGCGATGTCGACGCGCGAAAGAGCGCAAAATGCGCTGCAAGTGGTTGCGGCCTCAGAACAAACCGCAAAATTACGGCGCCCGCAAACCCACGCCGGCTTTATTTCCACCGTAGACCCTGAAATCGCCTTAAATGCGGTAATCTAGATTGTCGGTACAATTACAGTTAAAAAAAAACACGCTGAAGCTTTTCTTGTATATGATTGGCAAATAATATCTGTATTTACCAATAACTTGGGCATCTATTTCGCAAAGCGTTTTTATCAAGCTGGGTGTCTTTCAGGAACTAGTCTTTCCCTCGGACGAAAGTGAGACAGGAAAGTCGGCAAGTCACTGCGCGGCGAGTCCGACCGTCCGACAGTTGTATTGACTACACTCCGTATCGATGCGCGTGCTACTGGCCGGTTACGGCGCGGGTGTGCACGCCTTCAACTTTCGTTATTTCGGTAATTTGACTACCATGGATTTATTTACCGGACCAAGAAATACTGCCAAGTAGTGAAGGTAAGCGAGTACTAGTGAACCTTGTTTTCTTGTCATATGTATTTAACGTAGCAGAGTTGCTCACGAACTTCGGTCCGCGTAAGCGGTTAGCCCTAACGTTTTGAGTGGCTCGCTTTGTGCGTTGCGCAGATTTGTCGGTAGACCTTTGTATCTGGCTGCTGCGTGTGTAAACAGAATCAATTCTCGCGAAATTTCTAGCCCTGTGTTTGGTGAAGTGTTCGTGTCCTGTCCTGTTTTGCTAGCCGAATGTTTTGCTATGAAATCAAATAAGGGAAGCTGGAGAGCGCGAATATAAGTGCGTGTGCGAATATAAGCGTGTATGCGTTACACGCACATCGTGTACTTTTAACGTGATATTATGCACTTTTGGTTTTTTTTTTCGTCATAATAGTTTTCGGTTAAAAAACGTGCACAATAAATTGAATGATAGACGTGCGTGTAGCATTAGAATAAAATAATAATTAGAGTGATTTCCGAGCGTACAGCATTAGATTAAAATGCCATCTGGATGCTTTTTTCGCGTTTCGATTGAGTGTTCAATCTTTTCGAACGCTCAGTTTTGTCGTGAAATGTTAGAATGAACAACGTGTATGCAACCCGAATTTATTTGCAACGTCAGAACTACACGCATGTCGTAACTGGTACAGTAGTATGAGCAGCGCTGGTTGCGCTTCGTACTGTTACTGCAGCATCGCAAACGTAAATTAACCATTCAGAACCTAATAAAAATATTCGAAAATGGCTGTTAAATTTCTGTCACATGGAATTTCCAGCATAATGAATTTAATGTGTAACACACCTTGGTGATCAGAGTAACACAGCATTTGGAATTTCGCAGGTTTAAGGCAGAGTATGATTCTGGTCTCTGGCCTCGCGTTTGCTAATAACTTACATGCTGCAGGCTGCTGACTGGTGCAACTTAGACTATGTTTGAATGTGATTGTGCAGTAAAAATGTCTTGCACTACTTTGATGCTTCCTGCTGTACCACGTATACTTCAACTAAAAATGTAGGCCTAACAGGACAACAGGACGAGTTTTTCAGTGATGTGCTTTTTGAAGGTTTAGTTATGCATATATACCAACTAGCCGACCTCGCCATTCTGCTGCAGGAAGTATACGTCCATGGCAGTGACGCTGTCCGGGTTTGTGCATGTTTCCTTTTGCCACATTTTGTCGACATGGCTTCATCCGGGTATATATTGTCACTTCAATCAACCAAGTGGTTAGGATAGACACAGAAAAATATTTTGCAAGTTCAGATAATACTTGTAGCTGGGCAAAAATGTCCTCAGTAGTGGTACCTTACATTAGCAGTCATAGTTAGTTTTAAGGTTGCCTTAGTAGGGCCAATGCTGACATTAAATTATATCTACTCCGCTCTCTTCCTGTCCCTTAATGTTACACCCATCATCTAGCGTTCTATTGCCTGGTAAGTCGTCCTTAATTTAACTTAGACCCTTTTAGTGAGCCTGGAAATTTCTGCCTCGTAGGTGAGTACCGGTAAGATGCAGCTGTCATACACTGTATTTTTCAGGGACAATGGTAGGTGGCCATTCTGTATTATACCAGTCTTAAAAAGCTGTATTAACAACACAGATTTTCCTGTACCCGTGCCTAGATTGAACAACGCTTGCAAGGGAGGTGCTACTGCAACAGTCTGCACAAAGCGCCTGCTCAAGCTACTGTTGACGTTCAACTTGGCGCAGGAGTTATCCTGGTTTGGGGAAAAAGAGAAGCACGCTTTTTTTCACCTGCGAGTGGCATCCTGCATTTTGTGTAACTAGATATCTTCGTGTTGTTACAGACATCAAATTTTTTCAGCAGACAATGTTTAGAGCCCAGAGTTTTATTGTCAGTCACATCCTGCGCAAATATCAGGTTTGTCGACAACCTGCGGCTTCTCAGTTTTTATTGCTAGAAGAGGTATTGAGTTTCTTTCAGGCTTTAGACCATGAAATTTTTACTCACTTTCCAACCAATCCGGTCTGCAACTATTTTGGCAGTTTCTGGCACCACATGAAGAACGCAAACTGTTCAAGAATCCCTACCATAACTGATGACGGAGGCATGCACCATTGAACCACCATTGAATCATTTCCGTGCTTCCATGCGTTTTTATTTTGTGTTATTGTTCTTTGAGTGTATCACTTGGTGTGAACCACGTAGTCGTGTAAATCTGTCTTGTAAGTAATATTCAATCATTTCCGTGTTCCCGGTTTTTTCGTTTGTTCCGAAATCATATCACTTTGTGTGAAATGTTGAAATAGCGTAACTTTTTTTTTCAATGTAAAAACTCTTTATTTTTCATAAACAAAGACTAAGGGTACGGGGACAAAAGGTACACATAAGTTCCTGACTGGGTACCTGCTCCCTTTGAGACATCAGCAGCAGCACAAAGTTACAAGACGAGAAAAAAAAACAAATTCAGTACAACTGGTAACCGAGCAAACAAAAAAACAGCAAATTTTCAAGCACTCGCAACACTTCGCGTAACAGTGTGAGCATAACACAACATATCATCACACAATGACATATATATAAACTTACAAAGAACGCAAATTCAAAGGGAATTATTTATACAAAAAAAGAGAGGTACATATACAACACAGGATGCCAATAGCTAAATTTACTTATAAAAAAAAGTCAAAATAGAGATCTTGCAAAACAGTATTCTCGTAATATTCGTTTAAAGGAATTTGGAGGACATGTTTTGATAATCTCACCGATATCTGCATTATCATTTAGGAATTTAGGAATGATATAGTGCATGGTCTTTAAGCCATAGTTTGTTCTAATACGGGGTAACCTGGAGTTTATTTTTCTGAATTGAAAACTATCATTCATTGATAGATATGTTTGCTGATATTCATGATTATTTATGCGCATTTCCTTGTAGACATATAATGCTAAGTTGTACATATGTAGCTGTTGTATATTCAGTATTTCATGTGCTTCTCTGAACTGTCTGGTACTGTATCGGGAACCTAGATTTTCTAGAGCCCGAATAGCTGTTTTCTGCGTTATAGTTAGCTTTAAAATATTAGAACGATTTGTTAAGCCCCAGACTAAAAGGCAGTAATTTAATTGGGATTGGAACATTGCATAATACACAGTTAGTCTGAAACTCTTGGGAATTTCATCACGGAGTTTCCATAGTGCGCCAGTAACCTTAGATAGCTTCAGTAATAGTTGATTAGTATGCTCGTTCCACGTAAGAAATTCATCAAAATATACGCCAAGAAATTTGATACTGTTCACAGATTTAATACCTTCATTTGAAAAATAGAGTTCATGATTCTTATCTAAAGGAGTGTTTCTAGCTCTGAAAATTACGCACTTGGATTTTTTTTTTTTGTATTTAGCTCCAGATCATTTGTCAATAGCCAAGCGGAGAGTTCCTTGAGCCAATCGTTCGCTACTGTTTCAAGATCTCCCATGCTATCTCCAGGAAAAAACACGTTAGTGTCGTCTGCATATAGTATAATATCTTGCGTTTGCGGTATATTGCCTATGTCATTTATATACAGTAAAAAATGGAGAGGTCCTAAAATGGAACCTTGTGGGACACCTTTCGTGACTTTTTGATATTGTGATGCATATTCACCGAGCATTACATACTGTTTACGATTACTAAGATAACTTTCAATGAGGCTCTGCGCATTTCCCCTTATTCCATAGCTGTCTAACTTTTTCAATAGTATACGGTGATTTACGGAATCAAATGCCTTTTTATATCAAGGAATATTCCAATTGTTTAAAGCTTTTTTTCGATGATTTCAATAAGCTTTTCCTTGATTGTAAGCAGGGCCAGTTCCGTAGACTTTCCCTTTACAAAGCCGAATTGTTTTGGTGTAATTATTTTAAGTGGTTTGCATAATCGGTGAATCTTTTAAGAATTAATGATTCGAAAACCTTTGAAAAAATGCTTAAGACGGAAAGTGGCCGGTAGTTGTTGAAATCATTTTTTTGCCCCACCCTTGTGCACTACGGTTACCCGACCAATTTTAAGCTCACTGGGATATAGACCATCGTGAAACACACGATTGCATACGTGAGCCAAAGGTACTGCTATGAAGGGGGCGATTAACTTGATTGGCCACGCTTTTACACAATCTGGACCAGCAGCACTGCTAGTTTTCAATGAAAGGATAGTAGTCATAATTTCAGGCTCATCAGTCGGGGAAATGAAAATTGTACCTGACGAAGCCGGTTTTAGATATTTGATTGGGTCAGGAGCTGCTAGGCAAGATTTTTTCGGACTTGTAACACAAGAGACGAAATGCTCATTGAAGCGCTCACACGGTTCAGTTCCGAAGACAGGCTCACCATTTATATCTAAAAAATCTTGAAAAACGTGACTCGGTTTTTTATTGCCTAACTCATTGAAGACTCTCCAAAATTTATGTGGTTGATCAACTTGTTCAAATTTACGCCGGTAGTACATATCCCTTGCTCTTTTTATTTCGGCATTTACTTTATTACGAAGAGCTCGAAATTCTTTAAATTTGGTATCATCTCTGAGCTTCAGGCAAAGCTGAAATAAACGATTTCTTTCTTGAATTTTGTTATAAAGTGAGGCACATATCCAAGGCTTTCTCGCTTTGTATTGTTTTCCTAACCAGAATTCAATAAGTTGTTTCTAAAGTTTGTTTGTTGTTTTATTGTTGTCCTGCCAATTCACTAAGTGGGAATCATTTCATCGCGTAAATTTCTACAGCTCTTGTAACCACTGTACAGTCATTTCTGTATACACACCTTTTCTATAGTTCATAACCATTTCCCTAGATGTTGGTTTGTTTAAAGTAGCTTAAATTTGTATGACACTCACAACCTCCACTCAACACTACTTCTGTGTTTCCAAGGAGCTTTTGTTTTATTGTTCCCCAAACTTTTCACTAGGTGTGAACTGTATAGTTTAGTAAATTTGCTTTGTTTTTTAACCACCATTCAATCATTTCTTTGTTTTCACACTTTTCTTGCGTTTTCACCCATTTCACTTAATGTGAGATGTTTAAAGTTGCTTAACTATGTTGTGCTTGTACCTAGGTTTACATGTTTGCTTTTTTTCCTATTTTTTGTCAACCTTTCTGCTGTGTGGGACTTTTTTATAGTCATAAATATTTGTACTATTCTTGTAATTATACAATGCGTACTCTGCGGGCCAGGGCAGATAGGAATCAAAATTAAAGTGGTTGTGTTGCGAAATCATATTAAATAATCTGGAAGTCAATATAAACTGTTTTACCTGAACTCTTTTGTGTTTTATGTGTACTTTGAAAGCTTTCTTACTAACCAGCTGCACTTACAGCTAGGTTGGCAAGACTGTCATTTTAATTATTTTAATTTTTGAATTATTTTTCTGATAGTTTGTTTGCAGAAGGCCTGTACAACCGTGCTGTGTGGTACAATTCGATGACGCTACTGTGGTTGCCTTAATGTCAAGGGCGCTTGTGCTGATCAGGTCAGGTTTGCTGTTACTTACTTCACTTGTTTTCGATGCGACATTTCTTGTTTAGAGCTGTGCTTCGTGTGCTTCTGCAAGAGTGTGTGGTCAGCTTGGCACTTCACATATGAGACTTCGGGCAGTATGCAGCACTTCAAGAATGGAAACACATTAATCTAGAAACCAGGTGCCAAATAACAGCAAACAGTGCTGAATAGCCAGCAAGACATGTATTTGAAGTATAAATGCCCACAACACGTAGGCAACCTTGTAAAGGGGGCTGGCCCAACTCCAAAATGTATAAAGAATGTAAATTTCAAGCATACCAGTTCCTCTCAACAATATCATACTAACATACACTAGCCATGAATATAACAAACTAATGCTTGTGCCAAAGGCAAAAAAACAATGTAGAACAGACATCTATATACGTCTTGCATGCGTACCACTACACTATACATAAGATGTACCACTAAGGTAACGTCCCGTAAACAGCATATAAAAGTACCATGAGAGTTCTATTCTACGTTATCCTTCGTGTGATTTGGATGGGTTTTTTGCAGTTGTAGCAACGTTAAATATATGTAATTTCGACCCCAACGGTACGTCTCCTGGACATCTGCAATGTTGATTGCTGACGTCCACAGGATATCTGCACGACGTAACGTGGTTTGCTGGGGTGCACGGCCTCGAATTCCGTCCATTGGGTCTGTGTAAATTATTATGTGTTCGCGATGGCCGAGGGTGCTTGGATGTTTCCCTTCAGGTTCAGTCAAGGCAAGCAGGATGGCCCTTAGATCGGCTTCTCGGCTGGAAATTTTGACAAAGCGCCCATATACATTTGCGCTTCGGTTTTCGAGGCTGTACCAGCGGAGTGAGACGCGGTCATGTTCAACTGCGGCGTCTGTAGACACGCAGGATATTACTTGCTGAGGTATCGCTCTCTCCACTGGTTAGTTCTAGGAGGGGATCTTTAACCTTCCTTTTCCTTCTTCTTGGGTTGTCGTGAACGACATTTTTTGGTAGTGGCTTGTTCGTTGTCACAATAATGTCTTCTCGAAGCGGAACCAGCAGTTCGGGCGGGTGTCTGCCGGTAAGCTCGAAACCAGCTCTGAGAAGAAGTCTCCTGCCTGCATTGGTGCTGTCCAGACGCTGAAATTGTCTAATCCGTCTGTCTTCGGCAAGGTCGTCAAGTGTGTTCACTTGCGCTTGTGCGTACAGAACGTCCTTGGCTGTAAATTTTGGAAAACCTATAACAACGCGCACAGCTTCACGATGCAGGATTTCAAGCTTCTGCCAGTTTTTCTTTGTGAGGTATGTATAGTTGATGCCGTACATTTTACATTTTATACACTGTCCTCCCACAACAAAAACAAAAATAAAAATGCGTCCTCCAAAATGAAAAAATTTTTGTAAAAACACTAATCGTGCGCACCTCGCATGTGTACAAAAATAAATAATTGAGAAATTTACGATAATAAATCCATGTAGTGGTGTAAATGTTGAATATTTGGAGACAGAAACAAAGAAAAACTATAACAAATTAAAATACCCCAACGTATTCGGCTACTAAGAGCCAAATCTGCCTAGAAAACACCACCAACGAAGACACGTGGTACAAGATTTTTTTCCCATTACTACATAATTATCTGACTTTTCGCCCAATTTAAAATCTGCACGCACATTCTCTTAGCAGACGCAGAGCCAACTTTCGGTCAGTTGACGTTGCACGACCCTGAGACGCCATTCTGATTATTAAGCCAGTGTAGATAAACCCTTTCCGTCGTTAACCTTTTGTGCGTGTTCACTACGAATGCTATATTTTATTTCTGCATATGCACACTTACCGTGGTAAATCTAGGCAGCTGCTAGTCAACCTCCGATGCGTCCGTCGAAGGTTCAAGATCAGCGAATGTATTCGGCCCATTTTTTCTTCTGGTATCTCGCTGCCTTCCAGTGGCTTCCGAAGACATGCACACAGATAGACCGATATTGTTCCTAGGCGTTGGATAGCTGCCACTTTATAATTTTTTTTTATTCTTTCTTTAATAGTGTACATGTATAACAGGAGACCAGGGCTAAAGGCGAAAACCGCCTGACGGGGTCCCGGCCCCCTTTCTACGTCAGTACATCAATTCACATCAATACATTAATGAATACATTAAAACAGTTCTATCAGAGTCACTCGGAGCATAATGCAGAAAGGAAAACAATGAAACAGTGCAGTTATCACTTTCAACAAAGTAACAGAAACATGAACATGAGCATTTATCAGTTAATACATTACCAGCCTTACCCTCACGACGAAATTTTCATTAGCGTACAAGTAACAAACACAAAAGCAAATACAAAAATGTAAGCCATATTGATAAACACAAACAACCAAGAAGATAAAATTTGTACTGAGGTTCATTCAGGGCGATGGATTTTGGCAGACATCAAAGCATTTCAAAGTTGTTTCTATCCCCTTTTTCTAGTCCATAAAACACCACAAGTACATTGCATAGAGATACAGGTTACCGAGTTATCACAGAAACATTTGTGTTTACTAAAAGCGTCCTGCACTTCTTTTTAAAGGTGGATGGGACGTCGGAAAAATTCATGCTCAGTTCTTGCATATTTAGCACTTTTGTTGACTGAAAATCAATAGTCTGCTGGCCGTAATTCGTCCTTATAGGCAATGGCCTTCGTTTTGGATTCCGGATATTATATTCGCCTGCACTTTCAGATGGTAATTGATATATCCCGCTCCTGTAAATCCACTGTAAAAGCTTAAAATAATAAACTTGGTCGGCTTTCAGCATGTTGTATTTAATGAAGTGTGGTCGTGTTCTTAGATCGCGCCTATCACCTGTGAAATTTTCGCACATTCGCAGAATTTTCTTTTGCAGAATAATTAACTTATTGTAGTTATACGCGGTTGTGGGGCCCCGTACCAGGATTCCGTATCTTAGCCTAGAATAGAAAAGGGAGTAATATAATGTCTGTTTCAGTCAGTTGGGTATTAGTGTGTGTATTTGATAAATTTGCCCAGTAACACGTGATAAGTCGGATCTAAGGCTAATAACATGCGCAGTCCATGTAAGGTCTTCCGCAAACCAGACCCCTAAGAATTTCTGTTCAACAACTCGGTCTAGTGTGGTACCATTGTAGGTTATACGGATGTTGTAGGGATCTCTTTTATTTATTGGTTTGAATATAATATACTTTGTTTTGCTTGTATTTAAACTTAATTGATTGTTATGGAGCCAGTTAGAAAGCTTTATGAGGTAGGAATTTGCAGCTTGTTCTAGACACTTTTTTGTTATCCCTGAAAAAAATATATTTGTGTCATCAGCGTACATGATCATGTTGGTTGAGCCAGGTATCGTGGTTATGTCGTTTATATATATAAGAAATAGGGGCGGTCCCAGAATGGAGCCCTGCGGAACGCCACTGGTTATTTTCATTTTAGTAGAAAATATGTTACCCACACATACGTACTGGGTTCTGTCAGCAAGGTAACTTTTCATTACGCTTAGTGCTACTCCGCGCACACCGTAGCACTCAAGTTTCTTTAAGAGAATTTTATGCTGGACAGTGTCGAAAGCCTTCCTAAGGTCTAAGAATAATCCCAGTGTTAGTAATTTCTTTTCGATGTTTTCGACTATTTTTTCTTTAATATGAACTAGTGCCATTTCAGTACCCTTGTTTTTTTGGAAACCATATTGAGCGTTGTTGATAATTTGGTGCTTTTTGAAGAAGTTAGTCAGCCTGTCATTGATGACCCTTTCAAATATTTTAGAAAACATAGGTAGAACTGAGATAGGTCGATAGTTATTGATTTCTGTTTCACCACCTCCCTTGTAGACAGGGGTGACTCTTGCAATTTTCAGTTCGTCTGGGAAGTATCCTGTTTCGAACATCTTGTTTATTATGTGCGTTAATATTGAACTCATAATATGTGCAGTATACTTGAGGGGTAGGGCTTTCACTTCATCGTATCCTGCTGCCGCCTGGTTGCATAAATCCTGGATTATTTTAAATATTTCACCCGGTGATGTAGGTGCAAACATTATGGATGGCGACAGGCTACACTGCAAGGTATAAGAATCTACGCCGTCAGTTTCTTCTGGACTATTACCAATATTAACAAAGTGGCGGTTCATTTCGTTCGCGAGTTCCTGACCAGTGACAAGGCGATTGTTAATCAAAACTTCTTTTACATTGCTGTCTAAAGGCTTTCTGTTCACTACATCGTTTATTAAGTTCCACATTTTTTTGGTCTCCCTGGGTGCTCATGAATCTCTGTTCATAATATTCGCACTTCGCTTTTTTTAGCTCAGTGTTAAGCTTGTTTCTGAATTGCTTAAATTCTGAAAATAAAGTAGGTTCCTGTGTTCTAACAAATTTATAATACAGTCTATCTTTTTCTTTTATTGTCTTGTAGAAGTGAGGAGTAATCCATGGTTTTCTAATTTTTTTGTGTTGTGTTTTGCATTTCCGCAGTGGAAATGAGGTATTGTATATTTCTAGAAACTTATCGCGAAAACTTGTAAATGCGGTTCTAGGATTGTGGTCGTCATACACGTGGTTCCACGTTTCAACCTCTATGCGGTGAGCAAAGCTTTCTAAGGACTGTTTAATTATTTGGCGGGTGAAAAATATACCATTCCTGCAATATTTTTTGGTTGTTACAGGTCCAAGACAGAATATTGGCATATGATCAGATAGTCACATGATAGCACACCACATTTAAGACTACTATTTTCTATATTTGTTATACATACATCAAGGCAGATTGCTGTGGCAGTCGTCACGCGAGTAGGCCGTCTTATCGTATTTTGAAAAGCATGGGCATGAATGATGTCTTTGAGCTCTCTTGACGAAGGGCTATCAGAGTTTGAATCGATGTTAACATCGCCAAGAATCACAATCGGTACAGCCATGGGTCCAAAACTGTCTAATGTATTTTCCAGGAATGTCATAAATTCAGGTAGAATGCCAGAGGGTGGCCTGTACAGTGCACCAATGACAACATTTGATAACCTAATGAACAGACTTTCAATATTTGTATCAATACTTGTTAGTTCAGCAATGATCTCATGTGGCAAGTTATCTCGCAGGTAAATGGCAATACCACCACCTCTTTTATTTTTCCTGCATAAGGTTTTAACTTTGTATCCTGGAAAGTGGGGTGGTATATCGTGTGACGTTAGCCAAGTTTCTGTTAGTACTATGGCATCGAAGACAAGAGAGAACGATCTCAGAAATGCTTCCAGATTATCGACCTTATTTTTAATGCTTCTGATATTTAAGTGTAGCGTTTTGAACAGAGTTTCTTCCTTTCCAAACTTTCTGTTAAAAGTTTCAGAGTTTAACAGGGAGCAATCTTTTTCCCCAGCTTCCACCGATTGCGTTTCCGTTCTTATCTGACATTGTAGCAGTACGGTCTTTAGCGCGTGATTTTTTCAAGATCAGATATGCCTGTTATTCTGATGGCATCCGTGTCCTCATTCTGTCTCGCATAGATTTTTCCCCCAGCAGTCCACACAAACTTCCACCCTTCCTGTTTTTTTTTTTTGCAACTGCGGCACCCATCAGCTTCTTGTTCGAATTCATCAGGTGCTTGTTTATAAAAACAGGCGCAGTACTGCCACCATAATCGAGGTCCTTAGTAGTGATTTTGTTTTTGCGGACCTTTGCCAGTAGCTTATCACGCTTCGACCTTTGAACAAAGCGAACAACAAGGTTTTTCTCGAGTGGCTTAAAGGTTGGCATGCGGTGGCATATGTCGATATCGCCATCTGAAATCGGCTCGTCCAAGAAGGCGCCAATTCTTTTCACCACGTCACACGTGTCACCTTCCTCGGGCACACCCTTTATTTCCAAATTGTTTGATCACTGATATTGCTCCAGTTGTTGGATCTTTTCGCTCAGATGCCTGTTTTCAGCAGCCAGCTCATCATTTTGTTTTTTTGCCGCGAGTAATTCATTTCGAAGTTGTTTCATTTCATTTCTGAGCTCCTTTACACCGTCACACGTGTCGCTGCAATACTTCACGCTATCTGTTAGGGTTCTGAGGTCCGCCCTTAGCTCGCGCTTTAGATCTTCAAGTGCTTTAGTCACGTCTTTGATTTCTTTGCTCATGATGACAAAAAGAAGCACGAGTCACACACAACCCTACACTCTACAATCCCCCAAGAACACACAAGTAAAGAATTCACACCCGTGTGTTCGACGTCGATGACAAGTGCATGTCCACTGTCTTTCAGGGAATGCACTTTTCCTCTTACCCTAGAACACTAAAACAGCGAGCGATCCAAGCTTGTTTAGGGCAATTCAAAACAGTATTTCACCAACCTGTAAAAGTGCAGCAGTGTGAGCACAGCTCGCAGCGATTCCCTTCTGCCTGGATCGCTCGCTGTTGTGAAGGCCTTCGGTTTCCGCTGGTCCTTTTGTAGCCCGCTCCTGACGCTGTGCGCAGGAGGCGTTTCTTCTTGTCGGCGTCGTCATAGCCACGCAGAATGCGCAGGCGCCACCCGGTGTCCGGCCCTTGGCAGTTGGCGTTGCTGCTATCTCCAGGCGGTGATTCCCGAGGCCTTCCAACTGTAAAAGTGCAGCAGCGTGAGCACAGCTCGCAGCGATTCCCTTCTGCCTGGATCGCTCGCTGTTGTCACAGCCACTTAATTACACAGCCACTTTATCTTTCCACGTCAGTTTGGAGCAGAGCTCGAAACATTTTGTTAGCATTTTTGGCCACCATTACACAGGAGAGTTCGCACCACTGCGCTAGAATAGGACAACATCTTGTGCTTTTAAATGCTGCAGAAAGAGAATCTAAAGTATTTTGCACCGAAATACTTAGTGGTTGTTTACCTTCGACATTTTTCTTGTTTTGCTTAATACGGTGATATATATTAGTGATGCCATTCTGAAAAATTACTCCCACCTCCCCTCGCGGGAACCTCTGTGTAAATGCGACGCATAGGGGGTTCCGTTGTTGTTTCCGTTAGGTTGATTCTCCCATCGGGTGAAACGTGCCGTGAACCCCCTGCCGCGGCTATGACGCAACACAATCCAACACAATTCACTTTAATCCAATCCAATCCAAATCCAATCCAATCCAATCCAAGCCAAGCCAAGCCAAACCACGCCAAGCCAAGCCAATCCAATCCAATCCAATCCAATGCCCCTCGCGAGAGAGTGTGTTCGCTATCGGAGAGGAGAGGGGGTGAGCGGCGGAGAGTGCAGCTCGCATGGCGAGGAGAATGGGGGAGGGGTGTGGACGGACAACGACAACGCCGTATGGAGGGACAAGGCGAGTGAATGAGATGCCGTCGCATCTAAAATGTATTGAAAGCCCTTTACTGCAGAAGGCCTTAAACGCCCTTGGCTGCTTCAGCTTGAAGCATTTCCAGGACGACGGTAATTACGCAATGCGCTTGTCTGTTGTAGCAGCAACTTTTGCTGGTTTTTGGAAGTATCGTATCTGAAAGCGATATACATGAACACCCCAAACAAACGTGAGGACATAAGTAGCGCGCTGACACTTCGGCGCACTCCGGCTGGTCTCCAGATTACGTTTGGACAAGGCATCACGAAACCGGGAGTACGGGAGGCGGCGTTATAGACATCATTGTTCGGCTTAGAGGGGATTATTTTTCTTGTACGGGGAGTATCAAATAAAATGCTTTTATTTCGCTACAGACATTTCAAACAGTGTGCCAGTATTTTTTTCTGCAACTTTAATCACCGGGACAACGTGGGCATTACATCCAGCGAAGAACAGAGCTCGGTAGACGATTCGGTGTACGAAGGAAAAACTCAGGCTCCTAACTCAAAACGACGTTTCCAGTCGGCTACGTTTGAGTATGGCTCAGTTAGTTTTAAATAATTATCCGTCGCGCACTTCGATCGTCGTAAACTTGCTGGGCCTGTTTTCTACTTTGTGATTCCCACGAGAACCGAAGAGGAGCTCTGCTCGGAACGAATGCCCACGTTCCGGCGGGAGCGACGGGAGCCCGTTCGATCAAGGGGCCACAGACGACTCCTAATGGTCCGTCCCGAACCACTCGTTGCCTCGTTAGCAACTTCGAGGGCATCGGGTAGCATTGAAGGCGCAGTTCCCTCGCAACGCTATGCGCGTATTCTCGAGAAGAGGCCGGAGCGGCAGGTGCAGTGGAGATGCTCGTACCGGCAACCCCGTAATGCATCACTTCGCCGACTATTCGCGAGCGTTCATTAAACATTCCACGCCCGCTCGCTGGAAATGTTCCTTCTTATCGCAGAAGCCGACTTTATTACATTAGTTTAAAATGGTTCGTTCGTACTTGGCGAGATGGGCTAGGTATAAGCATTTGGAATTCGGCCACTTTAAAACTGATTTGCATTACCATTCGACATGTGTGCATTCTGTAATGAAGCCTATCGACCTACTTATGCTTCAAGGCCATAGAGGCGAGAAATACCGGGGTAACTTCAGCTATAAACTAGCCTCGAGTAACCCTCTGACATTGAATTCCTGTTGCAGGTCTTACCTCTGTGTTTCACGATGCACACTAAGCAGGAGAAAATAAAGCGACTCTTCGCTTGTTGTGTGCGATCAAAGCTAGCTTCTTTAATGACGAAGCCCAAGCCACTGTAATGCAGTTTGTCCATTTACCTTTTTGTTGGTTTTCGCTATCATCTATAAAGTAAATATTGATGTATATGTTTCTTTTGTGTAGAGCATAATCTCTTCTCTAGGAAAGATTGCGCGCTTATTTTCTTTGAAGAGAGGTGCCATGATTTTTACCCGTCCTTCTTAACGTCGATCGATACTATCAGGTTGACTTACGGACTTCTCTTGAAGGGAGTTTCTACTTCGTATACCAACGCAAAACAGAATATCGGCGGTGCCACCTGCTGGGAAGAATTCAAAATGAGTAAAAAAAACCTGCCTAAAATCGCTAAGAAAACTGCAGAGGGGTACAAAAGTTCATCCTTCGAGATGGTGGGCGCTTCGCAGACTGTAAGAGCTGGTTTCAACTTCGGACGAAATCAGGTCAAAAGCTCTCGTTCATGGCGACTTCCCCCCGACAAAAATAAATCTTTTTCCCCGCTGCTTTGGCTGTAAGTTTCGTCGATAACTGCTGGAAATATAATCTTTGCCTCCAAAGAATTGCCCTATTGGTCAATACCTGGCCAATTTCACAGGTCTCTCCCAATACCTTCCAGCCTCCGCTCAAACTCACCGACAAAATCGGCACTAGAAAGAAAAAAAGAGGACGTAGACGACAACTACTTTTAAAATACGCTTGCTCTGCGCCCCCCTAGAAAAAAAAGACAATTATTTTGAAAGTTGGAGGAAGCAGAAAGTAACGCTTTCATAGCGAGACCATTTTTTTTTCTTTTTAAGGACTACCCATTCTTTTCCATGCTTGCGAACTGCCATTCTCACTGCTTTGAAAATTTCGCCCACCTATTGATTTCCAATTATTTCGTTCTGGCGTTTCATTGTGCCTTTGTGCGACAGACTTGATGTTGCCTGCTCTGTTTACATAGTTTACTATAGACGGTGGGATTCAGTAATCCAGACCCGTAGCCATGGAAGGAAGAGTAGGGGAGGCGGAGGGCCGTGCAAACTAGCACAAGAGCTTTTAGTTGTCTTCCACTCCTTGGTCAAGGTCGCGGGTTCGATTCCCGGCCGCGGCGGTCGCTTTTCTGATGGAGGCGAAAAGCAAAAGCGCCCGTGTGTACTAGATTTCGGCGCACGTTAAAGATCCCCTGGTGGTCAACATTGACCACCAAGACAACATTGACCATCAACATTGACCAACGGTTCGAGAAGCAGTTTTGCGGCAGATATTTTGCAACACCAACATAAGATCCCATCAGGTTTCGCCCCAATGGTGGTTTCCCAGAATCCTCTGTGGGTACTATCAACACCATCAATTTACCTTTCCATCCCGGGAATTGGGAAGAAGTCCTCTTTGCCATCAATAGCCCTCAAACAGTTGACTCTAGCGTTCTTGACAGACAAGTACGCCGGAACTGTACATGTATATACTGATGGCTGTGTGACTGCATCCCGGTCCACCGTGGCTGTGGTAATTCCAAGCTTATGCGTTACCCAAGGATTCACACTAGACCACAAGACAACTTCTACTGCCACTGAGTTAGTTGCCATACGGGAGGCGATTCGTTTAGTCTCCCGTGAATCACCTCAAGCTTGGACCCTGTTTTGTGATTCCAAGCCAGAACTCCAGGTCCTCAACGGAGTTATGAGGCAAGGACCTTATTATGCCCTTGCTGCGGAAGTACTCGAATTATGCTCATTGGCACTGCAACAAGGACATCTCCTCACCATTCAGTGGGCACCAGGCCATTGCGGGCTAGCTGGTAACGACTGGGCTGACCAGGAGGCAAAGAAGGTTTCTGCAAATGCAGATGTTGTACGTCTGCCCTTCGCAAGGACGGACACGACCGCCCTTCTGTTTACCATTCTCCGCCACGCCTGGGCGAGTCACTGGTCCCACCCTGACAATCGTCATAGAAGACTACACCGCCTGGACCCCGACTGCAAGTTTCGGTTACCTCCTGGTATTCAACGAAACTACGCCACGCTGTTTCACCGACTACGGCTAGGCGTAGCCTTTACCCGTCGCTACAAGCACCTCATTGGCTTTACGAGTGACCCCGACTGTGAGACATGCCATGTACCAGAGACTATTTCGCATGTTCTCTGCCACTGTCCACGCTATGCGCAACCTCGAGAACAATTAGTGAGAACATTGGCCCGTTTGGACTGTCGTGTGGTGTCGGAGGAAGTTCTGCTGGGACCTTGGCCACACGCGAAGCGTTCCTACAAGGCATTTAAAGCTGTGCTGACATTTCTGCGCAGCAGCGGCCTCTCAGAGAAATTGTAGTTGAGGCCCGTCCGGCTTAACTTTAACACATACACCGTATCGGTATAGGCATCTTCTATACATAGCCCTTTAGTTATTTCTCCACCATCTTCATCTCTCCCGTCCTCTATCCACACTCTTTCCTCCACTTTCCCTTCCCACACCTAGAATAGCTGGCCAGATATACTACCGTCAGGCCGACCTTTCTGTGTTTATTTCATTTCAATAAAATTCCTCTCTCTCTTGACCGTTGACCACGAAGATCCCCTGGTGGTCAACGGCGCGCCTCATCGCCTGCGTTGCATCGGCGCGTTAGGCCCTACAATCAATC